>NW_006408537.1:6122033-6123710 GCF_000296735.1 Chrysochloris asiatica
ATCTGCAGTCAAATTTTAAATTTAAAGGATTCTATGTGGTGCTGCAGGACAATGCACTGGACTGCAAGGTTGGTGGTTCAAGCCCCCTAGTTGCTCCTTAGAAACCCTATTCAGGGTCGTTATAAGTCAGAAACAAATTGATAGCACTTAACAAGAAAAGCATCTACACTTCTATAGTTGCCACAGATTCATTATGTGGTAGTTATTTTTTTATGTGTCACTCTTCAAATTTTTTAGAAAAAAAATTGGTTGGCCTTTATCATCAGGGCTTATGTGTGTGCTGTGGATATTATGGTGTGCCATGGACTCCTGGTGTGGTGCTGTAGCATCAGTACGGGACTGCAAACCACAGGGTCAACAGTTCAAACCTACCAGTTGCTCCTCAGTAACCCTATACAGGGTCTCTATGAGCTGGAACTTAACAATAACAACAGCAATATAGTAACAGAACCAGATAATATTTATTTAGCACTTAACGTGTTAGGCACTATGCTAGACATTGTACACGCACTGCAGTGAATCAACCTTCACAGCAAGCTTATGGGAAATGTACTCTCATCAGCTGTATTTTCCTGAGGAAGCATCAGCTTTCTTGTGAAAAGTATTACTCTAGTTAGTGATAAGTGAGCAGACTGAAAACAAAGTGATCAGAATTGGAAATAGTGCAAACTGTATATTCCTAAATGGAGTTCTGAGAAGACCTGGTCCCAAGAGTCTAGGATTGTTGGGGATGTGGGAGCATTGGTTTTTACATGGACCAAGTATAACACCATCATGGGGTTGTAACTAAAATTCAGAAATAACTCGCCTGGAATCAACAGAAGATTATGACAAGTAGATCATGGTACCAACTGGAACACATGCCAGAATATGGATTCTCTGTTAAAATAGGAGTAATTCAGATGGAATAGAGGAGTAGTTAGGCATTGCAGTTGCTCTTAGGACTTTACTGGGTTGTACTGCTTAGGAGTCCTGGTAGCACGGTGTTTCAGGCTTTGGGATGCTAACCATAAGGTTGGTGGTTCAAATCTACCAGTCACTCACGTGGGTTATCTGCTGCTGGAAAGATTTATAGTTTTAGAAACATGTGGGGTGTTGGCTGTAATTTGGAATTGACTTGGTGGCAGTGGGTTTGGTTTACTTTTAGACTGCTGAGTGAAAGTTTGGAAGTTTGAACCCACCCAGTGGCTCTTCAGGAAAAAAACTTGACTATCTGCCCCCATGAAGATTCTAAACCCACAGCTGTCTAGTTAATTCCAGTTCATAGCCACTAGTAGAACTGTCCCATAAAGTTTCCAAGGCAGTAAATGAGGAGAAGCTGGTGGATTTGAACCACTAACCTTTTAGTTAGTAGCTAAAAACCTTAATCATTGTACCACCATGGCTCCTTCTTCATAAAGATTGTTGTTATTGTTGTGAAGTACCATAGGGTTTCCGAGGAGCAGCTGGTGAGCTTGAACTGCTGACCTTGTGGTTCAAACCACAGTCTGGTGTATTAACCTACAGCACCATACCAAGAGTCTTCATAAAGATTACAGCCTAGAAAATCCTGAGGCTGTTCAACTCTGTCACATGACTCAATGACACCTAACAACAACAAATAAAAATAAAAAAGTATATCTCTGTCTGCAGTACGGAAAACTGACTTTAGGAGCATAAACCCACTGTCTTCAAGTG
>NW_006408537.1:6128230-6130708 GCF_000296735.1 Chrysochloris asiatica
AGGTCAGCGTTTCGAAACTACCAGCTGTTCTAAAGGGGAAAAATGAGACTTTCTGCTCCCATAAAGATTTGCAGCCTCGGAAACCCTGTGCAGGGTCGCTATGAGTCAGAACCGACTCCACGGTACTTAACAACAACAACAACACAGGAGTAAGAGGGTCAGAGCAAAAGAGGAAAAACCTCAACAAGATGGGCTGACAGACATTGTGACTGCAACAATGGCCTCAAACACAGGAACGATTGTGAAGACAGTACAGGAATTGGCAGTGTTATACCTAGGGTCATGATGAGTCAGAGCCTACTCAATGGGACCTAATAACAACAACAAAATAGATATCCTATGCAGGGACCCTATGAGTAGAAACTGACTACATGGCATTGCACAACAACAAACAACATATACATAAATTTTCATGTATACATACATTGAGTCAAATGTGCAAATTTTGCCATTTCTTATAATTAAGTCTTGTTAAGTGTCATCTGTTGTTGTTGTTAAGTCTGAATGCCTCTAAATCTTTCACAGTCATTTATAAAAAGTTTATAGACATTTAACTTGAGATTTTAATAGGGTTTAATTAAGGATTCTAGTATTAAACCAAAACCAAACCCACTGTCATTGGGTGGATGCTGACGCATGGCATCCCTATGTAGGGTTCCCGAGAATAAATCTTTACAGGAGCATCCATCCTCATCTTTCTGCAGGGGATCTGCTGGTGAGTTTAAACCACTGACCTTGTGGTTAGCAGTCCAGTGCTTACCCTACAGTGCTACCAGGGTTTCTGTCTTACATTAAGGCCTTATAAACTTAACTCTGTGTCTTTACTCAATGGCATGTTAAGTATCATGAAGTCAAATGATAATTTAGCAGTAATAATTTTTAACGTGTAACTTCTTTATTTTTATCTCTTAAAAACCTGAAGATGAAAATGAGCAGCCCTCAATGAAACTAAATACATTAATTTTATAGGGTCATATTCTTTACAACTAAAACATTTGCCACAGTAAATTGGTAAGTGTATGTGTTGAATCAAGTACACAAACCTTATTTTAAGTTACATTTTCCAAATAGCTCATTTCAGTTGTTAATAACCCAATTTGAAGAACTATTGCAGCTCCTTCCGAAAATAAAGATTGCCTTGACATCTGCCTTTTTTTTTAAATTAAAGTTTTTATTATGAATTGAGTGATAGTTTACCTGGGAGAAGATCAGTTTACACTCATTGTTTCATTGCAATGATTATAGTCCCTTCAATGCATCATCATTCAACAGTATTTGCTTCTATTCTCTCTGGGTGTTTTTTGTTGTTGTTTTTTGTTTTTTGGAGGTGGGGGGATGTACACAACAACACTCAGGAATATATAAGCTTTTAAGCAACCAAAGGACACATTCTGCAAGCCTGCCTCCTGGCCGCCAGCACAGTCTTTCTCTTTCCATGAGTCTAGAGTCCTCACCTGCTCTATCTCTGCTTCCATCACTGGTGCTTCTCTGGATAGGGTCCCACATTCTGCTCCTGCTTTTCTCCCTTGATGGTCCTAAGATCCTCTATTTCTGGACTGTAAGATTAACTAATCGCCCCTTTGTGTTACAGGACTTCTACCATTACACTTGCGACAATCACACTTGCGACAATCACAATTAGTCAAAATTACTTACTTTTGAATCATAAGAATCTTATCACGATCTCCTTTAACCAGACCTGTCTAGACAAGATGAAAACTATTCAGTGTGGAGTCTACCTTCACCCACATATTCTGAAATTAAATTCCCTCTTGAAAACTTGTAAGCCAGTCACTTCATACCTTTGTAGGCCCCCATTTTAGGTAGACAATATCTAAGTTGCCCATCCCTATCAATCTTGCATACAGAGGGGATAGGTTGAAGACTCCTTCCCTCTCAGTTGGTATTAATAGCTACTACATGGATAAGTATAGGTCAATTTCATAAAATTCACACTTGTTTCCTTTATCAATTTATTTATTTATTTTAATCTTATTCTAGTTGAGACATGATCATCAAGCCAATGAAGCTAGGTCAAATAGATCCTATCTGCAAGTTTGGGCATTCTTGTGCATCTTCCCTCACTTCATGTCAGCTGCACTCTTTGCTCTAGCCCTCCATGGCTATGTGCTTATCCATGGGCTCAGGAGACCCTTGGTCTCACCATAATTCTAACCAACCAACCCTTCCTCTTTTCTCTCTCATCTCCAGGTCGACAGGGGTCTATAGGATGTGGTGAACTCAGCCCATATCTTTATTGCTGCCTTTACCTCACTTCCACTCACATGTAGACCAATGTGGTCCCCAATAAGCGTACATGGTTGCTTGTGGACATCTAACTTTTGTTATTTTTGTAAAAGTTGATCAGTTATCATTCTATCAACAGAGCTTTTAGATTTTGTTTACATAGTTTTGTAGTAGCAAATTCCCTGGAGCTAAAACTCACACATTTCTGAGAGTTTGTTGTTATTGTTAAGT
>NW_006408537.1:6130808-6136572 GCF_000296735.1 Chrysochloris asiatica
AATAGACAAATATGTAGTAATCAAAATAATTTAATGAAAGATGTAGGTTAGGGTGACAGCTGTAATGGTTAGATTTGTGATAGATTTAGAAAATAGTAAAATTTGGGTTGTGAAGTAAGTTGAGGAATAAAACAAGACTTTAAAATTTTTGATATGAGATATTGAAATGATGCCATCATTTGATGTTGGTATCACACGTATCAAAGAGCTGTGATGAGCGGATTATAAGTTACCACTTTCACTGCAGCCTTGAAATGACTGAGCCACATAACCCAAGCAATGAACACTTAAGCTTCAAATCTGACCTAGAAATTATGGTTCATGTTAAAACACAAGCACATAGTGACTAGACTTGATCAGTCCTGCCACTGAGGGCCTTGGTGAGGGACAGAGTTTGAATTTTACTTGGACAAGATTCAAATGCAAAGCAGTGGGTAAATAAGGTGTGTGAGATAAGAACAAGACTGACTGGATACTTACCCAGGACCTAATACAACACCAGCTCATTATATACCCTGCTGAGAAATGGAACCTCCCAATGCTTAGTCTTTTCAGACATACTTTACCAGCAATTATTAAGCAACTCCCATGTGCTGGGTCAGGTGAGTGAAAGGTACATTGTAAGAAACTCTGCAGTTGTCACATAGGAAGTCACCCTTTTGTGGGCCATTTTGAGTGAATAGATTTTGAGAAAGAGGAGATTTATCATGGTGGAGATATAGTATTTTCAAGTATCAGGGAGTATGCGAAAAGTAGAGTGGAATGGTCAAAAGGGTGGAAGACCGGTTGTTGAGTGAGGTAGATTGAGACCAAATCATGAAGGTATTTTAATTCAATTTTGTGATT
Source organism: Chrysochloris asiatica (assembly GCF_000296735.1). Taxonomy (NCBI): domain Eukaryota; kingdom Metazoa; phylum Chordata; class Mammalia; order Afrosoricida; family Chrysochloridae; genus Chrysochloris; species Chrysochloris asiatica. The sequence goes on from NW_006408537.1 coordinate 6,131,655, forward strand.
ATGAATAGTGGTGAGTCATGAAATGTTTTTGAGTAGGAAAGTGATTTCATTAGTACTGATTTTGAACATGCAAAGATTTTCTTTTGGTTGCTTAAGACATAGAGGAAACAATAAAATAAGTTTGTAATTTACAATAGTATTATTCAACAGTAGACTGGTAATAGCCTGGAAGGGACTAAAGTTCAATGTAATATGAAAAGTCTTCTTGAGGTGATAATGTTTTCTGTTTCCTGCTAAAATAGAAAAATATAACTACTTATTTCTGTATCTTAAGGAAGGTGCTTTTCTTGCCTTATAGCTGTTTTAAGATACAATTATCTGATTTTACATCAATAAAATACATTATGTGAACAAAATGTCCAACCACATCCACACAGTTTAATTCCGTGAATACTGAACTCTCATTATGTACACAACTCTCTGCTAGTCATAAAAGTAGAAAAGAAGCATCTTGGATGATTTATAGTCTAATATTTGAGGGATGTGTTAAAAGGATTATGGGAGATATGAGGGCAAGTCAAAAAGTATTATCACAAAATCATAGAAAACTATATTAAACAAAAATATCAAAACACGAAGCTATTGTTTCTCAACATTTCCTTTCCCTGGGTCTATACATTTCTTATAGCGTAGTGGTTACGAGTCGGGCTGCGAACCACAAGATCAGCAGTTCGAAACTACCAGCTATTCCGCCTGAGAAAGATGAGGCTTTCTGCTTCCGTAAAGATTTACAGCCTCGAGAACCCTATACAGGGTCGCTATGAGTCGGAACCGACTCCACGGCACACAACGATGAAGACGATACATTTCTGAAGGCAGTGTTTCCATCCCTTCCCCAAAGAATTCTATAGTCTTCAATCTGCACATCACAGCGGAAGTTTTGGCATCCTCAAGGAACTCAATAGTGTTCCTTTTAAAAGTTCTCTTGAGTTTGGGAACAAAAAAGACGTCTGAATCGACAAGATCATGATTGTAGGGTGGGTGGGGTAAGATTAACCAACAAAATTTGCATAGGACAGCCCTTGCTACTTGAAGAATAAACTGTTACGTTATGATGGGGGCGTGGGGGGAAATTCCTCAGTGCAACTTTTTTCACCTATTCATTTTTCAGTTTTCTTAAAACTCTTCCTAATGACCTTCTTGTGTCCTTTGAGAAAATTTTTCAATATTACCTGGTGTGGTACTTTAAGTTAAGCACCGTACTACTGACTGCATGGCCAGTGGTTGAAACCTTCCAGCCATTCCTCAGAAACCCTGTACAGGCTTGTTATGAATCGGAACCAACTCGATGGTACTTAGCTACATATCAACACTTTTGGAATCCCAGAAGACAGTCACCATATATAACCTTATGAGCTGACATCACAGCCTTGAATTTAAACTGATCTAGCTGGTGTGGCATTTGGAACTGTAAGATAAGCACTGGACTGTCTGCAGTTCAAACCCTTCAGCAGGTGCTCAGAAACCCTATATACAGAGTTTCGCTGAGTTGGAACCAACACGATGGCACTTAACAATAACAACAAAGCAGATTCCCTCAAAACCACGGTTTGGATAGGATCTTTTTTTCAAGACATCCCAGTGAGATTAAGACAAGTATATAACTGAGAGAACTTGTCTGCAGTCATCCACTCATGGCAGTTGTTTTTAGGTACTGTCAAGTCAGTTCTGACTCATAGCAATATTATGCACAACAAAATAAAACACCACCTGGTCCTGTGTCATTCTCAGTATCATTCTTAAATTTTAGCCCACAGCAGCTGGCGCTGAGCCAATCCATCTCATTAAGAATCTTTCTCTTTTCCATTGACCCTCCACTTTATCAAGCATGATATCCTTCTTTAAGCATTAGTCATTCCTGATAATATGTCCAAAGTATGAGAGATGAAGCCTTGCCATCTGGCTTCCACGGAATGTCTGGCGGAACCTCTTCCAACATAGACTTGTTTGTTCTTCTGGCAGTCCATGGTGCTTTCAATATTCTTCTTCAACAGAATAACTCAAATGCATCAATTATTCTGTTGTCGTCTTTATTCATTGTTCGACCTTCACATGCGTGTGAAACTATTGAAGATACCATGGCTTAGGTCAGGCACACCTTAGTATTCAAACTAACATCTTTGCTCTTGAACATTTTAAACAAGTTATACGTAGCAGATTTGCCTTATGCAGTATGTCATTTGATTTCTTGACTGCTGCTTCCGTGAGTGTTAATAGTGAATTCAAGCAAAATGAACTTTTTGACAATTTCAATCTTTTCTCCATTTATCATGTTATTTATTGGTCCAGTGTGAGGATTTTTGTTATGTTTACATTGAAGTACAATCTTTACTGAAGGCTGTGGTCTTTTATCTTCATTAGTAAATATTTTAAGTCCTCATCACTTTCAGCAAGCTATCTGCTTATTGCAGGTTGTTAATGAGTCTCCCTCCAGTTTTGATGCCATGTTATTCTTCATGTAATTCAGCTCCTCAGTTTTTTTGCTCAACGTACATGGCAGAAACATGTTTAAACACATTTTAATTTGAAATGAATCCATGCGTGCACGAGCTAGATCCCTAGTAGCAATACTTTTAGACGTATCTTAATATGGATATTATAGATACTATTTGAGTAACTTATAAATTACAAAAAGGATGGATTTTTTTTTTAGGTCTTCAGTTATCAGAGGATATAATATGTCCTGATATGTCAAAAAAAAAAAAAATGACATAGATGAAATACTTCCAAAATACTTATGGAAAAACATATGTTATTTGCTCAACAAATTTATATATTGACGATTCAATTTTTTTTTTTTCTTGCTAGCAGAGTACATATATCCTTTATAAAAAATATGGACCAGAACAGTAAACAAATGAAAATAAGTTCATTCATAATCTCCCAATAGATATAATCATTGCTTTTGATGTTAGAAGTGTTCTTTCCTGTTAGGATAGGGACGAACATTTGCATGCAACTGCATGTGTATGTCTAGGTGCTGTTGACTTGATTTTGACTCACAGCTACTCCCGGTCATCTCCTCCTATGAGGATTGCAACCTAGAAAGCCTATGGGGCAGTTCTGCTCCGTCATGCACGGTAACTATGACATGAAATTAACTCCATAGCACCTAATACTTAGTATAGATTTTGAAACAGAATATTCTTAAATAGTATAGCTGAGATCATATAATCTATATAAACTTTGCCTCTTTTTTTTCATGTTGGTTTTTCCCCATAATAAAATAAGTGATTTCTTGTACTGATGTGTAATGGTATAATAAAACATGGGCCTTCCTACTCTTAGACCAAGCAATATGGAGCTCATTGTAGGGAATTTAAGAACAACAATAAGATTGAGTAAAGGTCAGTCTAGTTTTTATTATACCATGCGCTAGCAATTGTAAACAGCATTAGTGATAGCATACTCCTCCCCTCCAGGACAGACCTCTCCCACCACTTCCTCCACCCATTCCCTGTTGTTGTTGTTGTTATGTGCCATGGAGTCGGTTCTGACTCATAGCGACCTTGTACAAGGTTTCTGAGGCTGAAAATCTTTACGGGAGCAGAAAGCCTCATCTTTCTCCTGCAGAACTCATCCTTAACCCTTTGTATATCAGTATGATATGATGATAGCCTTTATCCTTTATAAATGAAGAACATCTCTGAGGTGTTTTTGTGTAATCATTAACCATCCAAGAGTTAATAAATTCTTGAAGCTTTCAATGCAGCAAATTCAATTACATTTGCTTTTTCTTTCACAATCCGAAACTTATCTTTGACTGTATTAATTATTCATAAATATTCACATTTCAATTTTTCCTTCATGAATTCAAACTTAGAAAATGTTTGAAACAAGTAAATCACTGAGAAGCAGACACTGTTGTTTGAATAAATATCAATCCAATATGTGCTACTGGAGAATCCATAATCACGGAAATAAATCAGTATGTGAGTCATGGTTGTCATATTTAAGCCTGCTGAAATTCTGGAACAATTATTGGAAACAAGAATCTGAGATTTATGCACATGTAGCTTTTTCACAAATGGGAAGAGAGAAATTGAGAAAGGTTAACAGATGTGTTCAGTTAATCTGCTGGTTAGTAATCATCAGAACTGATAGTATTCAGACCTCTTCACTTCCACTCCAGTATTCTTTCATATCATGTTGCTTTTCTACCGGGTAGGAGAATTGTATTTGCTAATGCTATGAATAATATTACTGTTATGTGTTGTCTAATCAATTTTGACACATGTACAATGGAATGAAACACTGTCCATTCCTACATCATCCTAACAAACTTACTACGCTTTAGTCCACTGTTACAGCCACTGTGTCAATCCATCTCATTGAGGTTCTTCCTCTTTTCATTGACCCTTTACTTTACCAAGCATGATGTCTTCTTCCAGGCACCAGTCCCTTCTAATAACATATCCAAAGCATAGGAGACAATTTCTAACTAGTCTTGTTTCTAAGATACATTCTGACTGTACTTCTTCCAACACAGATTTGTTTGCTCTTCTGGCAGTCCATGGTACTTTAAGTTTCCTTCACCAACACCATAATTCAAATGCATTAGTTCTTTATGGTATTCCTTATTCATTGTCCAACATTTGCATACTTTGGAGGTGACTGAAAATACCATGACATGGATCAGGTGTACCATAGTTTTCAAATAGACATCTTTGCTCTTTAACACTTTAAACAGATTTATTGCCATAGATTTGCCTAATGAAATACAGCCTTTGATTTCTCAACAGCTGCTTCCATGAATGTTGTTTGTAGATCCAAGCACAATAAAGTTTTTGATAGATTTGCTCATTTTTCTGGCAGCCTAGGGTATGTTGTTGTTCAGTCTAGGTTGTTGTTGTTAAGTGCCATTGAATTAGTTTCAACCCATAGCGACCCTGTATAGGGCTTCCAAGGAGTGGCTGGT
>NW_006408537.1:6142331-6148835 GCF_000296735.1 Chrysochloris asiatica
GTAACCGCTACGTAGTGTCACCTAAATGTATATGTCCACAGTGTTTTATTTTAAGAGTGAGATCAAAGTAGTTGAGAGCTCAATCCTCAAAACCTGTTGTCCTCGAGTTGAATTTTTACTCAGTGATTCTATATGACAGAGCACAACTGTCCCATTGGGTTTCCAAGGCTACAACTTTTATGGAAGTGACTAATACATCTTTCTCTAAAGGAGCAGCTCTGGCTTCAAAATACTTATTTTGCCATTTGCAGCTGAGCAGTTTACCACTGTGCAACCCAAACAGTTATTGAGGAATAACGACCAGAAATTTGTCTCAAAGAATTCACTCATCCAGTCATCAGTTATACATGTAAAAAGTTTTTCTCTGAACCCTGGAAGTAGAAAAATAAATATAACTTTAAAAATAAAACAAAAACCATCTCCTGGTTACTACTGAAGGAATTGCTGCAGATTGCTATATAATGATAAATACCAATACATTCTACTTATATTATTATATTAATGAGTAGAAACAATGGTGTGAAAAATATTTTTAAATGACATGCTATTCATGGAGCTTTTAAAACTTTACTGAATATCTTTATTCTCCTCAAATTCCAAGGATCACTTGCCTTGGTAAATCTCTGATGGTTCTTTCTTCACTGGGCATTCAAGGTGAATTCCTTAAACTTTCCTCCCTTTCTACTTCAAAAGCCTGATTTTGACTTCCCTCTCTTCTAGTCTGTTTTAGGAGAAATAACACATGCACAAAATCTTGTGCTCTTCCACCCCCATTCTTCTATTACTGCATTATTATTATTATTATTTTTTTTAACTTTTGATGTGTGTTTGTAGTTTCTTTCTTTCTGTTTCTAACCTCCTCTACAGTGAGTTGTTTGTCTCCACCCTGGAATCATCTCATTAACATGTTTCCTACGTTTAGAATCAGTTTCCATTAAGTGTCTCTATTTCTTTATCACTCTTTTCCTCCCAGTGGTGCAGTGTGGATTTCACTTTCCCTTTTCCTAACCTGGCACCTCATAGGGTTGGCCATATGGTCAAGATTACTTTTATATAGGGACCACCATCAACAATTTTGTTTGAATCCGTTCCTACGCATGACAACCCTACATGTTTGAAAGTAGAATGTGAGTCGTAGAATTTTCAATGACTGATTTTTCTGAAGTGGATTGCCAGGCCTTTCTTCCAAGGCACCTCTGGATGAGTTTGAACCTTCAACCATTTAGTTAGCAGCCGAGTATGCAAAGTGTTTGCATGACCCAGGGATTTTTCTGCATAGGTAGTCTCTACCTTTAATTATCTTACTACTGGTTGCTGTGATATTTCTGGTAGTTCTTGTGCTCTTTCTCCAACTGTTATTTTATACTTTTTTTTTTTTTACTAATTCTCTTTCTAGCTCCTGAAACTGAATGTTTTGGTTTCTTTTTTTAACCTTGTGTCTGTATTCTTTATGTAGGTTATTCTTAAAGTTGTGTTTCATTCCCACCCCTTCAACTACAGCTGCTATTTACAGCCCTGATATGGCCTTTGTTCGCTAAACACAGCCAGCAAAGCTGATAGTCCAACATCTTTCCCTAGGTGTCCCAGTGACCTCTTAAATGTAACATGCCCAAAATAGAACCCAGAATGTTATGAAGCACACTATACTTGTTTCACTTTTCTTCTCTGTCTCTGTTAAAGCCGTCTTAACTTTCTTAGATGCCCTGGTCAGAACACCCTGGAGTCAGATCGCTTTCACATACCTTCAGCTTGAGTTTTACTTCCAGATGCTAGGTTTTGGATCTCTGCCATGTCCTCTTTGTCTACTGCCTCCTAATGTCACCACCCACATTCTGGCCTCTGTTTTTCATGGCTAATTGCAACAGTCTCCTTACCTCAGCTTGTTTCATGATGATTCTACTTTCTCCTGTGTTTCTAAAGCCATTTTCCAAATGGATCACTAATTTTATTACCCTTTTATGATTACGACCTATGAATCTTTGTAATCTAGAACTGCCACGGAAATACTGCCCTCGTCCAACATCTGCCTTTGTAGATTTGACGTATTACTGTTTTCTAACTCTGAAACTTTGTCTCTCCCTCTTCCAGAACTGCTCATCTTCATATCTACCTATTATGTTGCATATATTTTTAAATACCAAATTTAAATGTTACATGTAGTAATTTTTAAAATAGGTTTGTAATTCTTAAGTCGTTTTCCCTCCAAAGGTGGAGTCTATTTTGTTTTCCCTTAAATGTGTACATGAGTCACTGTGTGTTACAAATCATAAGCATTTTCAGCTGCTAACCAAAAAGTTGGAGGTTTCATGTCTCCCAGAGGTACCTAGGAAGACAGGCCTGCTGATCCCTTCTGATATATCAGCCAGAGAAAACCCTATGAAATACAGTTCTATTCTGACATGCATGGTGTTATCATAAATCAAGGTCAGCTTAAAAGCAACTAGTTTGAGTGTGAATTGGGCTGAATGACTTGCTTCCAATGAATAGAACATGGCAAAAATGATGGTGGGACCAGGAAATAACAGTGATGAAGCTTCTTCTTGCTTTCTTTTGGATCACCCACTCGGAGAAGCCAGCTATTGTTTCCTAAAACCACATGAGCAGTTTATATAAAGTGGTGAGAAATTGAGGCCTCCAGTCAGCAGCCATGTGAGTGAGCCGCCTTTAACTAGAGCCCCCTTTCAAGCTAACTTCAGGTGCCTGAAGATCTGCCTGATAATCATGACGGAAGCCTCATACAAGATCCTGAGTTTAAAATATCCAGCCAAGCCACTCTCAAATTATTCACCCACAGAAACTGTGAGATAATGCATGTTTGTTATGCTAGACTAATAAATATTAGGGGTAATTTGTTATACAGAAATAAATAACTAATATATTTTCTAGGAAGCTTCCCCTAATCTCTACTGGCGAGCCAAGATTACTTCTGATTTATGTCCTTGTATATTGCCTATTCATAATATGGTTATTTATTTAAATATTTTGTAATTTGATGTATTAGGCGTAATTGTACATGTCTGAACTGTCTAAAAATGTAAATACTCATATGTAAGAGCTTAAAATATGAGGCAAATTTAACACTGTAACTTGGGAGAGTTAGAAATATGAATGTTTACCATCCCTTAATAGTTCTTATAAGACATTCTCAGTGTCTTAAGTTACACCTTTCTGATTATCATATATGTCCAACATATATGAACCAGTTAAAGCACTGTGATTATACTAAATCATGTTATTTGCAGAACCAGTTTCTAACTTAATCATAAGGTCCTATATTTCAACACAGTGATATGTGGGAAAAGTGAATCTGTTTTACAAGAACTTCCTAAAGTTTAGTGCCAGGGATTCTCCTGTGATAATATTTATACACAGAGAAATATAAGAGCCTCTAAAGAACACTTTAAATTACACATATATGTACGTATGAGGCCTCAATATTTATTATTCTCAACGTGGTATTTCTCTCCATCTTGGGAGCAACTTGACATTTTAATCACTTTAAGTGTTATAAGTGCTCAAAGATAATTGGTTCATTTCACCTTATGTTAACCTGGATTAACATACTTTATGATGATCAAAAATACTACTCTTTAATTATCCCATGAAGGAAATTTTATTATTTTTCATTTAGAATTTTATATTTATTTGTAGAGGGTTAACATAAGGGTGAGGGAGAGTAGTTCTTCTAACACCTATATTTAAAAGTTTTTTTTTTTGCTGTTGTTGTTTTATAATCACATAAAAGCTGTACTCTACAAAGCCTATGGCCTTCATTGACCAGAGTATCTATTGATTTACATGGTTCTCCCAAGTACCCATATCCAATTTTAGGAGGCAGTGGATCTGCCAAGAATTTGTAAATTTGAAGTCCCAGAAGTTTTTTGTTTTTTTTTTTTTTTTAATTCCCTGGCAGAATAGTGGTCAGACGGTGCATGGATTCAATCTAGATTTTGTGTAGCTCTTAATTTTGTTAAGAATGAAAGCCTCATAGGTAAATAGGGTAAATGTGATCTACTTTGTGTAAATTAACATTAACATACATATGTGGAAATGTCTGCTAAAGATATACACACACATATCAGAGAAGATGAACAAATATTTCGGTTATACAGTTGTCTTTATTTGAGAGACTATACTTGGTAGCGTAGTGGTTACGAATCGGGCTCCGAGCCGCAAGTTCAGCGGTTCGAAACTACCTACCAGCTGTTCCGCGGGAGAAAGATGTGGCTTTCTGCTCCCGTAAAGATTTACAGCCTCGGAAACCCTGAACAGGGTCGCTATGGGTCGGAACCGACTCCACGGCACATAACAACAACAACTTGACGGAAGAGAATTTAAGAATATGTGCTACCTTAGGGAATCTAAGAAAGAGAACTCTACAGCAGCTTGTCCTCAACCATCTGATGTTTCATATAACATTTTTTGGGAGAGACTGGAATAAAATACAAAGCCTGCTCCTTAAATTTTCTGTAACTGGTCCTTGGAGCTTAGGATTCAAATTCAGAATGCCTTTGTTTGGTTATAAGAATATTAGAAATACACAGGGTCAAATCTAGTGTTGTACTTGAAGGAAAAAAAAAACAAAACAAAACCCTGTAGTATGTACCAGAATGAGACAGCTTAGGGCAGTGGTTATGAGCATGGACTCTGGATCCACGTGGCCTTGCTTTTAATCTCAGTTCTACCACTTAGCTTCACTACCCACTAGATATAATGGTAAAAGAGTATTTCAATTGATCCTAAAAACACTATAAAAATATGCTTGTCTTAGTCTCGTTCAGGCGTCTTCAAAAGAAGGTCCGAAATTTGAGGGCTCTAAAGGAGCTCTGGTAGCGTAGTGGTTACGAATCGGGCTGTGAACCTTAAGGTCAGGGGTTCGAAACTACCAGTCGCTCCGCGGTAGAAAGATGAGGCTTTCTACTCCCGTAAAGATTTACACCCTCGGAAACCCTGTACAGGGTCGCTATGGGTCGGAACCGACTCGATGGCACTTAACAACAACAACAACAACAATACAGGGCACACACAGACTACCAAACATATTGAAACTTACTCAGACAAAAGTAGACAGAATAGATTGGGACATACCCAAAATTAAAAACGTATGTGCATCAAAAGACTTCACCAAAAGAGTAAAAACGGGAAAAAATACTTTGCAACGACGCATCAGACAAGGGATTAATTTCTAAAATATATAGGAAACTACAACACCTCTACAAGAAAGAGACAAAAAATGGGAACAGGACATGAATAAACACTTCAACAGGGAAGAGATCCAGACAGCCAACAAACATATGATCACTAGCCATTAGAGAGATGCAACTCAAAACAACAATGAGATATTATCTCACATCAGCAATGATAGCAAAGATCAAAAAGTAGAGGATAATAAATGTTGATAAGGATACGGAGAAACTGGGACACTCCTACATTGCTGGTGAAGTTGCAAAATGGTCTAACCACTCTGGAAAACAATATGGCACTTCCTCAGAAAGTTGGAAATAGAAATACCTTATGATCCAGCAATTCCTTTACTTGGTATTTATTCACAAGAAATGGGAGCCATAATACGAGTAGATATATGCACACCAATGTTCATAGCAGTCCTATTTACAGTAGCAGAAAGATGGAGAGAGCCTAAGTGCCCATCAGTGGAAGAATGGATAAACAAACTGTGGAACATACACACAATGGAATATGATGCTATCTCGAAGAATAACAAGGAAGCTGTAACCCACCACATAACATGGATGAACCTTGACATTATGCTGAGTGAAATTAGACCGTCACAAAAGGAGAAATACCGCATAGGACCATGATTGTAAAAGCTTAAGAAAATGTACCCATACTAAAAGGGGGAAAAAATTATTTGCTGGTTATCAGGACATATGGGGTGGAGGGAAGGGAAATGGGGAAGGTGGAACACAGGGTAGGGAATAGACACAGGATAGTTTGGGTGCTGGAGGGAGGAGGGAAATACACAAGAAGGGGGCGGGGAATGGAAGAACAAGGCAGATGCGAGAACATTTAGGCAGGTTTGCATGGACTAAGTGGAACAGAGTAAATAATTATGTATGCTCAGCCTTAGAACAATAGGGTTCTGGGATACAGGGATTAAGGCATAGTTTGAATGGGCAAAAAAGGGAAAATAATGTTAAGATGCTTAGCTGTCTTTCGAATCTTAGTTTCCCTTGCCTATTATTGTAAAATAAACACTTGAGGGGAGAGAAAGGAATAGCCAAAAACATTACCACAGAAAGCTTGTAAGTCTGTCTTCAGCTTATAACTGATTGGAATACCTAAAATGGGGCTAGAACTTGCCCAGTGAAGGAGGCTTCCTGAGGAGACTTTGCATTGCATATGACCATAGGTGTAATCCTGATCACCATCCAGAACTTTCTGAAGTAGGAAATTTCCATTTGGAAGGACAAGCAGACCAGCCTGGAGTGGCTAGAAGAGAACAAAAGATACTTCTTGAAAAAAAAAAAGACCAGCAGGAACCCC
>NW_006408537.1:6148935-6150276 GCF_000296735.1 Chrysochloris asiatica
GTGAGGTTGGCCCAGGATCGAACATTGTTTCGTTCTGTTTTGCATGGGGTCGCTATGAGTCGGTTCCGACTCGATGGCACCTGACAACAACAACAACAAAGATGTTCAACCATTTCAAGAGATAGCATAAAATCAATAACCACTGATGATTTTAGGTACTAGTATGCAATGATGTATCCGAAAGAAGTCCAAACTTCACTGATAACATTAGCAAAAAATAACATTCCAGGAATTGACAGAATGCAAATTGAAATGTTTCAACAAACTAATGCAATATTGGAAGAACTCACAAGTCTATGTCGAGAAACTTGGAAGACAGCTACATGGCCAATCAACTGGAAGCGATAATATGTAAATTATTGAATAATGTCATTAATATTACACAGTATAATTTTGCAGCAGTCCATCAACAGAGACCTGTCAGAAATTTAAGCCAGATTCTGAAGAGAATAATATTAGATTGTGATTGCCTAAAAGCAGAAAATAACAGAATGATGTTTACTTGTGTTTTATTGACTATGCTAAGGCATTCAACTTTGTGGATAATAAAAAACTATGGATAACGTTGCAAAGAATGGGGCTTCCAAACACTTAACTGTGTTCAAGTGAAATCTATACATGGAATAAAAGGTAGTCATTTGAACGGAACAAGGCTACAACTTTGTTGTTTGTGTTTTTTAGTGCTGTCAAGTCAGTTCTGGCTAATAGCAACCCTGTATAGGGGTTCCGAGGAGTGGCTGGTGAGGTTGAATCTCTGTCCTTGTGGTTAGCAGTCCAGTTCTTATCCTACAGCACCACACCAGAGCTATACAGGTCTATACTGTGTAATTTAAAATCAGGAAAGGTGTGTGTCACTTTTAACCATATTTACTCAATCTAAATGCTGAGCAAATAATCTGAGAAGCTGGACTATATGAAAAAAAAATGTGGTGTGGCATCAGAATTGGAGGAAGGCTCATTAACAACTTGTGATATGCAGATGACACAATTTTGTTTGCTGGCAATGAAGAAAACTTGAAGTACTTACTGATGAAAAATCTAAAACAGTTTCAGTATGGATTACAATTCATGTAAAGAAAACATAAATCCTCGCAACTGGACTAACCAACATCATTATAAATGGAGAAAAGAATGAAGTTGTCAATTATTTCATTTTATTTAGCTTTACGATCAGTGCTCAAGGAAGCAGCAGTCAAGAAATCAGAAAATGTATTACATTGAACAAATCTGCTGCAAAAGATTCTTGAAACTGTTAAAGTGCCTGAATGGAGTCATGGTATTTCAATCACCTCATATTGTATTTGCAGAATCTTAGTGTATCACTGTAGAATAACACTGGAT
>NW_006408537.1:6156411-6174979 GCF_000296735.1 Chrysochloris asiatica
TAAACTATCACTCAAGTCACAATAAAAACTTAAAACAAACAAACAAAAAACAACGTCCGGTCAAAACAGTAGCTTCTGAGGGATTCTGCTGGGAGAGTTAAATTTAAGGCAGAGAGATCAGCTCAGAAGGTTATCTCTTTGTGTCACAATGGCGTTTTGTGACTCCCACAGGATAATCTTGGTAAATTTTCTTGAAAGACACAGTAGGATCCTGGGGCTTATCCTAAAGAAGTTTTAAGAAGAGTTGAAACTGCATTGATGAGAAAACGGCTGGGAAAGTTGCACTTGAGGAATATTTTTCTATCAAGGCAATGCACCTGTTCATTCTTTGAGGTTAGCAAGGGTTCTCCTACAAGTACTTCATTGATAAACCTTACTCTGTCCACTCTATAGTCCTGGTCTTGTCTCTTCAGAGTGCTTTTTGTTCCCAAACTCAAAGAACACTGATAAGGAACAGCACTTGTGTTTCTCAGGATGCTAATATTCTCTGTTGGATATGGTGGGAATTGAAGAATTCTTCAGGAAAGGGTAATTGTTGTTGTTAAGTGTTGTCGAGTTATTTCTGACTAATAATGACTCTGTATAGTGTTTCCAGGAGTAACTGGTGGGTTTGAACTTCTGACCTTGTGGCTACTTTATGGAAACACCACCTTCAGCAGACCTAGATGGGAGGAGATACTGAGAAACAACAGTTTCAATACTTTGGACCTATCATTGTAGTACATTGTTGTAGGTTCTATAACCCACCAGGGACTAGGGAGAGAGAACAATATTCAAAACCTGAATCAGTGAGTGAGAAGAAGATTTACAAAGTAATATTGAAGGAATGATAACTATTCAGCCTGGAGAAGTGAAGTTTGACTTAGCTGGAGTTGTCATGATCTTTGGCAGGTAAAGGTGTAGATGTGTCACCATTTCAAGGTTCCTTTAGTCTTCATCATATTGTTGTTGCTGCTAAGTGTCGTCAAGTCAGTTCTGACTCATAGCAACCTGTATAAGGTTTCCAAGGAGCAGCTGGTAAGTTTGAACCACTGACTTTATTGTTCAAACCGACCTTGCAGTCCAGTGCTTTAGCCCACAGCACCACACGACGACTCCATTTCATATTTGGCTTATGTAAAATTCTATTATACTTTCTCAGATTCCCTTGACTTAGATTTCATGTATTTTTTATATGCTCAGGTACAAGTGTCAATTTGTGGTTCTGACTTTTACTTCCAAAGGTAGTATGTGTTTACAAACAACTGTTGACTTAGATAATTTTAATATATCACAGCATCATATATTCTGAAAATAAGCATGCAAAACTCATGTCTGTATTATTTTGCATGCATTGAATATGATGGTTATTTCTGTTTTGAACTAAGGGAAATTGAGTTCTGAAACCAATAACATGGCATAGATAAGATATCAATCTGATCCAAAGTATTGGCAAGATCTTCTTCAATAACAGTAAATTATGTTTGTTAAACATTAAACAGGATTGACTTCTATATTCTATCTATGGACTCTTAGAGTTAATGCAGAAACAGTAGGAATGCAAAATTGTATACATAAGGCACCATCCAGATTGTTAATATTTAGCTAAATGTCATCTCTGTGTTTCCTTATTTTATTATTAGTTACTGTTATTTTTATTGACATTGTTGCTATTGTTGTTTTCATATTCAACACTGCTACTAATGTGCCAGACTGCAAAGCCATTTGAACTGAAAGGTCAGCAGTTCAAGCTCACCAGTTGCTCCTCAGAAACCCTACAGGGTTGCTATGGGTCGGAATCGGCTCAATGGCACTTAACAACAACAACAACAGCATTCTTTCTCAAATACTTTCTATGAGACGTTAGGCTTGCTTGGTTACTTCTAACGCTCTTGAAGACATGCTTGTCAGCTAGTACTACAGCTATACCTGCATGGTTTCTTGCTGTTGTCAGTTGCTATGGAGTCAGTTCTGAATCATAGAGACACTGCATAGAGTTTCCAAGGAGTGATTGGTGAGTTTGAACTGACAACCTTGCGGTCTAGTGCTTATTCTCCAGCACCACACCTGGTGTGGCAATAACCCACAATATGACCTAATAGAAAAAAAAGCTCTGGTAGCGTAGTGGTTACGAATCGGGTTGCGAACCGGAAGGTCAGCAGTTCGAAACTACCAGCTGCTCCGCGGGAGAAAGATGAGGCGATCTGCTCCCGTAAAGATTTACAGCCTCGGAAACCCTATTCAGGGTCGCTATGGGTCGGAACCGACTCTACGGCACTTAACAACAACAACAACACACATACACACATAAACCATCTGGTTGTTAGGAAAACATAGATGGGTACCATGATTAATCTGAAATAATATTTATAATCTTCTTGCTGATACTGGAAGCCTTGATTACATTGTATGTACTTCTGTGTAGGTTAAATGTTATAAGTAGGAAAGACTTTTTAAATGACGCTGAACGTTTCTGACAATTAGTCATATATTGTTTAATTCTCTGCAGGCAGGGACAAAGGGATCTGAAAATTTTCTTACTACTTTGGACACAATTTTTAATAATAATATTCATGTGAAAAATTTTGTAGATATCTGGAAAAAAAGGTAAATCAACACAAAAACCTGATTATTAACTGAGCTGTCAGATTCAGGGCAAAGTATTTAAGCTTTTGTTTGGCAGATTTATATTCAGGAAGTTCTTAGTCACTTTTATTAAGGGGGAGGGTCTGGGATGGTAGGATAATGTGACAGTAAAAAAGAGATGTATCTCATGGAAGAATGAAATAAATGTCACGCCTGTTCACAGCAGCAGGACTCTTACCAGCTGGCTGGGATTTGTTGTTGTTGTTAAGTGCCATCGAGTCGGGTCCGACCCATAGCGACCCTGTACAGGGTTTCCGAGGGTGTAAATCTTTACGGGAGTAGAAAGCCTCATCTTTCTCCCGCGGAGCGGCTGGTAGTTTCGAACCGCTGACCTTAAGGTTCGCAGCCCGATTCGTAACCACTACGCTACCAGAGCTCCTTAAGGCTGGGATTAGACAGAAGTAAAACAGAAATAGGAATCCCTGGGTGGTTCAAACCATTAAGCTCTCATCTATTTAGTCAAAAGGCTGGTTATTCGAATCCACTTAGAATTACCCTGGAAGACCATTCTACTCTGCACACGAGGGGTCACCATGAGTTGGAATTGACTCACAACAATAAAAACAGAAGTAGAATTTGAGCGATTGTCCTAATCAGTAATCACAAAGCTGAAGGAGTTCTGAGTTATAATTACAATCTAATCCAGTAAAAACAATCTGTCATTTGGACCAAAGAGAAGACAAGACCTATGTGAATAAAGAAAATACGTGAATTATTCTGCACTTACCTACCATTATCAGAAATTTTAAAAAATCGTCATATTACCTGCATATATATAACATTCTTGCTCTTTCTTTTTGGTTTTACTTTGTGCATTTTGAGTGTTTAACTGAAATTTCTGGCATAAGTAGGGTTGCTCAAGATCCTGCATAGATTTCTCTAATTTCCTCTAGGAATTAATGCCTGATGTAGACAAGGAATATTTGGCTTTTATAATAAACGCCAGTTGCTGCTTTCTGATGCTCTTCTCCCAAGCTTCCTGTAGCTCAGGTAGGAATTATCTACTGTGCAGGAGTAACAAAACTTTTTGAGAGATTCATCCATAGTACTGTTCAGATTGAAGCAGGTTCAGGCGCTGTTAACACTCTATGGGACTCAGAGATGAAGTCAGATATTCTTCATAGGTCATTTTGTTACTTGAAGTTCCTGGGTGATGCTGACAGTTAACATGCTCAGGTTGACACAGAGGCTGGAAGTGCAAGTCCACACTGAGGCACCTTAGAAGAAAGCTCTGACAATCTACTTTCCCGAAATCTGTCATTGAAAACCATGTGGAGCATAGTCCTACTCTAATACATATGGGATAGCAATGAAGTGAAATCAATTTCACAACTGCTAGTTTGGATTGATTTGACACTTTTTGAAATTTGGAACAATTGCCAGGCGAGAAAAAAAAAAGTGCTCTTATCACTAGTTCACAATCACTGTTCAAACTCCCCAAACTCAGTACTTATCCAGTGTAACTCCTTATTGCTAATCTATTTCCAGATTTCCAACACTCCATTTGCATACTCCATTTGCATTTTCTGACTAGGCCAATGGTATCACCATCTGACTATGCATTCAAAATAGTAACTTTGAAGTCATATTGGAATTTGTCCCTCATGCCCTCTTCCTTATCCTGCCTCAAGTTTTACTAAGTCCTGTTGATACTGTAATCAAAGTATGTCAGACTGGATCTGTCTTTTTTGTCTCTAATTGTCCTACTCTACTTTTGGCTTACATAGTCTCCTGCCTAGACTGCATCAGGAACCGCTTAATTTATCTCTTCTTATACTGTGTTCCTTTCTGTTGAGTTCTTCTTGACCTTCAAATTTTAATTAAAATATCTAATCTGTTAAACATTCCCCAGACTTGCCAGTTAGTTCAGTATCGTTTCCTATACTTCGATACACATCTTATATAGCACTGAATTTTGCTACAATTCAAATGCATCTGTCTCTGCAACTAGGCTTAAAAGTTCCTAGCATAAAGTAGGAGCTCTGGTAGCATAAACGGTAAACCCAGTGATTCTACGGGAGAAAGACCCAGCAATTCTGCTTCCATAAAGATTGTTGTTATTAAGTGCCACCGAGTCAGTTCCAACTTAGAGCAACCCTGTATAGGGTTTCTGAGAAGCAGGTGGTGAACTTGACCTGCCAGTCTTATGATTGAAGCCAACCTTGCAGTACTACACCCGGGAAACCTATGGGCCAGTTCTGCTCTGTCACATGAACTCACTTTGAGTCAGAATTGACTGGAGAACACACATCAACAACAAGCAGTTGGTAAATCCCCAATTTTGTTGTTGTTAAGTGCCTTTTGAGTCGGGTCCGACCCATAGCTTAAATAAACCTACTGTTGTCTAATCCTGATACATAGAAACCCTCTAGAACAGTAAAACTGCTACATAGGACTTCTGACACTATTAATCTTACAAGAACAGGTAGTCTCATCCTTGGAACACTGGAGGGTTTGAGTCACTGACTTTAGTGGGTCAACAGTCCAATACTTAACCCTTTGCACCACCTGGGATCCTTCATTTCTTAAGCAGAAGTGAGAAATAGAAAAAGTGGGTTCCATTCTGTGGTGCTGCAGGATAATGTGCTTGGACTGCAAAATCTTTTTGAACTGCAAGTTCACCAGCTGCTCATCGGAAACCCTGTACAGGGTTGCTGTGAGTTGGAACCGACTCGACGGTACTTAACAACAACAACATGGTGTGGCTCTGTAAGATCAGTACTGGAGTGGGAGCCGCATAGTCAGCAGTTAAAACCCACCAGTTGCTACTCGAAAAACCTGGGTTGCTATGAGTCAGAATTGATGGCACTTAACAATGACAACACTTAACAACAACAATAACATTCATTGTGAAATTCATAGTTAAATTGATGAAGTAAAGATCAGGAAGGCTTTTAATTTTTTTTTTAACTGTTACTAATTTACACCATTTTTGTGAATGAGCAAGTAGATTCAAGGTTCTTCTAAGCATTTCTTTTTTAAACATTTAAAACACCACAAGCTAAGGTGCTTTTGCAGTGAAATTTTATGATTCATTAGTAGGAGCAATGCAGCAGCTCTGTGCTTGATTGAAAATACACATTGTTTCCTTTGCCGTTCCTAATAATAGCAATGTTCTCTGCAACTTATTTCTGTCTGTGTTTGTTTTTGTTCTAGAGCTAGTGAAAATGGCCAAACCGAATGTTGTTCAAATGTTCTTTTGCAGATTTTGGTGACTGAATTGAGCTCCAGGGGTGAAATGACACATAACACCCTCTTTAATTGTAATGAAATTAAATAATTCAGGTTAAAACAAACAAAAAAAGAAAGAAACAGGTTAAAATTGATTCTCCCCGTTATATTTGAGTGATTGCAAAAGGCATATCACATTTAAATTCTGTTAAGATTTTGTCAACATGTACAACATTTGATGTGCAAAATAAAATTACATAAAATCATTAGTGTAATCATTATAATAGCTTGTTGTTAGGTGCTGTTGAGTCAGTTCTGATTCATAGCAACCTTGTGCACACCAGAACAAAACACTGCCTGGTCCTTTGTCATCCTCTCCGTTTCTGTTAAGCTTGAGCCCATTGCTGCTGCCACTGTGCCAATCAATCTCATTGCAGAGGGGAGGTGTGTGTGGGGGGTGCTCTTTCCTCTTTTTCATGGACCCTCCACTTTACCAAGCATGATGTCCTTCTGCAGGGACTGGTTCCTCCTGATAACCTGTCCAAAGTATGAGAGATGAAGTCTTGCTATCTTTGCTTTCAAAGAGTGTTCTGGCTACACTTCTTCTAAGACATATTTATTTATTCTTTGGCAGTTCATGATAATTTTAATTTTCTTCAAGAATTCAAATACATCAAATACATCAATTCTCTTCATTCATTGTCCAGCTTTCACATACATATGAGGCAAATGAAAATACCATGTCTTGGGTCAGGCATTTAGTCCTCAAACTGACATCTTTGCTCTTGAACATTTTAAGGAGGTCATTTGCAGCACATTTACTTAATGCAATACATCATTTGATTTCTTTACCGCTGCTTCAATGAATGTTGATTGTGGATCCAAGAAAAATGAAATATTTGTCAACCTCAATCTCTTCTCCATTTATTATGATGTTACTTATTGGTCCAGTTGTTAATATTTTCTTTTCTTTACATTGAGTTCATATCCATACTGAAGGTTTTGACTTTGATCATCAAGAGTTTTCAGTCCTCTTAGCTTTAGCAAGCAAGGTTGTATTGTCAGTTTACAGCAGGTTGTTAATGAGTCTTCCTCCAATCCTGACATGATCAATGCTCTTCTTCATTTAATCCAGCTTCTTGGATTTACTCAGCATACAGACTGAATAAGTATGGTGAAAGAATAGAACACTGGAGTAAACCTTCCCTTATTTTAAAGCATTTATAGTGGTTACGAATTGGGCCGCAAACCTTAAGGTCAGCAGTTCGAAACTACCAGCTGTTTCATGGGAGAAAGATGAGGCTTTCTGTTCCTGTAAAGATTTACACCCTCGGAAACCCTGTACAGGGTCACTATGGGTCAGAATCAACTCAACAGCACTTAACAACAGCAACAACATTATCCCCTTATTGTGTTGAAGGACTGCCTCTTGTTGTAAGCACAGATTCCTCATGAGCACAATTTAATGTTCTGGAACACCCATTCTTCATAATGTTATCTATAGTTTGTCGTGTTCCACACAGTTGAAAGCCTTTGTGTAGTCAATAAAGCGCAAGTGATATCTTTCTGGTATTCTCTGCTTTTAGCAAAGGTTCATCAGCAATGATATCTGTAGTTTCACATCCTTTTCTGAATCTGGCTTGAATTTCTACCTGTTTCCTGTTGATGTATTATTGCATCCATTTTTGAATTATCATCAGCAAAATTTTACTTGCATGTAGTATTAATGATATTGTTCTCTGATTTCTTCATTATGTTGGGTCACCTGTCTTTGCAATGGCCACAAATATGGTCTTCCAACTTGGTGTAGATGACTGAGAGCCTTCAGTGCTGCATCATTTTGTTGAAAGATTTCAATTTGTATTCTGTCAATTCTTGGCTTCTTGGTTTTCTCCAATGCCTTAACTGTAATTTGGACTTTTCCCTTTAGTTCCATGGGTTCTACTACCTCTTGAAATGTTTGAATGTAGACCAATGTTTTTGGTACAGTGACTCTGTGTATTCCTTCCATCTTCTTTTGAAGATGCTTTCTGCATCATTCAATATTTTGCCCATAGAATCCAATATTACAAGTTCAGGCTTGAATTTTCAATTCTTTCAACTTGAGAAATACTGAGCATGTCTTCTCTTTTGGTTTTCCAACTCCAGGTCTTTGTGTATTTCATTATAATACTTGATTTTGTCTTCTGAAACTCCTCTTTGAAATTTTCTGTTCAGCTCTTTTACTTTTACATTTCTTCCATTTGCTTTATCTTCTCTTCACTCAAGAGCAAGTTTTGAAGTCTTTTCTGATATCCATTTCAGCCTTTTCTTTCTTTCCTGTCTTTTTAATGACCTTTTGCTTTCTTTCTGTATGATGTTTTTAATGTCATCCCACAGCTCTTCATGTCTAATTAGTGTCTAATGTGGCAATTTTGTTCTTGAGATGGTCTCTAAATTCAGATAGGTATATTGTTGTTGAGTGCCATTGAGTCAGTTCTAACTCATAGTGACTTTACAGGGTTTCCTAGGAGCAGCTGGTAGGTTTGAACCGCTGGTCTTGTCATTTGCAGTCCAGTGCTCATCCTACCATGCCAACCAGAAGTCTAAGTAGGGTATATTCAAGGCCATTTTCTTATGCTTCAATTGGAACTTGGATATGAGCAGTTGATGATCTGTTCTACCTTTTGTCTCTGGTCTTTTTTTCAGTGATAATATTGAGTTTCCCGACCATCTCTACCCACAGATGTAGTCAGTTTGATGCCTGTGTATTCCATCTATTGAGGTCATGTGTGTAGTTACCTTTTTTATTGTTCAAAAATGTATTTGCAATGAAGAAACTCTTGGTCATATAAAATGCTATCATGAGATCTCCAGTATCATTTCTATCATCCTTCCTCTTTGTTTTCCAGTCACCAGTAATTGTCAATGTATCTTGATTACATGTTTGGTCAATTTCAGACTAAAGAATTTGGTAAAATTCTTCAATGTCATCATCACTGTCATTGATGATTAGTGTGTAAATTTGAATAGCTGTGGCATTAATTGGCATATGGATTTTACCTTATCACAGTGTTGTAAGTCAAGTCATATCATTGTATTTGACGTTGAATGCAATGCCACTCCTCTTTAATTTGTCCTTCTCAGGAGAGTAAACCATAGGATTATCTGATTCAAAATGACTTATATCATTCCATTTCAGCTCTCTAATACCCAGGATATTAATCTTTATGTGTTCCATTTCATTTTTGACAACTTTCAATTTTCTTAGATTCAAACTTCATGCATTTCATGTTCCAATTATTAATGGATTTTTGCGACTTTTTTTTTTTCATTTTGAATTGTCCCCCATCAGCTAATAAAGGCCCCAAAAGTTTTGCTCCATTTAAGTCATTATGGTCACATCTACTCTGAGGAGGAAGTTCTTCTCCAATCATATTTTGAGTGTCTTCCAGCCTAAGAGAATCATCTTCCAGAAATATATCTGATAATGCTCAACTGTTATGTATGTTTTGATCTTTAGGCACTATATCGGACACATATTCTGCTGCTATTCATACAGTTTTCATTCATAACCATTCAGAAGTGGTTATCCTCTCCTTCTTCCTAGGCTGTCTAATTCAGGAAGCTCTGCGAAATCTGTTCACCATGGGTGACCCTGCTGGTGTTTAAAATACCAATAGCAAAGCTTCTAGCATTATGCCAACAAGTAAGCCACCCAACTGACAGATGAGTTGTGTTACCATCACTCATTCAAAAAAGAACAAAACCACTGCCGTTGACCCAATTCCAGCTCTTAGTGAGTAGAATTGCTACATTGGGTTTCCTAGGCTGAGACTTGTGTGGAGCTGTAGGTTAGGCACTGGTACACAAGGTCAGTTTGAACTGCAAGGTCGTGGGCTCAAAGTCATTAGCCGGTCCTCGAAAACTTATACAGGATTGTTGTCAGTAGGAACTGACTCAGCAGCACCTAACAACAACAACAACAATCATTACAGAAGCAGATTGCTACATCTCTACTGGGAAGCAATTGCAGGTTCTAACCAGTAACCTTTCAGTTAGCAGCCCAATTCTTTAAAGGTGGGATTTTCCAGCTTTTGGTATCTTTAAATAAATAAGAATTACAGTGTGAAAATAAGAACAGAATGCCCATCTGTCTTTAGATCATTTCCTTTCATTGGCTTAAGGGTAGTGGGCAGGGAAAGACACTTCCAGCCTCAGTCCACCCAGTGTCATCAGATCGGAACCTCTGGCATACCTTCTGTGACTGTACACTCTTCCTAGCTACGGTAGGAATCCCCATGAGCATTGAATGATAGCTGTTGCTTCATAGTGGTATACTAATCTTGAAGAGTGTTGAGGCAGGGGGCCGAAAATGAGAGTACTGCTGTAGCTACTCTTGAGGAAAGAAATCAACTGTTGACTTGGTTTCTGTTTGATATTTCAGAATTATCGATAACCAAATGACTATTTAAGTAGTGAAAAGAAGCCATTATAAAGAAAAAAGTAGGCACCACTGATTCTGTCAAGACTGTTAGTCCTGGATTATGGAAGAGAAAGGGAAGCCAAATGCAGATATAAATTTGCCTTAGTATCAACATATATGATGTATCAATTACACATGATGAATTCATTCTTTGACTTGCGAAAGCTAATTTGACTGTAAATGTAGCTTGTAGCTAAAATAGTTACATGCGTGAAATAGTTCTTTTAAAAGAAAGTAAACATTATAAAACCTATAAGCATGATAGAGCATCCCATCCTAGTTAATAAAACAGGTTGGGAAATGTGGGTTCAGAACCACAAGAATGAATCCACATTTGTAACCAGTAAGTAGCATCTGGTCCTGCTATGCTCAATATTCACAGTAACTCTTATTTTGTATTAAAAAACCATCCATCATAAGTCAAATTTTACATTAAAAAAAATATGACTGTTGATTTGCTGGCAACAAAAACTATTATTGACCCACATGTAGAAAGAGCTGACAAACTTATCTATTTATGTAGTCAACCTCTGATTCTTGAATACTAACAATCCTCAGATTATGAATGAACTCTGTTCTTAAATCTGCCTTTAAGGTAAGTTTGAAAGTTAAGTAAAACAGTTAGGTACAGACAGTAGATATCTAACATCATCAGTTAGTCCAAGGTTTATCTTAGTATATAGTACATAGTGTACCTTTCTATAAATAAGAAAACATTAAAGACATACTTCCAGATACACTGAAACATCTTTAACAAAATCATACATTACTAATAATAACATTTTGCTGTGCATCATAATGTAGTGCCCTTTTGTTATTACAAACTATTGAAGGTAGCTTGAATTTTTTAACATAAAAACCAACAGGGGCTGGTCTATATCTACTGATTGTACATAACTCAGTCTGCACATCAGTCAGATGTAGATAACCCACGGATTGCCAGCAGTCTAAAAACAAAAACTCTGAAGGTTAAAGATGGCAGATGTCTCAAAATACAATTTATTTTGATCCCACTTTCAGGCTGTTATCCTTGGAGTATTGTTGCCCTTCTCTTAATACATCTGCCAAGTTTTCCTAGGCTATAAACTCCAATGGGACAGGGGAATTCAATAAACACCTAGCTTAATATAGAATGTCAGTAAGTAAAATTGCATCAGGTTTGAAAATGTTTCTTACCATTAAAAAAAAACACAAAAGTTTATTGCTATTCTCTTGAAATAAATAAGATAAAATCCTGTTGTAATAATTCAAGGAGAAGTGACAGTCTTGTCTCCCGAAACCTCTATGGAAAAGCATTTCCTGTCATGTTAAGGAATAAATAACACACTGGATTCTTAACTGAAAGAAGTTTTTTTTTTTTTTAATCTTATGTTGATACAGCATTGCTATAATGTGTTGCTCTTAGTTATCATCAGTAAGTTGTAACTTTTAGTGACCCTATGTATGAAAGAACTAACCATACTCTGGTCCTGCACCATCCTCACAATCACTGCCATGTTTGAGTTCATTGTTGCAGCCACTGTACCAATCTGGTTGAGGATCTTCCTCTTTTACATTGTTACTCGACCACATCTGACTGGTCCTTCATGATAATGTGACCAAAGTACCTGACACAGAGTCTCAACATTCTCACTTCTGAGGAGCGTTCTGGTTGTACTTCTTCCAACACAGATTTGTTGGGTTTTCTGACAATTCACTTTCGGTACTCTTCAGCAACATCACAATTCAAAGGCACCGATTCTTCATTCCTATCTGTTCATAAGGCAGCTTTCCCATACATGTGAGGCAATTAAAGATACCATTGCTTGAATCTTCAAAGTTACATCTTTGCTATTTAATAATTTAATGCAATCAAGCATTGATTTTCTGACTGCTACGTCCATGGGTGTATCCAAGTAAAATGCCCTCAGTGCAGTTTGGGTTTCTCGCTTCAATAGAAATGGTTCTTGATCATATGCTATCTTCTGAAATGGTTAAACCAGTTATTTTTGGTACAATGACTCCTTTATATTCCTTACATCTTCTTTTGATACTTCCTGCATTACCCAGTATTTTGTCCATCTTCCTGGGTGCCATCAAGTCAATTTCTACTGATAGGGACTCTGCATAGCATTCCCAAGGATATCCATCTTTATGGGAACAGAAAGTTTATCTTTCCCCTGCTGAGCTGTAGGTAGAGTGCCACCAGACCTCCGAAATTCTTGATTCTCGTAACAGAAGGTTTGATTTTTCTCCTTCAGTTTTTCAGCTTGAGAAATGCATGTTCTTCCCTTTTGGATTTTTAACTCCATTGCCTTATACTTTATCTTCTTGATCCACGCTTTTTCTCCCCGTTATTTTAACTTCTCTGCATTCAAGAACAAGTTTCAGAATCTTTCTGACATCCATTATGGTCTTTTCGTTCTTTCTAGTGTCTTTTCTAGTGTTGCTGTGAGTCAGAACCAACTTGATGGCACCTAACAACAATGACTTCATATTCTAACACTATGTAAGACAATGGTCTGTTGCTATGCATAAGGTTTTCATTGGCCATTGTTTTTAGAAGTAGATTGCTAGGTCCTTTTTCCTATTCTGTCTTATTTGGGAAGCTATGCTGAAGCTGTTCACCTTAGGTGATCCTGCTGGTATTTGAAACACAGGTGTCGTAGCTCCTGGCATCACAGAAGCACACAAGTCATCACAGTACAGAAAAGTGATAAATGATATAGAAATTTCATAAAATGATTTATATAGGTTGTTATTAAAAATAGCATTCATTCCTTTCATACTGAAGCGTAGAGAAAATAAATAACAGTTTTTGACTGAAGTTTTGCTGTACAGGTACCAAGTTCCAGCCTTGAGGTAACCTTCAAGAGAAGTGAGTATTTTACATTCAGAGCCTTTTTATTAACCAGATTTATAGAGAAGCAATTAAGGTAATTAAGCACTTTAACTCTGACAGGTTGATGTTGTTTAGTGACAGGTGTGTCATTTGTATGACAAGTAGCTAATTTGACAGACTATATTTTTTTCAAGGAGATCTTCTTTTTTAAATCCTATGGAGGTCAGCTATCTTCCCAATCTGCAGTGTTTCTCATTTAGGGATGAAAGGCTGACTTTATTTTCACTCATAATTTGTGAATTTGCTATCGTTTGCCTGAATCACTTTCCACACAATTATTTCTTATTTCATTTAAGTATTGACGAAGTAACTGCCTCATTGGATAGAATCACTCTTCTCAGCATCTCAGTGTTTTGTTCCTGACATTGATATCAAGGTTCACGTTACAAAAGAGCTAAGTAATTGAGTTCCACTATGTCAAATTGTGAAAATGCAAGGCTGTGTCCTGAAAGGCCCCACCTTCTATTTCAGAGTATTTGCAGATCTATAAATCATGAGTTTATTGTAATTATCCTGCATCAAATTTGCATTGTTTTACCTCTACCAACTTCCAGGGGTAGACATTTTTTTAGATCCAATAAGTACTATATAGCATTTTGTCTTTCCTGGGGATAGATTACTAATTAGTTCAGGTTTAAGCCCACCATACACTCTGAGGAAGAAAGATGAGGTTGCTCTCATAAAGATTTAAAGTCTTGGGAACCCTAAAGGGCAGTGGTACTCTGTCATAGAGTCATTATGAGTTGAAAACTACTTGATGGCAGTGAAATTTTTGGTTCATTATGATTTCAAGGAGCCCTAGTTACTCAATGCTTAAAGCACTGAGTTGCTAACAGCAAGGTTGGCAGTTTGAATCCACCAGCCACTCCGAGGGAGAAAGATGTGGCAATCTGTTCTCCTAAGGATGTAAAGCCTTAGAAACCCTAAGGAGCAGTTCTGTTCAGTCCTATAGGGTTGCTCTGAGTTGGAATCGATTCAATGACAGTGGTTGTTGGGATCATGATTTTTGTCTAATACAGCATTGTATTAGAGTTATCTGAAAATTCTGATGATTTTGTCTCAGTTATTGGGATTGCTGCACATGCCCTTTTGATCATTATAGTTAACTTGTTTTTGACATTTTCCCACACTGTTATGTTTGTCCTAAGATAAATTGACTGTACAACTCCAGGCAAAAACTCCCTGTTAATCATATAAAGTTTAGATTGTTGTCTTTGTTTTATTTCTAATGGTAATATCCTAATTTAGAAGGATAAACATTTGACTGCTAACCACAAGGTGCATGGTTCAAGCCCATCAGCTACTCCTCGGAAACTGTACAGGGTCACTATGAGTCAGGACCAACTCATTGGCACTTAATAACAATCTCCTAATTACATCTAGCATTTTATATGCATGTAACTTATAGCTCATTTAGGAATAAACCCCCGTAAAACAGAATTTTAATAGGAGTGCAGATTACTTAATTTGTATTCTGTGCACAAGATCTTGAGGGGTTCTATAACTTAAGCCTTTAAAAATAGAACAAAATGACTTAATCAGAGTGGCGGAGACCCCCAATGAGTATGGTGAAATTTACATCATTTGTAAATATTTAAAAGAAATACATTTTGATAATTAGTAGCAATAAAACTAGTCATATTTCCTATAATGATATTCAGACAATACAAGAAAAGATATAGAAGATAATAAAAATAACCTGATGCTATTTTGGTGATTATAATTATAGATTTCTTTCTGTGTATATTTTTATTGTTGGTAAGGGTTGTCGAGTCGGTTCCAACTCATAGCGACCCTGTATAGGGTTTCCTAGTAGTGGCCTTGGACTTCTAACCTTGCAGTTAGTATTCCAGTGCTTATCCTATAACACCACATGCTATTGTTGTTAATTGTCATCTAGTCAGTTACAACTCATAGCAACCCTGTAGAGGGTTCAAAAGAGCAACTGGTAGGTTTGAACTGCAGTCCTTGCAGGTAACAATCCAGTGCTTACAGCTCCATATATTTATATATGTTTCAATAAGTGGGTTTATATTTGATGTACTGTTTTGAACCTGGTTTATGTTCACCCTTGTCTTTCACTGGATGGATGTACCATAACTATCATGCACTGTTACTAGACATCAGTTACTTTTAAATTACGTAATTACAGAGAGTATATAGTGTTGAGCATTCAAATACATATATCTGTGTACATTTGACAAATTTTTTTTTTTTAAGATAACTTCATAAAACTGAACTAGAATGGACAATTTTTAACTGTAAAGAACATTGTCAGATTGCTATTCAAGAAAATTCTCTCTATTTCCAATACCACTGAGATTCAAAGCTAAAGTTTTTTTCTCTCACTCCTTGCCAACATTAAGTGTTGTCAATCTGAAAGTTTTTGACAAGATGATAGACAAAACATGATAGTCAATTATTTTAACTACCATCTTGAACATCTTCTTACATGGCTATTAACAACATGTATTGGTTTTAATAATTTTTCTGTTGGAAGATTAAGTTTTTTTATTGATTGAGAAGAACTCTACCAGTATATTTATATTAAGGATATTAGCAATTTGCATATATTGTGATATTCATAGTTTTTATTTAGAATGCTTCTTTTCTTTTCTGGCTACAGTTAAATGTTAAATTGTTATTAGTCACATTTGTTAGTGTTTTTCTTTAGGGGTTCTGATTTGAAGGCATGGTTAGAAGAGTTTTCTACCACAAATTTATAAAGAATATATGCATTTCTTTTTTGGTCTAATGTATTCATGTTTTATTTATGTTTAGCTTCTTCTTTCTTAACCATCTGGAATATTTTTAGTACAGGGCATAAGGTTAGCAATCCAACTTGATTTTCTACCCAAGGTACAATCTTTATCCACCCCCACTAGTAGAATAAGAGTCCTGGTGTGTCACTGTATGATAAACACAAGACCAAAAGTTGGGTTTGAACCAGAAGGTTGTTGGTTCAAACTTACCAGCCGCTTCTCAGAAACTGGGTTGCTATGGGTCAGAAACCACTCAGTGGCACTTAACAACAATACCAACTAATAGAGTACTCATTTTTTTTCTCTACTTCTCCAACATCATCTGTATCATTTTCTTGAATCTATGTTCTACTCTTTCTTTTGTCCTGAATTTTTTGTTTGTTATTCTTCTCTATTGATAATTTTTTTTAAATGTCAGTAATAAACTATTTATTCTCATATAATATTACATTTTAAAATTAGTCTTGTCTCTGAATTTTTCGATATGTTCTCAGATTTCATTTCCCAAGCAGCTATTCTGAGGACTCAGGAAAGTACTATAGTTAGGATTGCAGTCTTGTTAGACAGGGATTTCCTTACTCTCTCTTTCTTTTTAGTTTTCATTGTTAAAAATTATTAAAAATCAGTGTTCTTATAAATGTGATCTTTGAACATCTTTGAGTGAGATCTGAGAAAAATGATAACGTCAGCAAATTCTGCACTGCAACACTCTATGTGGTAAATAATACTGATGGTTAGATGGAGTTTTGATGTGGTATGGTAGGATAAGCACTGGATTGCTAACTATAAGGTTGGCAGTTCAAACCCACCAGTTGCTCTTATACAGGGTCATGTGAGTCAGGGCAGACTCAATGGCACTTAACAACAACAATAAGATGTAAAAAAATAAAAAAGCAGATGGTCCTAAGTGCAGTTCATTGTAACTCAAATACATTATAAGGCAGGAATTACCTGTAAGAAGAGAGTACAGATGAAGAGAGGTGTTGTGTGAGTGAGATCTGGGAGAATTTCCAACTTGGAGCGCCCATTTCCCATAAAGAGATGCACTACTACACTTCCACGTGCATTTATGTCATACATAGCCCATGGAATTTCTATGTATAAAACATTTATCAGGGCCTCATATGAGGGGGCTTCAAAAAATTCAGGGAAAAACAAAATTAAAAGAAAATGGAATGTTTCCATATACAAGATTGATTGAGTTAGCCTCGCCACTCCCCTATGAGGTTGGGTTGATATTATGTGGTAAATCTTTCTGACCTGGCCAGTTCCCACCACCCTTTGCCATCCAATTGATTTCAACTCATGGCAAATGCATGGGTTACAGAGTAGAACTGCTGCAGAAGATTTACTTAACTGTAATCTTTTCAGAGGCAAATTTTCTTCCTTCCATAGCACTAACAGGTAGGTTCAAGCAGGTCACTTCTTGGTTAGTAGCAGAGAACAAGCCATTTGCAGTACCCAGGTACCTGCTCCACCCCAAAGATACACTGTTAGCAAAACCCTCAGGAGTAGTCTGGAGCTCTCATCAGTCACCCAGGAAACCCCATGATTTTAAAAGTTATCTCTCGGGAACCAAGTAGAAAGACCAAATTCTTTAGGTAAAATTAATCTTAACCGCTACAGATATGTAGAAAATATTGTTAAGAATAACGTGTAAATTTTGGTCAAATATTGCACTGTAGGATAAGCACTGGATTGCTAAGCTCAAGGTTGGTTGTTCAAACTCACAGGTTGTTCCTGTAAAACTCTATGGTGGTGATGTGCCATGGAGTCAGTTCCGACCCATAGCGACCCTCTATAGAGTTTCTGAGGCTGTAAATCTTTATGGGAGCAGAAAGCCTCATCTTTCTCCCGTGGAACTGCTAGTAGTTTCGAACTGCTGACCTTGAGATTAGCAGCCCAACTCATAACCACTACACTACAAGAGCTTCTATGAGTTGCTACCTACATGATGATGCTTAACAACAGCAACAGTAAAAGCATACTGATCTTTCCACTCATAAGCACAGCAGGTTACAGTCTCTTTGATTCACTTTTATTTATGAACCTGTTTGGTTAGACTATCTTCCCAAATGATATAATAATTCATTCTATTCTGTGAAGTTCTCATTTCTGTTTCATTCTCTTATAATAAAGAATACGATAAAACTGTGTGTAGGATAAACAATGCCATAATTTAACCCTCAATATAGTTTTACAGAGAGAGCCTACTTTTTAATATGTGCTAGGCATGCTTTTTCTTCATCCTGTGCATTTTGATGAATATTGATTAATGACTGATTGTTGCTGTTGTTATTAAGTGCCGTCAAGTCCGTTTCAACATAGCGACCCGTAAAGGACATCCAAGGAGCAGCTAGTGAGCTTGAACCACTGACCTTACGATTCAAATTGATCTTACAGTCCAGCTCATTAACCCACAGCGACACACCACGTCGTCTTCAGTTATTGATTGTTGTTGTTAAGTGCCGTCGAGTCAGTTCTGACCCATAGTGACCCTGTATAGGGTTTCCAAGAAGCAGATGGTGAGCTTGAACCGCCGACCTTGCAGTTCAGACAGCTTTGCAGTCCGGTGCATTAACCCACAGCGCCACACCAGGGCTTCCCAGTTATGGATAGGTCTGTAAAAAAAGAAAAGAAAAATGTTGGCAATAAATTCCACCC
>NW_006408537.1:6175205-6190172 GCF_000296735.1 Chrysochloris asiatica
GGATTGTTATCTAGGAAAACAGCAGTTGTAAAGCATTGTTAAATGTTGCTAAAATAGAAAAGCAGAAGATTTCAGCGTGGTTCACCTTTGCAGTAATGTTGGCATTCTTTCTCATGAACCTTCCACTGCATCTTTTCCATTCCTTATTCTCTTTGTTCTCATTTGACCTTGACTTTCAACTTCTGTGCCTAACATCACATTAGCTTATAACTTAAGGAGTCTTTGGATGGCATGAGTCTAAAAAAGTAGAAGAAATATCATGGAAATACTTTCATAGGGAATGCTTTCTGAAAATTAAAAACAAAAAACAAAAAACGAAACCATAGGATATCTGAGTTTGGAGGTACCTTAGAGGTCAGATTTGATCTAATTTATATCTTTACTCAGTGTATGAGTTTATTCTAATCCAAACAGTTTTATAGTTTAGTGATGCAATATTGACTACATTTCAGAGAATATACTAACGGTTGGAGGAATCTTGTTTTCAAATGCTGATACTTTTTTCTTCTTTGTTCCTTTATTCTTTTTTTTTTTTTTTAATGTTTTATTGTGAATTATGTGATCATTTACATGGGAGAACATTAGCTTTACATTCATCCTATCGTATATTATTTCATTGCCATGATTACAATCCCCTCTATGTATCATCAAACAACCCAAGGGTATACCCTGCAAGCCTGTCCCTCGGTTGTCAGCACACAGCCCTTCTCCCTCTATGGGTCTAGAGTCCCCAGCTGCTCCATCTCTCCATGTCATTGTCTCTGCCTCTATCTCTGGCATCACTGTTTCTCTGGGTAGGTTCCCGCTCTCCACTCTTCTCCCTTGATGGTCCCAGGGACCTCCACTCCTGGACTGTAAAGTCAACCACTCCCCTCCTTTTGCTAAAAAACATCTACCTTTACATTTCCAACCCTCACAGTCAGTCCTGATAGCAATTATTCACTATTGTATCACAAGAGTCCTATCCCCATCTTTTCAACAGCCCTGCCCAGACAGATTGGATACTACTCAGTGGAGATTCTACCTTCCTCCGGGCCCTCTGGCTCTAGGCTGCCTCTTTGAAAGCTTGTAAACCAGTAACTTCTTGCCTTGCTGATACTTTTAAAAATACTAGATTGATAAGACTTGATGTTAGAAATATGATAATATATTCAGTTTGAATAAGTCACCATATATGATTTTTAACCAAAGGAATGGTATTAAACAGACATGCTACTGTTGTTATTAAGTCCCATCAAGTTGGTTCTGACTCATAGCAACCCTATATACCACAGAACAAAACAGTTAATGGTCCTGCACATCTTCTCATTTGTTGTTATGTTTGAGTCTATTGTGATAACCACTGTGTCAGACCATCTCATTGACGGTCTTCACTTTTTTACTGATTCCTTACTTTACCAAGTCTCTTATCAATCACATCCTCTTTATCAAGCATGTCTCCTCCAGGAACTGGTACAACCTAATGACACGCCCAAATCACGTAAGATGAAGTCATCCTATCTTCACGTCTAACCATTCTAGCTGTATCTTTTCTAAGACAAATTTGTTTGTTCTTCTAACAGTCCATATTATATTCAATATTCTTTGTCACCATGTGTGGTGCTTTGAATTATTTAATGTCTCTTATAGCCATTATCTTAGTAAACTCCCACCAAATGACTTTTTCTTGATGATCTGGGTAAGACAAGGTTGAGGAAAATGCTGATGGATTATATGCCTCAATGTGAATTATTGTCAACAGAGTTAATTATTATTGCAAAAACTTGTGACTCTAACGTGGGTATGAAATGAGGCATCTCAGAAGCAGCAGGGGAATTTCACTACAATCAAGGAAGAAGGCCCAGGAGTGCAGCGCATCCTTTGGACCCCGAGATGCCTGTGCCTTGAACTTCGTTGATTCAGGAGACAAATTTGTAACACTAGAGGAGTGGCAGAAGAGGTTCAGCAGCAGAAGTTAGAGCCAGAGCTTGAGATACAGCAAGCAGTGGGCTTCTTGACCCATACAAGAAAAGCTGAGTGTCTTTGGGCATGAAGCTCATTAGCAACAGGGGTTAGAGCTGCTGATCAACAGAGTTAGAACCCGAATGCCTTTGGGCTGAGGTTTATAGCAAAGTGGAGTAGTCTTTGGGAATTTATTAACAGCCTTAAACGAGCTGTGTAGCATTTGCACACAACAGAGGCCTGCCTGTTGGCACACTGAGAAGCTGTCCTGACTGAAAGAACTGAGCCCCAAGAATATTCTGATCCTACATTGTAACTTGTAACTTCTGTAATAAACCCCTTAATTGTGAATATGGTGACTGAGGCTTATGTGATCAATGCAATGAATTCTTGAACCCAGCTGAGCAATAGAGAGTGCCATGAGAGGGATGTTATTACTGTTAAGTGCCATCGAGTTGGTACCAATTCATAGTTACCCTGTATATAGTGTTTTTGAGGAGCAGCTAGTGAGTTTGAATCACCAATCGTGTGGTTAAAGCTCAGTATGGAATCCTGGTGTGGTGCTGTGGGTTAATGAGCCAGGCTGCAAAGTCGTTTGAATGGCAAGGTCAGCGGTTCAAGCTCACCAGCTGCTCTTTGGAAACCCTGTACAGGGTGGCTATGGGTTAGAACCGACTCGATGGCACTTAACAACAACAACTTATCCTACAGTGCTACACCAGGACTCCACAGTTGGTGTCATTTTTATAACATAATTAAAAGGCATCAGTTCTTCGCCCATCTTCCTCATTCATTGTGCAGAATTTGCGTACATATGAAGCAATTGAAATAACTTGGCTCAACTGAAGTGTACCTTAGTCCTCAAAGTGACAACTTTGTTCTTAACGCTTTAAAAAGGTCCTTTGCAGCAGATTTGCCAAATGTTACATACCTTTTGCTTGCTTGACTTCTGCTTTTATGGGTGTTGATTAGAGATTCAAATAAAATGAAATCCTTGACAATTTCCATTTAATGTCAACAATGGTATCTTTTGCTCTATGTCCTTTTATGAATCTGGCTTGAATTTCTGACAGCTCCTTGTTGATATACTATTGTAACTGTTTTTGAATTATCTTCAGCAAAATTTTATTTCTTTGTTTATGATGCTTTTCTCAGCTTATGATGTTGTTATTATTGATCCAGTTGTGAACATTTTTGTTTTCTTACATTGAGTTGTACCCGATACTGAATGCTTTATTCTTTGATCTTTATCAGTAACTACTTCAAATCCTTTTTGCTTTCAGCAAGCAAGGTTGTTGTTGTTGTTAAGTGCCATGGAGCTGGTTCTAACTCATAGTGACCTAGTATAGGGTTTCTGAGGAGTGTCTGGTGGGTTTGAACTACCAACCTTGAAGTTAGTTAGTCTATCCTACAGCACCACATCAGGAATCTAAGCAAGATTGAATCATCTATAGAATGCTGGCCATTAATGAGTCTTCCTCCGATCCTGATACCTTATTCTTTTTCATACAGTTCAGCTCTCAGATTATTTGCTCAGCATACATATTGAATAAGTTTGACGAAAGGATACAGCCCTGACACACACCGTTTCTGGTTTTAAATCGTTTAGTATCTCCTTGTTATACTCCAGTGACTGCCTCTTGGTCTACGTACACGTTCTGCATGAGCATAATTAAGTGTTCTGGAATTTCAGGAGACAGAGTTGTGACACCAGAAGAGTGGCAGAGGCATGCAGCAGCAGAACCAAGAGGCAGAGATCTTGGGTTTTGCAATGCTATCCATAGATTGTTATGATCCACACAGTTGAATGCCTTTCCATAGTCAATGAAACATAAGTAAATATCTTTCTGGTTTCTCTGCTTTCAGCCAAGATCCATCTGCTGTCAATAATGCTGTATGCCTTTTGGTTTCTTGACTGCTGCTTTCTTGGCGTTGATTGTAGATGCAAGTGAAATGAAATCCTTGATATTTTCCATTTGATGTCAACAATGACACCTCTTATTTTATGTTCTTTTTTGAATTTGACTTGAATTTCTGGCAGTTACTTATTGATGTATTACTGTAATGTTTTTGAATTATCTTCAACAAAATTTTATTTCCATGTAATATTAATTATATTCGTCAAGTTCCACATTCTGTTGTATCATCTTTCTTTGGAATGGCACAAATATGAATCTTTTTCACGTTGTTGTTGTTGTTGTTGTTGTTGTTATTGTTAGGTGCCATCAAGTTGTTACCGACCCATAGCAACTCTATGCACAGCAGAATGAAACACTGCCCGATCCCGGGCCAACCTCGCTACTGTTGCCATGCTTGAGTCCATCGATGCTGCCACCTGGCCAATTCATCTCGTTGGGGGTCTTTCTCTTTTTCTCTGACCCTCCACCTTACTAAACATGATATCCTTCTCCAATGATTGGTCCCTCCTGACAAAGTCATTAGACTTTGAAATCAGTCTTCTCAGATTTAGATTTTGTTTACCAGTGGTTGCAGATATCACTCTCTATACAGTACAAAGACAAAGTAGAATTTCTTACTAACCTAATCTAATGCCAAAAACATTGAGATTGCCAGAACTTTGAAACAAGATTAAGAAAAATAGCTGCAGGTGTCTTTCAGAAATGGAAGCCTGCTTGAACTATTTTTTATCTCTCATTACTAATGATAGTAGTATAACCACACATCTGTGATCAAGTGCTTTCTACCATAAGAGACACCCAAAATGTCCTAGAACTTTCTCAGGTGCGCTCATTTTCTCCGGATTCAGACAGGAAGCTAGGGTCATATGATATGATAGTAGAGCAGTGAACTAGAAGAAAACTCACTCTAGGCATAGCTAGATCACTTACTATGTGCTCTTATTTAAATTTCTTCATTTCCATGATCTTTAGTTTTTTGTTTATTTAAATTATTAAATAAAGATAACATTTCTTGTCACAGGTCTGTTTTGAGAAATTTGATTCTTGCAATTACCCTCCACTATGTAAATGTCATTATTCCCAACTTACTAAGATCTGTGCTTCCTACATTTACTACCTGTGATATTTAGAATATATTTCAGGGTTAGTTAATTTGAATATCTGGACAAATGACCCTCAGAAGTCTTCTAGCTATTTCATAAATGAATAAGTTTATATATTTATTAAAATGTTTTCTTTTATTTCATGCTTAAAATATTATCTATCATTAGAAGACAAGTAAGCAAAAATAATAATAACTTCATAGTAGTCTGTGGGCTTCAACTCACTTCCTTCCAAGAACTCTGTAGGTTTCAATGAAAAGTACCCATGAGAATTCAGTGAGAGGAGAGGGGATGGGGACATTTTTACTTAGGGAGCACTAACTGTTTGTTAAAGGTAATGGGATCATTTGGAAATGGGTAGTGCTGATGGTTGCTCCACAAGACGTATATGTAAAAAATGTTGAATTTGTAAATGTTGTATTATAGCTATTTTTGCAATAAAATTATAAAAGTCCCCAGAGGATTTTAGGGACAGTACTTTGTTTAGAAAAAGCACATGAATTCTGAGGAATTCTAAAGAGGAAATGCAAATATTCCTTTAATGAATGTGTATTTACTTTTGTGTTCCCTAAAAAGAATTATACTTGATACTTTGTGGAAACAACAATGAATAATTGCATGCATTTTATTGCATTATGTTGGTAAATTGGATGGGAAAGCACAAATGACTGAGCTATATTCTCTGTCCTTAGTTTATGACTCTAGTGAGAGTAATAAGTTAACAATGAAGCTGAATAAAATAAATGCTATACTAAAGTAGAGATAAACTGTAAATGGAGCATAAATTACGCTGCAATTAATTTATGCTTGGGGAATTGGCAAAGATTTTGTGAAGGGATCTTCATGTAGCTGGACCTTTAAAGATAAGTTGGAAATTCACATGGAAAGTAAAGATGGGAATTTTAGACTAAAGGAACCACGCAAGCACAATATTGCGGAAGGGCATGTTCATCAGAATGGGTTGCGTAGACTATAGAGTGAAATACGAAGCTAAGAAGTAGTGTTGGTCAGATGGCCATTGACACTGAATGCTATTGCAAAGAATTTAGCTTTTATCCCAAAAATGAGTTATTTAAGCATTTTGCTTGAAAGATAGATTGAAAGGTAAGAAACTAGAGCCCAGAAGCTTTCTCCTGAGACCTAAACTCCAAGACAAAGTCATCCTTCCCAATGGTCAATCTGCCTATGCTTATGATTGATAAGACCAATCATGCAGTCACCTAATTAAAAAATCTGGATTGTTTTGAACCTTCCTCCTCATATAACCTGTAATCCAACTGAGAGTCAAGTTTCATTTTGTCATGTAGTTCCTAAAAACCACAGCAACAAAATTGCTGCAGTCAGGTCAATCAATTCCAACTCCTCGTGATCCCATGTATATCAGAGTAGATAGAATTGTGCTCTGTAAGGTTTTCAGTGGTTGTGATGTTCTGAAAGTCCATCACAAGACCTTGCTTCAAAGGACTTTGTTGTTGTTGTAGTTATGTGCTGTTGAGTTGATTCTGACACCTAGCGACCTTGTATAGGGTTTCCAAGGAGTTATTGGTGAGCTTGAGCCGCCTACCTTGGTGTTCAAACATGGCATGCAGTCCAGCGCATTAACCTACTGTGCCACTCCAGAATACGTGGATTCAAACTGCCAATTTTTAGTTACTAGTCAAGCAAGTAGCCAAAAACTACTAAGTTTTTGAACCACCAGGGACTCTAGTGTAGTCCTAAGTGTATGTGAAGTCTGTCTTATGTCTCTCTGAAGTATTCTGTGTCTCCACATCACCAGATCTCTGCCCATGATGCCATGGACTATGTCACCCAGGCTGCTTTGCTGGCTGCCTTTCCTGCGGGAGAAGGAATTGCAAAGGAGGAGGCACTAGTAGGAGTTTGGAGGACAGGCAGGAGAGCAGTTTGTTTTCAATCTGCTGTCTTTTTTTTCCCCCTTGAGGCGCTCCCTTCATATTTAAGTGACAGCTCCCTCCAAAATTAAGTGTCTTTCTGGTTCCCCCAACTCTACTCACACTTCTTCAAATAGTCCATTTATAAATAGCTCGAGTTGAAAACTTTTAGGGAAATTCTTTTTTTTACCAGAACCCTGAAAGATGAATTCCTCTCTGCCAACTTGGTTAAACACTCATTCCTGGATTTGATCAGAGGTTTTCAAACTGGTCTTTCTACGTTCAAATTTACCTCCCTCCAACAAATTCTTTGTACTATTTCAGAGAACTATCTTTTTTGAACATATGATTTTATGATCTAATGATAAAAGTAACTACTTGGAAACCCTATACAGAATCGCTGTGAGTCAGAAGCAACTTGACAGCACTTAATCATCACAATATAGGATACAATGTTGTTGTTGTTAAGTGCCTTCTAGTTGAACCCAACCCACAGCGACCCTGAATAGGGTTTCCAAGGAGCAGCTGGTGAACTTGAACTGCCAACTTTGCTGTTCAAAAGACTTTGCAATCTGACTCATTAACCCACAGTGCCACACCAGGACTCATTTGTTGTTGTTGTTGTTAAGTGCCGTCAAGTCGGTTCCGACTCATAGCGACCCTGTGCAGGGTTTCCGAGGGTGTAAATCTTTAGGGGAGCACAAAGCCTCATCTTTCTCCCTCAGAGCGGCTGGTAGTTTCGAACCGCTGACCTTAAGGTTCGCAGCCCGATTCGTAACCACTACGCTACCAGAGCTCCTTCACCAGGACTCATAGTACATGAAAAATGATTCCAGACTTGTTAAGATTTGCATGTATTAAAAATACCATTATTCCTTATTGTGAAATTATTACTAGTTTTCTTTGGTCTGTATTTAACTTTTTTCTACAAGAAAATGAAGAAAGTTATCAGAAGGAAAGGAAAGGTGGAATAGAAGGGGAAGAGGAGAAAGAAAAGGGGACAGGCACTAGCTGTGGATGCATCTAGTTGTAAAAATATAAAAATATTTGAATGTTTTCATGTTAACATGATGTTACTAATCAGTTTGCTGTTATTGTTGTCTAATCAAGATGAAAGAATTGAAAGAATTGCCCCTAAGTTGTACTTAGAAAGTTTGAGTTCAATTTACAAAGGGCCAACATGGCCTTAAGTATAAGTAATGAGTGAGATGGGCTTTTAACTGAATAATTAGTGATGAGCCTATCTGGAGAGAGAGTTCGGTGTCTTCTTTAGGTGCTCTGGAAATGTGATTTAATTTAAAACTAAATATATTATTGAAAACTTTATATCCTTTGAAATATTTAAATTCATGAAAATAATTGGCATAACCCTTTCTTCCCTCTCTGAGGACAGATTGTTTTGGACCCCTATCAGGTGCCATGCTTGCAGTTATATTTGCCATGCTCAATAAATAAATCAAAGATTTCTTATTAAATGGCTTCAGATTTGAATAATTTAGATAATTCTTTCCTTTACTGTGATTATACAAATCTTCAATGCCTATCTGCTTTTCTAAGAATTAAATGTCAAGAAATCTAAATTATAGCCGTATTTAAAATGTTTTACTTTCTCAAATTTAAATTCTAACTTAAATTTTATGTTAAAATGAAAATGCTTTTGTAATATTATTAATATCCTTGTGGCAGGACAGATTAAATTATTTGCTCTTTGAAAATTCTTAGAGTTCATGTAAGTTTCATACAAGTTTTTAAATGCCATTGCAGTGGTTCCTCTAATCATAGTCTTCATAACTCTCAGCAAATAGTTGGGTTGGACCATGCAAATAGAGTGTATGGAATTCTACTTTGGGATTGGTTGGTTTTGCTATTCCAGATGGATTTAACAGGAGCCATCTCAGAAACCAAAATAGGAAAATTCCAGTACCATCAAGAAAGAAGATGCAACTAAAGGAAGGG
Source organism: Chrysochloris asiatica (assembly GCF_000296735.1). NCBI lineage: Eukaryota > Metazoa > Chordata > Mammalia > Afrosoricida > Chrysochloridae > Chrysochloris > Chrysochloris asiatica. The sequence goes on from NW_006408537.1 coordinate 6,184,014, forward strand.
CGAGGGGAATCTTTGCTTGTTACCAGGATGTGGGGGGTGGGGTGAGGGAGGGAGGGGAAAGTGGAACACAGAGCAGGGAATAGACACAGGATAGTTTGGGTGCTAGGGAGGGTGGCAATACACAAGAAGGGGGAGGAGAATGGAAAAATAAGGCAGATGGGAAAATAATTAGGTTTGCATGGGCTAAGGGAGACAGAGGTAATAATGATGCATGTTTAACCTTGGTACACAGGGCTCTGGGATACAGGGATTGAGACATTGTTGGAATGGGCAAAAGGGAAAAAATAATGTTAAGATGCTTGGCTGTCTTTTGATGCTTGGTTTCACTGGCATACCATTATAAAATAGACACTTGAGGGGAGGAGAAAGGAATAGCCAGAAATATCATCATAGAAAGCTGGTAAGTCAGTCTGCAGCCTATAACTGATTGGAATACCTAAAATGGGGCTACAATGTGACCACTGAAGGAAGCTTCCTGAGGAGCCTCTGCATTACATAAGACCATAGATGGAATCCTGAACCTCTCCCAGAATCTTCTGAGGTGGGAAATTTCCACTTGAAAGGACAAGCAGACCAGCCTGGAGCAGCTAGAAGAACAGAAGATTCTTCTTGAAAGGAAGACTGACAGGAAAAATACAAAACAATAACAGTAGTCTGACTGATTACTACAAGAACAAGCAAGTTGTTCACCCAGGAGAAATCAAGGAAAGTGGTCAGGTCCCCTCAGGGCAAACCCCCTTCCAAGATTAAGACTCAATGAGAATACACAAGCAGACATGCGCTCTCATTGGTGACCACGTTCATCACCAATAAGGGGAAGTGAGGGGAAAACAGCAATGAAGCTGCGAGCTAAGCCCTACAATGTTCAATAGACTCCTGTGAACCCAGGTGGAGACCTGGTTGGCCATCAGTGTGGCAAGACCTGGGGACTCTTGGGCCCAGAATCAGTGACATAGCCACAGAGGACTAGAGTAGAGAGTGAAGCATCCAGCTGATAAGAGGGGGCATATGCATATGCAATACATGATGTCAATACACTTGCAGATAATACCCACTTGACCTGGCTTCAATGACTTGATGATCAGAGCTCAATTAGAAGAAGAAAGAAGAGGGAAAAAAAAGAGTAATTTGATACAATTTGATGAACTAGACCTGCACCTATGGATGCAGTAGCTCAAAAGAGGGATCAAATCTTTATAGCGAGGATCATTCCCACCCCCTTCCATACACAGAGTAGAAAGGGATGGGCAACTTGGACATTGGCTACCCAAAATGGGGGGCTACAAAGGCAAGAAGTGACTGGCTTACAAGCTTTCAAGAGGGAGCCTAGAGCCAGAGGGCACGGAGGAAGGTAGAATCTCCACTGAGTAGTATCCAATCTGTCTGGATGGGGTAATGAAAGGAATTGGGGATAGGTCTCTTGTGGTACAATAGTGAATAATTGTTATCAGAACTGACTGTGAGGGTTGGAAATGTAAAGGTAGATGTTTTGTAGTAAAAGGAAGGGAGTGATTAACTTTACAGTCTAGGAGCGGAGGTCCCTGGGACCATCAAGGGAGAAAAGCGGAGTGTGGGACCCTACCCAGAGAATCATTGACACCAGAGAAGGAGGCAGAGGTGATGACGTGGAGAGGAACTGTGTGTTGATGACCAGGAGAGGGTGGCAGGCTTGCAGAATATACCCTTTGGTTGGTTGATGATGCATGGAGGGGATTGTAACCATGACAATGAAACAATATATGATAGGATGAATGTAAAGCTAATGTTTTCCCATGTAAACTATCACACAATTCATAATAAAACATTAAAAAAAAATCAAACAAATAAACAAGATTTGTTTGCACAAAGGTATTGATGGTGAAATAATATCTTTTTTATTTCTTTCTGAATTGTGTTCAATTTTCTTCTTGGTTTCCTATCTGATCCAAGTGTTATCAATGAAAGCTTTTTTTCATGGTTTTGAAAAAAATATGTTTTTTGAAAGTTTTCTTCTTGGTTTCCTGTATGATCCAAGGGTTATCAATGAAAGTTTTTGTAATTTGCAAATATGTAAGGAGGGTTTTCTTTCTTGTTTGCAATTATCTTCTTGCTTTAATAGCTGATTTTATTGCATTTCATGGTGGTCAATACATGACTTGGTGTGGACATTTACCTGTCTTCTTTTATATACTCTTTGATTTTTTTAAAAACTGACATAAAATTTGCTTACTTAGCACCTGTTCCATAGGACGTCTAACATGATGTGATGATAAAAAAAAAAAAAAAACCAAACATGAAGTATGGAAGAAAACAAAAGAGAAAGAAAGAAGAGGCATAAGCTGAGCATGTCCTTTGGACCTCAAGATCCCTATATAGATGAGTGGTGGTGGGAGAGGTGGCAGCAGAGACACTGACATGGAAAGTCAGAGCAGTGGGCATTCCAGCCACAGAACCAGAAGAGTTGAGTGCCTTTGAGCAGGAGGCTGGCATGAAGAATTGGGAGTCCATTGGGCATTCATCAACAGAGTTAATGGAGCTTGTAGCACTTGCTGGATCAGGGTTAGAGGCCAAGGAGGTCACATGACTGAGTAGACAAGTGATAGAATTTTATAAGACCAATGACTTGCTAATTACAAATACCTTTTTAAAACAACATAAAAGATGTTTATACACATGGACCTCACCAGATGGATTACACAAAAATCAAGTGGACTACATCTGTAGAAAGAGATGGTGGAAAAACTCCATAAAACTCCATATCATCTGCCAAAACAAGAGCAGTGGCAGACTGTGGAACTGACCATCATTTTTTCATATGAAAGATAAGGCTGAAGCTGAAGAAAATTAAAACAAGCTCATGAGAGCCAAAATATGACCTTGAAATTTAGACATCCTCTCATGAATACATATGATACATTAGACACTAATGATCAAAACCCGGAATATATGGAATGATATCAAGATCATCATACAAGAAAAAAACAAAAGATCATTAAGAAGACAAGAGAGAAAGATAAGACCAAAATGGATGTTAGAAGAAACTCTGAAGCTTGCTCTTCAGCATAGAGATGCTAAAGAAAATGGAAGAAATGAGGAGGTGAAAGAGCTGAACAGAACATATCAAAAGTCAGCTCGAGAAGACAAAGTTAAATATTTTTATGAAATGTTAAAGGCCTGGTGTTAGTAAAACAAAAGAGAAGAACACGCTCAGCATTTCTCAAGAGGAAAGAATTAAATTTCAAAAAATCAAGTATCGACTTGCAGTATTGAAGGATTTCTAACCACAATATTGAATGATGCAGAAAACATCAACAGAAGATTGATAATCATTGCAGTGAAACAAAATATAATTGACTGAGTGCAAAACCGATTTTCTACAATATAAACCATCACTTAGTTAATAATAAAAGCTTTTTTAAAAAAAGAGAATGTCTGCACAACAGAGTGTATTTTAAATAATTTGGATGCTTGCCAAAGGATTTGTGTGGCATGGTGGCTCAATGCAATTACCTTAGTGTAATTAAATCCACATTTTTCTGAATTTGAATGTAATAAAGGACCTTTTCAGCGATTTAAAAAAAAAAAAAATAAGATTGTGGGATTACACAGGATCACTGTACCAAAATGAAATGATCTACGTTCATCCATTTCAAGAGGTGGCATATGATCCAGAGCCAATGGTGCTTAAGGAAGGTGTTCAAGGTACACTAGAGATATTGGCAAAAAACAAGGCTCTGGGAATTGATGGAATACAAATTGAAATCTTTCAACAAATTGATGCAGCACTGGAGGCATTCACTATCTATGCCAAAACATTTGGAAGACAACTATCTTGCTAAATGATTGGAAGAGATCCATATTTTTGCCCAATCCAAAGAGAACTGACACAACGGAGTGTGGAAATCATTGGACAACATTATTAATACCGCACATAAGTAAAATTTTGCTGAAGATAATTAAAAAACAGCTTCAGCAGCATATTGACAGGATGCTGCCAGAGATTCAGGCTGGATTCAGACTGGGATGTGGAAGAAGGACTATCATTACAGGTATAACATGGGTCTTGGATGAATGCAAAGAATAACAGAAAGATGTTTATTTATATTCTATTGACAACAAAAAGGCTTTCAACATGTCAATAATGCCTAGTTATTGGGGACATTGAGGAGAATGAATATTCTGGAACACTTAATTGTGCTTATGAGGAACCTGTGCTAGACCAAAGTGTAGTTGTTCAAACAGAACAAGGGGACACTGAATCGTTTAAAATTAAGAAGATGTGTGTCAGAATTGTATTCTTTCACCATACTTATTCAACCTGTGTGCTAAGCAAATAAGACGGTGGCTTATATGAAAAAGAACATGACATCAGGATTGGCGGAAGACTCATTAACAACCTGAAGTATGCAGATAATACAACCTTGCTGCTGAAAGAGAAGAGGACTTACAATATAGTGAAGATCAAAGATGGCAGCCTTCAGTATGGGTTGCATTTCAGTGTAAAGAAAGCAAAAATCCTCACCACTGAGCCAATAAACAACATCAAGATAAATGGAGTAAGAATTAACATCAGATTTCATTTTGCTCAGATCAACCGTCAACACTCATGGAAACAGCAGTCAAGGAATCAGACAATGTATTGCATTCAGCAAATCTGTTGCACAAGTTCTCTTTAAAGTGTTCAAATAAAGATGTCAGTTTGAGGATGATGATGCACCTGAAGCAAACTACGGTAGTTTCAATAGTCTCATATGCATGTGAAAGTGAATAAGGAGGATAGTAGAAGAATTGCTTCATATTAAAAGTACCATGGACTGCCAGAAGAATAAACAAATCTGTGTTGAAACAAGTACAGCCAGAGTGCTCCTCAGAAACCAGAATGGCCAGAGTTTGCATCTCATATTTTGGACATATTATCAGAAGGTACCAATCCCTAGATAAGACCATCATGCTTTGTAACGTAGAGGATCGGCAAAAAAGAGGAAGACCCCTAAACAGATGGATTGGCAGAAATGTGACAGCAGAAATGAGCTCAAAGTAGCAACTGGTGTGAGATTGGCAAGCAAGACCAGACAGTGATTAGGTTTGTTGTGCATAATGCTACTATGAATTGGTACATACTCATCGACACCTAACAGTAAGAACTACTTCCCTAATAAGTGCCATAATCTTGAGTATTGTCTGTGAGTTCTGTGAGGTCATTGCAATGGATTATCACACTCATCCAAGTTTTAGAAAGAGACTTAAGAGGAATGGCTGGTATCAGGTTAGGGTAAAGGAGGCGGTTGTGTGGAGGTATGTCTGTCCTTTGCCTCATAGGAATCAGCTTTGATCTGATGTGGACATTGATTCTCCTTACCCCTTATGAATGCAGAGGAAGTAAGACCTGGCCACCATGACATTTTTGCTACCACTTTATTTATTTTTTTGACCAGTATCCAAACAATGTATTCCTCAAAGATAATTTTTCTCCTAGTTCTCCTTTTCTTCTGCTTGCTCCTTCTTTTTTTCTTCTTCTTTAATCATTATCTCCCATTTTCTCATATTTAAAATTTAACTTCTTCAGGATATATTTAAGACATAGTTTACTTATCAAATAATATATTTATGTGGAATATCAATCAGGAAGATACATAAGAATGTGAAACTTCCTTAACTATACAAATATAATAGTTTGATGTAATCTATTGAAAGTAGTCAGAATAAATCAGTAGTTCAAACCCACCAGGTGTACCTTGGAAACCCTGTACAGAGACGCTACAAGTCGGAACCAATTTGACAACACTTAACAGCAACAATAATTTCAGTTTTTGAAACAAAGGCAGTCTCAATTTTTGATAAAACCTCAGTTTCCAGATGTAAGATGTCCGATAACCAGAAACAGCCTTCCAACACAGCAAACTGACAGGTAGCTTTTTAGAATTGTTTCAAGAAAATAAATACATTATAGGATATAGTTTACCCATTGGGAAAAATAAACATTTCACCCTGAGATTTTAATGTTATTGAGGACTTGAAAATAAAATAGCAAAAAACACCCGCACCAACCAAAAATTCCTGCTGCCATAGAGTTGATTCCAACTCAAGGTGACACTGTTGTTGTTAGGTACCATCGAATCAGTACTGACCCATAGCGACCTTATGCGCAGCAGAACGAAACACTGCCCGATCCTGGGCCAA
>NW_006408537.1:6190680-6197305 GCF_000296735.1 Chrysochloris asiatica
CAACTTCCTCCCTTGGAGTAGCTGGTGAGTTTGAACTGCTGATCATATGGTTAGCAGCCTAGTGCTTAACCCACTTTGCCACCAGTGAGCCTTTAAAAATAAAATGTTGTTGTTGTTAAGTGCTATTGAGTTGGTTCTGACTCATATTGACCTTATACAGGGTTTCCGAGGAGTAGGCTGATGAGTTTGAACCTCTGACTTTGTGGTTCACACCAACCTTGCAGTTGAGTGCTTATGCGCCACAACAGGACTCCAAAAACAAAATAGCTGCTAAGAAAATGTAAATTCAGCTTCTTATTACTGCAGCCCAAATGAAGAACCCTTACTGTGTTTACTATATATTTGTACTGTTTATCCACATAGAAATAATACGATTAGGCATTCAAATCCTTAATAACATAGAGGAGGAGGGTGAATTAATAATTAATATTCTAAGGCATGTGTCTAAAGTTTTTCAATTTATTTTCAGGAACCCCTGAAAGCCTGGGTATTTCTCATATCTCTTATCTTTTAGAAGGACTGCTCCTAACACCAAAGGAATGCTGTCTTTCAAGCTTTTGGCATCCAAGTGAAAAATAATACACAATTTACAAAAGCTAGAAGCATGCAAATTATGCAAGAGAGGAGAGAGGAGTAGTAGAGAGGAAAAAACAGGAAGTTCAGTAGCTATATGGAGACCTGGTGTGGTGCTGTAAGACTGGACCAGAAAGTTGGTTTGAACCATAAGGTCTTTAGTTCAAACCCACCAGCTGCTCCTCATGTCACTATGAGGCAGAACTGACTAGAAGGTATTTAGGACATATACATAGAATTTAACTATAGGATACAGATATAGGAATGTTTTGCTTTCAATACAGACTGCTTCTTTAATATTGATTACCTTAATGCAGCTCCTTTAGATTTAAGCTTTGTATTCAAATGGAAATTGGTAATGGTGATGGAGGTTGTATGCCCTCCAGTTGTTTGACTCACAGCTGCCCTGAATAGGGTTTCCAAGGTTGTGCATCTTTTACAGCGGGTGTAAAAAGCCTCATTAGGAGTGACTGGGGATTCCAACTTCTAACTAATTTTATGATTGGCAGCACAAGGAGTAGCCCACTACACCACCAGAGCACCTTTCCATTGGAAATGGGTAGTAAATAATTAGATTTTGGTATGTAGCATGTTACATTCTTTCTTTTTTGGTTTGCAGAAAACCATAGGATTAATAGAGTATGAAAACTTGTTGTTTATAGTTGATATGAAATTGAAACCGTTTTTGCCCATGTAAAGAATGCAGCCTCTTAAAGCAGGAATGTTGTTAGGTACCTTCCAGTCAGTTCAGACTCAGCAACTCAATGTACTGCAGAACGAAACACTGCCAACTCCTGCATGATGCTAACAATTGTTGGTATGTTTGAGCCCATTGTTTCCACGACTTTGTCAATCTATCTTGTTGAGTTCTGGCACTTTTTCACTAAGCCTCTACTTTGCCAAACATAATGCCCTTTTCCAGGGACTGTTCCCTCTTGATAACATGTCCAAAGTATGAGAGACGAAGGCTTGTCATCCTTACTTCTAAGGAGCATTCTAGTTGCACTTCTGTCAAGACAGATTTGTTTGTTCTACTGGAAGTCCATGGTATTTTCATTATTCATTTCCAACACCATAATTCAAATGCTTCAATTCTTCTAAGGTTTTCCTTACACGTTGTCCAGCATCCACATACATATGTTGTTGTTAAGTGCCACTAAGTCAGTTCTTACTAAGCAGTCCTGTATAGGGTTTTGAAGGAGCATATTGTGGGTTTGAACTATGAAACAGCACCACACCAGTAGTCCATTGAAAATAACATGGCTTGGGATAGGCCCACCTTGGTCTTCCAAGTGACATCTTTGTTCTTTAATACTTTAAAGAGGTCTTTTGCAGCAGATTTGCCTAATACAGTATTTGTCTGATTTCTTGACTGCTGCTTCCATGAGTGATGATAATGGATTCAAACTGAAATGAAATATTTGACAACTTCAATCTTTTCTCTGTTTATCACTTATTATTTATTGGACTTGTGAAGATTTTCATTTTCTTTACATTGAGATACAATCCATACCCAATGCTATATTCTTTGATCTAACTCAGTAAGTACTTCAAATCCTTTTCTCAAAAGCAAGGTTGTTTCATCTGCATATTGCAGTTGTTGGGGAGTCTTCCTCCAATCCTGATGCCACAGTCTTCTTTATGTAATCCAGATGCTTGGATTATATGCTCAGCATACAGACTGAGTAAGTATGTTAAAAGAATACAACCCCGATGCACACTTCTCTTAAGTTTAAACCATTCAGTATATTCTTGTTCTGTTAGAACGGCTGCCCCTCGGTTTATGTACAGGTTCTTCATGAGCACAATTAAATGGTTTGGGCTATCCATTCTTCTCAATGTTATTCGTATTTTATTATGAGTTACATAGTCAAATGCCTTTGTATAGTCAATAAAACAGAAGTAGACATCTTTCTGGTGTTCTCTGCTTTGAGCCAAGATTCATCTGATGTCAGTACTATCTTCTTCTAACTTCTGACTTGGATTTCTGTCAGCTTCCTGTAAATATATATTGCTGTAACCATTTTTTAAATATCTTTAACAAACATTTACTTGCATGTGATATTAATGGTATCGTTCAATAATTTACACATTCTGTTGATTGCTTTCTTGGGAATAGTCTCAACTATGCATGTCAATTTGCAATACTGAAGGATTCTATAGGCAATATAGTGAATGATACAGGAAGGCATGAAAAGAAAATGGAAGAAATACACAGAGTCACTGTACCAAAAAGAATTGGTTGATGTTTAGCTATTTAAAGAATTACCATATGGTTAAGAACTGATGGTACTGAAGAAAGAAGTTCAAACTACACTGAAAACATGGGCTCCTGGAATTGACAGAATACAAATTGAAATCTTTCAACAAACTGATGCAGTTCTGGAGGCACTCACTTATCTGTGCCTGGCTATTGGAAGAGATCCGTATTATCCATATTTGTGCTCCTTTGCAAGGCAGGAATAGAGCATTTGATTTTGTTTTGTTGCTTTCATTGTCAGGAGAAGATTCTATTAAATATTTAAAAATAAATGATCTGATAAATATAAAACACCACATTTCTCTTTAAGTTAGGAACAACATAATTCTTTTCAAATATAACAAAATAAGGATTTTTCAAGCAATAGTATTAGCAGTACTTTTTTTGATAGCAGCAGTTATTTAATGGTGTCTTGCCATGTTCTAAGCATTACACTTATAACTTGATATGTAAAGGCAAGTAAAAAAGTATTGCTACAAAATCATAGAGACCTTTACCAAATGAAAATATCAAAATATGAAGCTATTTTTCTCAACATATACTCAATTTAGTTCTATACACTTTTAAAAGCCGTGTTTCCATATCGCTAACCTTTCCTTGATGTGGTGCTGTGGTCTAATGCGTCAGAATGCAAAGTCATTTGAACTGCAAGGACGGTAGTTCCAGCTCACCAGCGGCTCCTTGGAAACCCTATACAGGGTCACTATGGGTCGGAATCGACTCCACGGCACTTAACAACAAAAGCAACAACTTTTCCTTGAAGAATTCTGGGATCTTCAAAAATAAAAATAGAAACAAGAATACTGTGCTCTTTGATTTATACCAAGTCAAAGCAGCAGTGTGGGAATCCTCAAGGGACTCAAATCATTTTCTTTTTACATGTTCTTTGAGTTCGGGGAACACAAGTATTGTGAAGGGCAGTATCAGGGCTGTAGGGTAGTTAAGTTTCTCAGTGAAATTCTTATAGGACCGCCCTTGCTGCCCTTCAAAATGAGTAAATTTCATCAAGAAAGAAGAAGATAAGTGGAGTATGAGATCCTACTTAGAAAAGCACAGCTGAGACTGTGGCCAAGGCAATGGCATGGTTAGATAGTGCAGCTACCTGTGGACTCTAAACCCATGGACACACAAAAGGCTGTGTGCCTGCAGACAGGAGGTTAGCTTCCAAAATGTGCCCTTTGGGTATTTAAATGAGTACAAATTCTTTGTTTTGTATGTGTACATCAAATATTTTTGCTTTGTTGATGTATGAAAAATAAGATTAAAATTGAAGCCACAGGGAGGAAGCAGGGTAACTGTTCTTGCAGGGAGGGGTTTGTAATCTCTGGTAGTGTAGTGGTTACGAATAGGGCTGTGAACCTCAGGGTCAGCAGTTCGAAACTACCAGCTGTTCCGCAGGAGAAAGATGAGGCTTTTGCTCCCATAAAGATTTATAGCCTTGGAAACTCAGGGTCGCTATGAGTAGGAACTGACTCCACGGCACATTACAACAACAGCATATGAAACAAAATGTATGGCTGGTTGAAAGTCAAGCTGATGATCTTTTCTGTTAACTGTACTCAATTCACAATGAAAAGTTAAAAGAAGAAGAGGAAGATGAAGGAGAAGAAGAAAATGAGTATGTTTAGTGTGATAGAAAAAAAAACTCTGTGGAACTTTCCTGGCCTTTTTCTCACCAGTGCAATTTTCAATTTTCTTAAACATTCTGTATTGCTAGCCCCATGATCTTCCTGTGGTCTTGAGAAAACCTGAGGTTATGCCTTTAAACCCAAACCTGCTACCATTGAGTTGATGTGACTCAAAGCAACACTGTTTATAGAGTTTCCAAAGTTATAAATCTTTATGGGATCAGGAAGTTCCATCTTCTTACCACTGAGCAATTGGTGGGTTTGAACTTCCAACCTTGTAGGTAGCAGAACAATGCTCATCCTATAGCACCACCAGGAATCCCAAAATGTCGCCATAACCTTCTGAGCTGACCTCTCTGACTTGAATTTAACTGAACTGACCCATGGATCCCCCTTGGCAAATCTGTTTTAATTGTACTTTCTTTGAAAGGCACCCTAAAGAGACAAGTGTGCTACTGAGAGAACTGTTCTGCAGTCATCCGTGATTGCAGAGACATGTTTAAATAGCCTTCACCGGTGAAGACAGAGACTCAAGCAGGTTTATTTTCTTTGCTTAGTTCACCCAGCTAGAAAATAACACATACAAAACTCAAATGGGTAAGCAGAAACATGACATTTGTGGAAAAAATGTGGAGAAACAAACAATAAAACAACCACTGAAAGTGGTTTAGGAACTTTCCTAAAAAGTAAAGAGGGAACATTTAGCAAGGATGATGTACTAGGGGGCTTCAAACTTGTTTAGGTTCAAACCCAGAAGCAAGAAGCCTTCGGCGTATGTGGTTGCCAAGAGACCGAAAAAGTGACCAGGAGTCAGTCATTACTTTATTACAGAAAAGAAAAGTTGATTTATAAACAGGGAAACTTACTGACTAAGACAAGAAGAGTGGCAGTTTCCAGTGGTAACCAGCTGGACAGTTAGTACTCTGTGCCAGGTTGGGGAAAGGGTGGGGCTTGTGGGTCCCTTTTATACTATATGGTAAAACAACCTTCATATTCCAGGAAAGAAGGGAATTAGCTGGTATGAGGAGTCCTATCTCCAGCTAGGAGACTCTGGAAAAACAAAAACAGCCCAGTGTCAGTAGCTCTCCATGGGAACACAGAGTTTCACTATGCAGGACCAGGGATATATGCTACTGGAAGAAACAGGGGAAATGACAGGACATTTCTCCTGGGTTGTCATTAGTATGACTATTTTGGAGCATTCAGCATTTGTCCATTCAAAAAGTTTGTGGAAGAATTAAATTCGCTTTTTTTTTTTGTAATGATTTATTGTGAATTATGTGATAGATTACATGGGAAACATTAGATTTACATTAAAACTATTGTATATTGTTTCATTGCCGTGGTTACAATCTCCTCTATGCATCATCAACCAACCAAAGGGTATACCCTGCAAGCCTGTGCCCTGGTCGTCAGCACACAGCCCCCTCTCCCTCTCTGGGTCTAGAGTCCCCAGCCACTCCATCTCTCCACGTCATCGTCTCTGCCTCCATCTCTGAGTAGGGTCCCTGTTTCTCTGGGTAGGGTCCCACACTCCGTTCTTCTCCTTGATGGTCCCAGGGACCTCCACTCCTGGACTGCAAAGTCAATCACTTCCCTCCTTTTGCTACAAAACGTCTGCCTTTACATTTCCAACCCTCACAATCAGTCTGATAACAATTATTCACTATTGTGTTACAAGGGACCTATCCCCATCTCCTTTCATTAGCCCCACACAGATTGGATACTACTAAGTGGAGATTCTACCTTCCTCCGCACCCTCTGGCTCTAGGCTTCCTCTTGAAAGCTTGTAAGCCAGTCACTTCTTGCCTTTGTAGCCAATGTCCAAGTTACCCATCCTTATCTACTCTGTGTATGGAGGGGGTAGGAATGATCCTCGCTGTAAAGATTTGTTCCCTCTTTTGAGCTACTGTATCCATAGGTGTAGGTCTAGTTCATCAAATTTTATCAGATTTCACTTTTTTTCCTCTTCTTCTAGTTGAGCTCTGATCATCCAGTCACTGAAGCCAGATCAAGTGGCTATTATCATCAAGTGTGGGTGTTCTTGTGCATATGCCCTCTCTTCTTATCAGCTGGATGCTTCCCTCTCCACTCAAGTCCTCTGTGGCTATGTCACTGACTCTGGGCCCAAGAGTCCCCAGGTCTTGCCACACTGCTGGCCAAC
>NW_006408537.1:6197405-6198721 GCF_000296735.1 Chrysochloris asiatica
CACTGACTCTGGGCCCAAGAGTCCCCAGGTCTTGCCACACTGCTGGCCAACTAGGTTCACAGGAATCTATTGAACATTGCAGAGTTTAGCTCGCATCTTCATTGCTGTTTTCCCCTCACTTCCCCTTATAGGTGACGAACGTGGTCACCAATCCGAGTGCACGTCTGCTCGTGTATTCACATTGAGTCTTAGTCTTGAAAGAGGGTTTGCTCTGAGGGTACTGACTACTTGCCTTGATGTCTCCTGGGTGAGCAACTTGCTTGTTTTTGTAGTAATCAGTCAGACTGCCATTATTGTTTTGTATTTTTCCTGTCAGTCTTCCTTTCAAGAAGTATCTTCTGTTCTTCTAGTGGCTCCAGGCTGGTCTGCTTGTCCTTTCAAGTGGAAATTTCCCACTTCAGAAGATTCTGGGAGAGGTTCAGGATTCCATCTATGGTCTTATGTAATGCAGTGGCTCCACAAGAAGCTTCCTTCAGTGGTCACATTGTAGCCCCACTTTAGGTATTCCAATCAGTTATAGGCTGCAGACTGACTTACCAGCTTTCTATGATGATATTTCTGGCTATTCCTTTCTCCTCCCCTTGAGTGTCTAGGTTATAAAGGTATGCCATTGAAACCAAGATTCAAAAGACAGCCAAGCATCTTAACATTATTTTTTCCATTTTTCCCATTCCAGCCATGTCTCAATCCCTGTATCCCAGAGCCCTGTTGTTCCAAGGTTGTGCATACCTCATTATTACCTCATTATTTACCTCTGTCCCACTTAGCCCATGCAAACCTGCCTAATTGTTTTCCCATATGCCTTGTTTTTCCATTCCCCTCCCCTTTCTTGTGTATTGCCACCCTCCCTAGCACACAAACTATCCTGTGGCTATTCCTTACCCTGTGCTCCACCTTCCGTCCCTCCCCTCACTCCACCCATATTCCGGTAACCAGCAAAGAAACCTCCCCCCCCCTTTAGTATGGGTTTTGTTTTCTTAGTCTTTTACAGTAGTGGTCCTATGCAGTATTCCTCCTTTTGTGACTGACTAATTTCACTGAACATAATGTCCTCAAGAGTCATCTATCTTATGCGGTGGCTTGCAGCTTCCTTGTTATTCTTCAAGGTAGCCTAATTTTCCATTGTGTGGATGTACCACAGTTTGTTTATCCATTCTTCAGTTGATGGGCACTTAGGCTGTCTCCATCTTTATGTTATTGTAAATAGTGCTGCTATGAACATTGGTTTGCATATATCTACTCGCTACCAGGAACTCTGGTAGCGTAGTGGTTACGAATCGGGCTGCGAACCTTAAGGTCAGTGGTTCGAAACTACC
>NW_006408537.1:6198821-6209851 GCF_000296735.1 Chrysochloris asiatica
GTAGTGGTTACGAATCGGGCTGCGAACCTTAAGGTCAGTGGTTCGAAACTACCAGCCGCTCTGCGGGAGAAAGATGAGGCTTTCTACTCCCCTAAGGATTTACACCCTCAGAAACCCTGTACAAGGTCGCTATGGGTCAGAACTGACTCGACGGCACTTAACAACAACAACTCGTAAATTACATTATCTTTCAATTTTTTTTTTTTCTAATAACTTTTTGAAGCCATCTCATATAAGGAAAGAAGAAAAGCAGGGAAATGAGAAGAAGAAAAAAGATGAATAGATTAAAAGTTTAGGTAGTTCATTGAATACTTACAATTTTGTTATGAAAGTTTTCAGACATTTATAAAAGACGTGAGAATAATATAATGAACTCTACTGTTCTCATTATCCAGTTTCAGCCATTATAAACTTGTGGTCATATTACTTTCTCCTTTTGTCTCACCAATGCTGAATGATATTAAGTATATCTCGTACATCACATTATTCAATTTATATTGCTCCGATATGATTATCTAAAAGTCTTTAAAAAATAATCCACCAATGGGAACCTTGGTGTGGTACTCTGGCATAATTGTTGTCGTTAACTGCTGTTGAGTCAGTTCCAACCCGTAGTGACTATAGGATTTCTCAGGAGAAGCTGGTAAGCTTGAACCGCCAGTCTTGTGATTCAAACTGACTTTGCAGTCTGATGCATTAGCCCACAGTGCCACACCAGGACTCCATGGCATAAGTATGAGACCTAAAAAAACCCTGAAATATTCCTTAATATCATCAAGAATCCAGACAGTGTTGAAATTCCCCTGGTTGTTATATAATGCCTTTGTTATAGTCAAGATACAAATAAGCCAACATATTTAAGTGTCTTTTAAAATCTATCACCCCCTCTTCTTTTTGGGGGAGTAGTGGTAGAAGGGAGGGAGGTAGAACGAGTATTTATTTATTAATTAAGCCAAGTCTTTTACCCTGAATAATTTCCATATTTTGGAATTTGCAGATTGTCTTTTCACATATTCTTCCATCCCCTCCTTTTATTTATAAACTAATATTCAGGTAGAAAGACTTGATCAGATTCAGGCTTGGCATTTTTTGGCATGACTAATTCTTAGCGCATTCAATTCTGAAATGAGTATTGTTGTTATGTGCCGTGGAGTCGGTTCTGACTCATAGTGACCCTGTACAGGGTTTCCAAGGCTGTAAACCTTTATGGGAGCAGAAAGCCTCCTCTTTCTCCCGCAGAACAGCTGGTAGTTTTGAACTGTTGACTGTAAGATTTGCAGCCTGATTTGTAACCACTACTCTCCCAGAGCTCCTTAAAATGAGTATTGTAGTGAACATAAATTGTCCTTGCATTAATCTGCTACTCACTTCAACTGTGAACACTGGAGTCAATTAATTTATACACCGTGCATTTGTTAAGTCATTAATGAGCTGTGGATTCAAATATGGATGTTGTATGATCCTTACCTTCTTGGAAATTTAAATGTAGTTATTAATTTTAATTATATCTTTGAAATGCTGAATAATTTCCCAGAAATTTAGAAGATACCTCTTTAAAACAGCATTTTATTTTTAATATAAAAATCTTTTTGTTTTTTTCTCTGTGAAATTCTAAAGATTTTACATCCATAAAAAAAGTAATTATGATTTTGAAATTTTACTTTGTGCTATCTTTGTTGTATTTATTAATATATAGTTAGCATGGCACTTGGATAACTAATTTTTTCTTTTTTAAAGAGTAGGGACTGTTCCATTTTATGATATATAATGATTGTACTTGAAATTACACTTTGTCACATTTATTCTAAACATTTTGTCCTTTAAAGAGTAATTTGATTTTAATTCTTGTTGAGCCTTACATATGGTAAATACAAATAAGGAACTATAAAATCCTTTAGATAGGTAAAGGTTAAATTCACCTAAGACATGGACACAACAGTTGGGCAGATGAAGAGCAAGTCATCATGTTTATCCCTTTCAGCAGATGTGGCTTCAGTCTTTTAGCCAATATGGTGGTGGCTGTGTGCCATGGAGTTGGTTCCGACTCAGCGACTCTGCATAGGGTTTCCAAGGCTGTTAATCGTATGGGAGCAAAAAGCCTCATCTTTCACCCATGAAATGACTGGTAGTTTTGAACTGTTGATCTTGAGGCTAGCAGCCTGACTCGTAACAACTACACTACCAGAGCTCCTTTTTAGCTAATATTGACTTGCTAGTGCTTCACCATGTAATTATGAGAACTTATGTAGGTCCTTCTTATACAGGTGTAGAAAGCTGTATATGGAAGAAAGATATAGGAAGAAAGGTGTATAGGGAAGCAGAAAAAAACTGCATATTTTGTGAAATAGGCAGATGAGAGAAAAATACTTACCTGAAAATACCCAGTTTATTCCTCCAAACTCTTCAGAGCTTGAAATGACTGAAGTTATTTCTCATAGACACATAAAGAAGGCAGAAAAATTTGTCTCGCATAACAGAATTCAATCAGATACATAACAAGTAAATTCAGTGACATTCCTTAGGATCATGATTTTTTTAGAAAGATAAGTCCTAAACCTATGAAGAGAGTAACTGTTTTCTAGAATATATTTCGTTGTTGTTGTTAAGGAGTCGATACCGACTCCTAGCAACCCTATGCACAACAGAATGAAACACTGCCTTGTGCTGTGCCAGCCTTACAGTTGTTGCTACATTTGAGTCAATTGCTGCTGCTACTGTGCCAATTAACCTTGCTGGGGGCCTTCTTCTTTTTTTCTGACCCTCAAATTTAACCAACATGATGTCTTTCTCCAGAGACTGGTCTCTGCTGATAATATTTTCTAAGTTTGAGAGACAAAGTCTGGTTATCCTGGCTTACAAGGAGCATTATGGTTGTACTTCAACACAGATTGGTTTGTTCTTTTGGTAGTCCATGGTACTTTCAATATTCTCCTCCAACACAATAACTCAAATCAGACTTCCTTATTTACTGTAAAACTATCACATGCATATGAAGTTATTGAAAAGACAGTTGCTTAGATCAGACTCATCTTAGTCCTCAAACTGATATCTTTGCTTTAGATGATATCTTTGCACCCATCTGATGCCAGCAATTCTATGTCTTCCTCTGAATCCGACTTGAACCTCTAGAAGTTCTCTTTCAATGTATGGTTACAGCCATTTTTGTATTATCTTTAACAAAATTTTACTTGTGTGTAATATTAATGTCATTGCCCGATGATTTCTGCATTCCATCAGGTCACCTCTCATTGGAATGGGCACATTCAGTAGCCCAGGTAGTTGTCTCTCAAATTTCTTGGCATAGATGAGAGTGCCCCCAGTGCTTCATCAGTTTATTAACAGATTTCAGTTTGTATTCCATCAAGTGCCAGTGCCTTGTTCTTTGTCAGTGCCTTCAGTGCACTTTGGACTTCTTCCATCAGTATCATTGACTCTTGATCATATGCTACCTCTTGAAATGGTTGAACATCCACCATTTCATTTTTGTACAGTGACTCTGCGTATTCCTTCCATCTTCTTTTGATACTTTCTGCATCGTTCAATGTTTTGCCAACAGAATCTTGCAGCATTGCAAATCGAAGTTTGAATGTTTTCAATTCTTTTAGCTTGAGTAATGCTGTGTGTATTCCTCCCTTTTGGTTTTGTAACTACAGGTCTTTGATCATTTTATTATAATATTTGACTTTGTCTTCTCAGCTGCTCTTTGAAACTTTCTATTCAGCTGTTTTACCTCCTCATTTCTCCCATTTACTTTAGTGTCTCTATGCTGGAGTGCAAGTTTCAGAGTCTCTTCTGACATCCATTTTGGTATTTTACTCCTGTTTTTTCTTGTTGATGACCATTTGCTTTCTTCCTGTATAATGCTCTTGATGCCATACCACAACTCTTTGGCCTTCAGTCTCTAGTGTCTAATGCATCAAATCTGCTCTTCAGATGATCTCTAAACTCAAGTGTCAAATGTGCAAGGTCATATTTTGACTCTTGTGGATTTATTTTTTCTTCAGCTTCAGCCTGGACTTGCATGCGAGCAATTGATGGTCTGTTCCATAATCTGCCCCTGGCCTTGTTTTGGCTGGTGATATGGAGCTTTTCTGCCATCTCTTTCCACAGATGCAGTAAATTTAATTTCTGTGTATTTCATCTGGTGAAGTTCATATGTATACTCATCTTTTATGTTGTTTAAAAAAGGTATTTGCAATGAATAATTCATTGGTCTTGCAAAATTCTATTATGTGATCTCAAGCATCTTTTCCATCACTAAGGCCATATTTTGCAATAACTGATCCTTCCTTTTGGTTTCCAACCTTTGTATTCCAATCACCAGCAATTATCAACTCATCGTTATGGCATGTTTAATCAATTTCAGACTGAAGAAGTTGGTAGAAATCTTCAATTTCATCATTGTTGGCTTTAGTGCTTGATGCTTAAATTTGAATAAAAGTTGTATTAACTGGTCTTCCTTGTAGGTGTATGGCTGTTATCCTATCACAGACAGCGTTGTACTTTACAACAGATGTTGATATGTTCTTTGTGATGATGATTGTGATGCCATTCCTCCTCAATTTCTCAGTCCTGGTATAGTAAATCATATGATTGTCAGATTCAGAAAAGCCAATAACAGTCCATTTCAGCTCACTAATGCCTAGGATAGTGATGTTTATGCATTCCATTTCATTTTTTATGGTTTCCAATTTTCCTATATTTATACTTCATATTTCTATGTTTCAATTATTCATGGATGTTTCCAGCTGTTTCTCTTCATTTAGAGTTGTACCCTATCAGCATCATGAATGTTTTACTCCATTTGCATCATCATGGTCAAATCTATTTTGAGGCTGCAGCTCTTCCCCAGTCACATTTTGAGTCCCTTCCAACCTGAGGGGCTAGTCTTCTGGTACTATATCTAAGAATGTTGTGGTGCTTTTCATGATGTTTCAATATTCAATATTCTGGTGCTGATAGTATTCCTCTGCTATTTATAAGTTTTTTAGTGACTAAATATTTGGAAGTAGTTCATCTATCCTTCTTCCCATCTGTCTTCATCTGGGAGCTCAGCTGAAATCTATCCACAATGGGTGACCCTGATGGTATTTAAAATACCTGTGGCATAGCTTCCAGAATCTAAACAACACACAAACCACCACAGTATGACAAACTGACAGACCAGTGGTGGTCTGATTTATAGTGACCCTGCATAGGATTTTTGAGGAGCAGCTGGTGGGTTTGAACCACTAATCTTGCTGTTAGCAGTCCAGTGCTTATCTTACAGCGTCATTCATGATGTTATATAAGAGATAGTAAGAGCATTATCACACTGAAAGCTCTGGGCGTTGGGAACTGTGGATTATAGTGGAGCGTTTGCATTTTGTTGTTTGACAGTTCTCACTCTCAGTTTCTCTGAACTGCTCCTCATATATAAAACGCATCACATAAAAGATTATTGTGAGGTCCAAATGAGTTAAATATGTGGAAGGATTTTTACATACTAAGCAGTATGTTCATCAGCAAACATTTACTGGGAGACTACTCTTTGTGAATGCTAATTCAAAAATAATCAAGTTCTCATTTTACTGATTTAAAAAAAATCAGTGCTTAATTTGATCGTACACTAATTTATATTTCCTAGGGATCCTAGTGTGGCAATTTAGGATAAGTGCTGGACTACAAAATCAGTTTGAAATGCAAAATCAACAGTTCAAACCCACCAGCCACTCCTTGATAACCCTGTGTTGATGTTGTTGTTAACTGCTGTAGAGTCAGTTCCAACCCATAGCAATCCTGTATAGGGTTTCTGAGGAGCAGTTGGTGAGCTTTAACCACCGACCTTGTGGATCAAACTGACTTTGCAGTCCCGTGCAGTAACCCACAGTGCCACACCAGAACTCCTGTTAATTCTGTAGAGGTAGCTATGACAATCCTGTAGAGGGTCAGTGTAAGTTGGAACTGACTAAACGACACTTAACAACAACAAGGAGGCCATGTGAATCAGACTTTAAATTAAAACATTCAAGAATATTATATTTATGAAAGAGCATTTTAGTCAAGCATGCTGTATTTTTGGTCTTCAAATGCTCTATCCATCTAGATGTTCTCAATCGTAATAATGGAAGTCCTTACATTTTGATTTAACATAAAACAAATTATTAGCTAAGATATTTTCATTACTATTTCATTTGCTATTTCTTTCAGAAAAACTATCTAATTGATTTTCGTTTCTCTAAACATACTTTCTGATGTTGTTAGGGGCCTTCAGGTCAGTTTTGACTCTTATTGACCCTAGGTACAACAGAACAAATCACTGATAGTCCTGCAACATCTTCACTATGATGGTTAGGTTTGAGTTTATTATTGCTACCATTGTGTCAGTTCATCTCATTTAGTATCTTTCTCTTTTTCACTGACCCTCTGCTTTTCTAAGCATGATGTCCTTCTCCAGGGACTGGTCCCTCCTAACAGCATGTCCAAAGTATGAGAGACTAAGTCTCGTCATCCTCACAGCAGGAAGATTCTTGCTGTACTTTTTCCAAGATAGCTTTGTTTTACTACTGTTTTCCAGTAGTCTTTGCCAACACCTTCATTAAAATGCATTGATTCTTCTATGATCTTCTTAATCATTGTCCAACTCTCATTTCCATATAAGGAGACTGAAAATACCAAGACTTGGGTCAGGCTCATGTTGGTCCTCAAAATGATATTTTGGCTTTTTAAACACTTTTTTACACTTTTGCAACAGATTTGCTTAATACAATACATCCTTTCATTTCTTGAATGTTAATCGTGGATCTAAGCAACAGGAATTCTTTGAAAACTTCAGTCTTTTCTTCATTTATCATGATGCCAATTACTGTTCCAGTTGTGAGTATTTTCATTTTCGTTACATTGAAGTGCAATCCATACAGAAAGCTATGGTCTTTGTTGTTGTTGTTGTTAACTGCCGTCGAGTCGATTCCAGCCCATAGTGGCCCTGTATAGGGTTTCCAAGGAGCAGCTGGTGAGCTTGAACCACTGACCTTACAGTTCAAATGACTTTGCAGTCTGACACATTAGCCCACAGCGCCACACCAGGACTCTACTTTGATTATCATTAGCTAAGCACTTCCATTCCTATTCACTTTGAACAAGCAAGGTTGTGTCATCTGTATATTATAGGTTATTAATAAGTCTTCCTCCAATCTTGGTACCACGTTATTCTTCGTATAATCCAGTTCCTCAGATTATTTACTCAGCATATAGACTGAATAAATATGGTGAAAGGATACAATGCTGGTGCACACATTTGTTTCACATTTTAAAACACTCAGTATTCTCTTGTTCTGTTGGAACAATTGCCTCTTGATCTATGTGTAGGCTACTCATAAGCATAAATGAGGTATTCTCTTATACCCAGTCTTCACAATGTTATCAAGAGTTTGTTATTATCCACATAGTAGAATTCATTTACATAGTCAATAAAGAACAGGTAAACATCTTTCAGGGATTCTCTGCTTTTAACCAAGATCCATCTGATGTCAGCAGTGATAGTTCGCGTTTATGTCCTCTTCTAAATTCAGTTTGAATTTCTGGCAGCTGCCTCTTGATGTACTGCTGCAATTATTTTTGAATTATCTTCAGTATAATTTCACTTTCATGTCATATTAATGATATTGTTCAATGATTTCTCTTTGGAACTGGCACAAATATGTGTCTCTTCCAATCGATTGGCCAGGTAGCTGTCTTCCAAACATATTGACATAGACAAGTGAGTGCCTGAATAAGTATGGTGAAATAATAACTACCCAGTGCTGCATCAATTTGTTGACAATCTCTACTTATATTCCATGAATTCCTGGAGCCTTGTTTTTCACCAGTGCCTTCAGTGCAATTTGGACTTCTTTCAATACTATTGGTTCTTGATCATCTGCTGTCTCTTGAAATGGTTGAGCGTCAACCAATTCGTTTTGGTACAGTCACTCTGTGCATTCCATCATCTTCTTTTGATGTGTCTTGCTTCATTCAGCATTTTGCCCATAGAATCCTTCAATATTGCTTTTTTCAGTTCTTTCAGCATGAGAAATACTAAGTGTATATTTCCCTTTTGGTTTTGTAACTTAAGGTCTTTGCACATTTCATTACAATTCTCAAGCTGCCCTTTGAAATCTTCAGTTCCTTTAGTTCTTTATTTCTTCCATTTGCCTTATCTTCTATATGAGCAAAAACCAACTTTAAGAGTCTCTTCTGACATACATTTTGACATTTCCTTTCCTTTCTGTCTTACTAATGATGTTTTACTTTCTTCGTGTATGGTGTTGTTGATGTCATCCCACAACTCTTCTTTTGTTTTTTAGTGCATAAAGTATTCAATGTTTCCTTGAGATGGTGTCTAAATTCAGGTGAGATATATTCAAGGTCAAGTAGTCTTGGTGTGGCACTATAGAATAAGCTCTGGACTGCTACCCACAAGGTCAGAAGTTAAAACCCACAAGTCACTTCTCAGAATTCCTATATGGTGTTGCTATGAGCCGGAACTGCCTGGACAGCACTTAACATATTCCAGGTCCCACTTTGGTTTTTATAGAATTGTTTCAATTTTCTTCATCTTTAGCCAAAATTGAGCAAGTGATGGTCTCTTCCACAGTCTGCCTCTGGCCTTGCTTTGACTGACTGATATTGAGCTTCCATTGGATGTGATATAGTCTTTCCCACAATGTAGTCAGTTTGATTCCTGTGTATTCCATCTGGAGAGGTCCGCGCATATGGTCACCATTTATATTGTTGAAGAAACTTATTTGAAATGAAGAAGTCCTTGGTCTTGCAAAATTCTATCATGTGATCTCCAGGCCATCACCAAGGCCATGTTTTCCAACTAGTGACCCTTCCTCTCTGCTTCCAACTCGTGCATTCTAATCACCAGTAATTTTCAATGTGTCTTGATTGCATGTTTGATCAATTTCAGCCTGAAGAAATTGGTAAATTCCTCTTCAATTAGTCATTCTCGACATAGTAAACCATATGACTTTCTGATTGAAAATGGCCAATGGCAGTTCATTTCTGATCACTAAAGCAACAATGTTGTTGTTAAGTGCCGTCGAGTCGGTTCCGACCCATAGCGACCCTGTACAGGGTTTCCGAGGGTGTAAATCCTTACGGGAGTAGAAAGCCTCATCTTTCTCCCGTGGAGCGGCTGGTAGTTTCAAACCACTGACCTTAAGGTTCGCAGCCTGATTCGTAACCACTATGCTACCAGAGCTCCTTTAACAACAATATACATGGCAATTTAAATCTTTTACAGTTTACCTTCTTTCTCACTTCTAAAGTTCCCTGTCCATCTAACTAAATGAACTGTATTTTTTACCCTCAGATTGATTTCTGGCCTCTTCTTGTTCGTCTAACCAATCTGTCAGCCCCTTTAGTATCACTGGGCCATTTAGGTCAGAACCGGTCTCTCTGTCATCTTGAAGAATCTTCAATCTCAGGTCAGCTCCACTATCTGTTCCCCATTCCTCCACACTAGGCATAGCTGGGAAATGTCTCAAAAACATCTAAAATGTCAACTTCAACTTCACATTTTGTTGTTGTCGTCGTCATTTTTAAGCTTCCGTTGAACTCATTGTTACTCTGCAAAACTCTTTCTGGTTTCCTGTTCATCTCTTTCAGTATTCCTCAGAGTCACTTTGTTTAATCATTTTTCTTCCCAGACAAGACTACACTCTGAGCTTTCAACATCCAGAGAGAAGCTTCCTCTCCAACCATGAAGTGCATATTAAAGGAATCAGTTGGCTGTCTCCTAATCTATTTATCTTCCCTTTTCACCATACTCTACTCAACACCAGAATATATCTTTCAGTTATCACCTTTTTATTTTCATCTTTTTAGCCTTAACATGCCTTAACATGACTTACTTCTAACCCATACTCTTCTTTACAAGCTATCACATCCCATTCTGACACCAGAGCTCTTACACCTTTTTCTGTTTCATCATTTTGAACAGCTGCATCACCTTTTTCTGTTTCATCATTTTGAAATCTACCACCTTTTCCTGTATGCCTAATACATACTCATGTTTCAGTGGAAAAAAAAAAAAAAGGATGGGTGGATGGAACAAAACTCAACTTTTATTTTTGTAATATGCTTTGACCTAGTGTGATAGATTGTTTTGTTTTCTTTCTTTCTCTCTCTCTCGTTTTAACAAAAAAAGATTATTACTTTTGAATTTAAAATTTTCCTATAATGGTACAATATTTCTTGTAATTCAGATCTCTAAATCCTAGTGATCCCAACTTGCCCTTTTTGTTGTAGTCAGCCATTGATCCTTGTCAAATCATCCTTTATCTTTATTTTTACCCCTTTCTTTTATTCCTATTGCCACCATCCACACTGAGGTCTTACCTTTTTATGTTTTTATTAGGACTGAAACCCCTGCCTTCTTTACCAGCTGGCAGATGTTACCATTTTCAAACTATTGTTGTTAGGTACCGTCGAGTTGTACCAACTCATAGCGACCCTTTGCACAACCTAACAGAACACTGCCCGATCCTGGATCAATCTCACAATCTTTGCTACATTTGAACCCATTTATGCCACCACTGTGCCAGTCCATCTTGTTGGGGATCTTCCTCTTATTCTCCGACCCCCCACTATACCAAACATGATATATCCTTGTCTAGTGACTGGTCCCTCCTAACAATATGTTTGAAGTATGAAAGACAAAATCTGGCCATTCTGGCTTCCAAGGAGCACTGCGAACCACAAGATCAACAGTTCAAACCTGCCAACTGCTCCTTAGAAATCCTATAAATAATTGCTATGAGTCAATGACTTGACGGCACTTAACAGCAACTTCATATATATATATTAAAGAGTCTTGGGATAGATATATATATTGGAGTCCTGGTATGGCACTGTGGGTTAATGCGCCAGACTGCAAAGCCATTTGAACTGCAAGCTTGGTGGTTCAAGCTCACCAGTCGCTCCTTGGAAACCCTATGCAGGGTTGCTAGGGGTCAGAACTGACTCGACGGCACTTAACAACAACAACAACAACATATAGCAAT
>NW_006408537.1:6210056-6217838 GCF_000296735.1 Chrysochloris asiatica
TAGAACTATGTTCCTTAGGATTTTCAGTGGTGAATTTTTTTCAAGTAGTTTGTCAGGTTTTGAGTGGACTCCTCCAAACTTTTGTTAGCATCCAAGCTTGTTAATGATTTCCACCAACTAGAAACTCCTTGTATATATTGATGGCATTTCTTTGGATATAGTGGCATCTTATAGACCTCACTCTTTCTTCTAAGGGACTTTGTGTCCAGTGCTTTGATCCAAGTGTAATTCTTAGACAGTGCTGTCATTTCCCTCATTAACAAGATCTAAGGGGATGCCTCACTGTTGGCTTTGAGAACTGATGACACATACTTCTTAATCAGAAGCAGTTGTTTGTTCTCTTACATTAGATTAATCAAAATTTTGTTAGGACAAGTGTCACTTTGACTTGCAGCTACTTTTTTTTTTATGTTTTATTGTGAGTTATATGATAGTTTACATGAGAGAACCTCAGTTCCATATTCATTCCATCGTATATCATTACATTGCCATGGTTCCAATCCCCTCCATGTATCGTCTTCCGACCAAAGGGCATATTCTAGAAGCCCGTGCTCTACACGCCCCCCTTCCCCCTCAGTCTTCGGCCCACAGTTCCTCTCCCTCTCTGGATCCGAAGTCCCCAGTTTTGCATGAATCTATCACAAAACTATGTATGCGTTTGCAAGAAGTCACCATGTAACTACTTCATTTTGACAAAAAAATGTATTAAATATTTGATATTTGTGAGTTATACTAATTTGGGGAGCAAGAAAACCTAAAATTTCCACAAAACTCTAAAAAAAATTTTTTTAAATTTATTTTTATCGTCCAAATCTCCCTTGCCAATGACTTCTCATTTCATAATGCTTTCTCATATTAATACAATGGTATACTTAATATTGATATAATTTTAAATTCCAGAGAACTTTAAAATGTAATCATTAATCTACCCTTTGCTATATTTTTACTTCCTTGGTCAAAATCATGAGCAGCATTGCTTTATCCAAATTAATTATTTAAAATATTGTTTATTATCATTAGCTCATTTTCCCATAAGTTTTCTTTGAAATAGCATCAGTGAAAATAACCAATTTCATATAAAAATTTAGTGTAAAATTTAAAAGTTAATAACAAATTATAAATAAATTACATAGAGAAGTATATATTTCTTTTAAAGAATGACTTTTGTTCTATTAGAGCAATCCTTTATGTTTGCAAGTTGCCTTAGGTATTTACCCCAATCCTGACTGATAATTATAATGATAGTGATAATTATTTCAATTATTATTATTGTGAATTTTGCTCTGATATCTCCTAATTCATGTATTAAAATCAGAGCAAATATGACAAGTGTTACCATGTTTTAAATATGTGATGGTAGGCTATATTTATTTACTGTATGTGTGATTTTAATAATACAAAGTTTTAATAATTTTAATAATACAATTTTAATAATACAAAGTCAAAATGAAATAAAAAATGTCTACATCAATGTTTAATTTTGATACTTATGAATCCTACACAATTTCCTAGTAAATTCTACTATGAATTATTTTTTATTTAATACATACATTAACTTTTTCCTCCTACTGTTTCCCAGTTTTGCCAGAATATGACTTACGTGGTCCTCATTCCTCAGTAGCGGCAAATCAGAAAAAATGAGGATTTCTAGTGTTGTGATGACATAACACAACTCTGTCTTTTTAGAAAGTTTCCCTCTCACACACGTGGAGTGGAGGTTGTACACCAAGTTTGTTCCCACTCATGGCAACCTTATGTACTACAGAACCAAACACTGCTGGAGCCCACACCATTCTCACAGTTGTTTAGGTTAACCCCATTGTTGTAGCCACTGTGTTGTAGCCACTATTTGATTAAGGGTCTTCCTCTTTTGTGCTGACCCTCTACTTTACCAGTGATGTTCTCCAGAACATGGTCCGCCCTGATAATGTTTAAAGTGCATGAAACAAAGTTTTGTGATCCTTGCTTCTAAGGAACTTTCTGTGTTTCTCCCAAGACAGAATTGTTTGTTCTTTTACTTTCGATATTTTTTGCCAATGCCATAATTCAACTGTATCCATTTTCTCCAGTCTTCTTTATTCATTATCTAGCTTTCTCATGCAGTTGATAATACCATTTGTATATTCCCAAACCCTGTCTTGAGTCAGAGAAATAGTTTCCAAAGTGACATCTTTGTTATTTAGCACTTTAAAGAAGTCGTTTGCAATAGATTCACCCAATACAATATGTAGTTTGATTCCTTGACTGCTGCTCCCATGGGTGTTGATTTGGGGTCCCAAGAAAATGAAATCCTTGTCAGCTTCCATCTTTTTTTTTTGTTTGTTTATTATAATGCTGTTTATTGTTCTGTTGTTGTTGTTGTTGTTGTTAAATGCTGTTGAGTTTGTTCCTTCCCTGCCAGTATCTCAGACTGTGTAATTTCAAGGTCATCTCAGAGCCATTTCAGTGACTGCCTTAAGATGACTTAATTTTGCCCAGACCAAACCATTTGATGCATAAATGCAGCTCTGAGTGGAAATGCAAAATCCTGGTGTGGCGCTTTAGGCTAAGCGCTGTACTACTAATTGCAAGGTCAGTGGTTCAAACCTACCAGCCGCTCCTTGGAAACCCTATGCAGGGTTGTTATTAGTCAGAACTGACAGAACGGCACTTAACAACAGCAACAACATGAATGGAGATACTTAAATATCAGCAAAAAATAGTAATGTATTCATGGTGTAAAACAAAACCATAAGTTACTAAGCAATACTATAGAGTGTACAGTCATGTAAAATTTCATACCAAATGGACATTATTACTTAGGCTACAGGAAGATAAGGGCCAAAGGCACTTATTCTTAATATTAGCCTCTTTTTTTTTTCCCTCCAAAATCCATTTGGCACATTGCTTTCAACAGGTGAAATTATGAACTCCTAAGTGATCATTTCTCTTTATTTGTATTAACTCAATTCTTAACATTTTGTAGTTGTGTTTCATTTCATTATAAATTTATTCATTATAGGTCTCCATTAATCTTTTTCTTTTAATTTGAACTCTCCATTAGTTTTCTTCAGCTGAAAATACTAAATCTTCCTGTACTCTATTCAGGTAATTGCCAGTGAAGTCTGAATCCCTTCAAATGGTGCTTAGTTATTTGAAGCATAGCTTTCAACCTGTAACCACATAAAAGGTATATTACCCAATTTTGAGGGTAATAATGACAGTTCTGTGACTACAGAACATTAACCCAAGGTACGCTTACATTTCATTAAGTATCTAGGTCATATAAAAGTGCATTGCTAATAGCTTGGTGTCCTAATAGATATATGATTCAAAATAAAATACTGAAGAGAACAAAACATACTTCTGTATTCCTAAGTAAATGCAAGTATTCAATGTTAACATTGTGAAGGATATTTTTTATCAAATCTGTCACTAATTTTCATGTCTTTACTTTTCATCTTTCTTGTCATCGGCCTCTACTACACTTTTGGGGGATGGTGATACTCAGTTTATAAATATGAACGTTGCAATAAGGAAGAATACAGTTTTAAGTCAACATGGCTCAGTAGAACTTAGATATTTTCCCCTTGACTTCAACAGGAATATTATTATTAGACGAAATTTCTCAAAACATTCTTTTCACCAAATATTCTCTCTTTTTAGGATTCATATTGCTCTGCAGATCAAGTCTAAACCTCTGTTAGATTTTCAAGATCCTTCATAACTTGCATAAATCCTACTTATCTAAATTTATTCCATACTTTTAAGCATGCTGATCTTTGTGTTTAACTTGAGGTTAATTCAATGACCATTTATGAAAATATTACTGTCACTTTCATTACAATTTCTGTCTCTCTTTGCAATGATAGCCTTCCAGCTTAGAAAGCTAAAAATAATCATTATTCATTATATAAGGTTGATCCATGAAGCCCTTACTCTACGTCTATACACCCACCCCAACAAACATGCACATACAGAGTGGATTTTTTCTTTCTCTGAAACACTATTGCAACATGTTGCTTAACATCTGATTGTGCCCTCTACAGAAAGGTCTTAAATTATGTCCTGCATATGAATTTATCATAGGCTCACGGATAGTTTTTATATTAATTTAATTCAGTATGACTGCTGAATACACTTGTCATTTAAAAAAAAAAAATGTATTGTGAGAAAAATAAACAAAAATCCATGCCTTTGAGTTTGGGTCTCTGAAATTACAAAAAGATTTGAAATTTCTCTCAAATTAAAAAAATGTCTCTGCCTATCTGTCTAACACTATTTTAACTCTTATATTTCCAGTGAATACATTTATTTAATTTTGATATGTTTATCAAAAAAAAAAAAAAAGTTGTTGCTTCAATTCTGATTCAGGACACTCAGAATAGCCCTCTACTCCCCAGTATTTTCTGAAAATCACCAAGCTTTTTTTCTGAGATGTCTCTGGGTAGACTTGAAACTAACAACTATCCTGTTAGCAACCAAGCATGTCAGCTGTTTGTACTTCTTAGGGTCTTAAATTTTCATAGCAAAGATAAAACTCAGATTAATGAAGGAAAGAATAATTTTTGTCCAGACAAGAGGGCTTCAAAAATTTCATGAAAAAATTCCAGTATCTTTTAACTTCATTTTTCTATGAACTCTTTTAAGTCCCTACATATATAGGTCATGGGTGCTTACTGAATACCATTTAATGTAACTGGTTTTTGTGTCAACTTATGTAATCAACTGACTTACCATTTTAAAAACTATCTCTTAATTGGGTATATGTAATAATTTCTACAAAACAGAGTGATTTATTTAACTAATTGGTAATTAAATGCTTTCAGGTCAGGGTTAATAAACCTCATTTCTTATTATTGTTCTCCACCGTAAATCCAAGAGCAGCATTTTAATTTTGCCTTTATAGGCAAAACAGGATTTTTCTGTAGACTTTATCTAATTTTTCAACACATCCAAGTGAGGATGCAGAGAACACGAGTCTTTATAAGCTACCTTATTCTGTTGCCATCAGATAAGTTTGTCAAAGATGTGTAATCTAGTCTCTTGGAATCTGATCCAGAGTATTATCTGCCATGCAAGAAAGACTGACATTTGTTCTATCTTGTCTGTTGGTTGGTATACATCTACAATTCTCCATTGACTGACTTCAATTACTTTTCACAAGAAAAACACTTTTTATTTATCCTTACTTACTCAGCACTTTTCTTCATTTACAAAGTCTAAAGTAATTTGTTACACGAGACTATAGAGCATATTAAAAAAGATATTCTTTAAATACTGTGATTGATTTCTTTTTGAAGGAATCCCTTATTACATAATCATTTTCATTTTCAAAAACCTCTTTCTAGTTCAAAATAATCATGTAAGACGTTACCAGATATATAAATTTTAAAGTTATTTTGAAAAATACCTTTAAAATACAGATATTTTCTTTCCTTTATCTCAATGCCCCTGAATCGTCATTCCACTCTAAAGCATAGTAGTAAATCCATTAATTAATTAATGATTGCCATGAAGGTTTTTCAAAAAAAATTCAAGCCTTGACTTTTCATGATTCAAAGATTCTCTGGACAAAGTATTGAATGATGTAGAAACCATCAAGAGAAGATGGAAAGATTATACAGAGTCATTGTACCAAAAAGAAATGGTTAATGCTCAGCCATTTCAAGAGGTAGCACATGATCAAGAGTCAGTGATACTGAGGGAGGAAGTCCAAGGTGCATTGAAGGAATTGGCAGAGAACAAGGCACCAGGAATTGATGGAATAAAAATTGAAATCTTTCAAGAAAGTGAGGCGGCACAGGAGACCCTCACTCATCTCTGCCAAGAAATTTGGAAGACAACTATCTGGCCGACTGATTGGAAGAGATCCATATTTGTGCCCATTTCAAAGAGAGGTGACTCAATAGAATGCAGAAATCATCGGACAATCTCTTTGATATCCCATGCTAGTAATGTTTTTCTAAAAGTGATACAGAAACAGTTATAATCATACATTGACAGAGAACTTCCAGAGGTTCAAGCCAGATTCAGAAGAGGCCGTGGAACGAGGAATATCATTGCTGATGTCTGATAGATCTTGGTTGAAAGCAAAGAATATTAGAAAGATGTTTACCTGTGCTTTATTGACTACACAAAGGCTTTCAGTTGTGTGGATCATGACAAGCTATGGACAACATTGAGAAGTATGAATATTCCAGAACACTTAATTGTGCTCATGAGAAATCTGTACCTGGACCAAGAAGCAGTTGTTCAAACAGAACATGGGAACACTGAATGGTTGAAAATTAAGAAAGGTGTGCGACAAGGTTATGTTCTTTCACCATACTTATTCAACCTGTATTTTGATCAAATACTCTGAGAAGCTGGGTTCTATGAAGAAAAACGTGACATCAGGATTGGAGGAAGACTCATTAACAACCTGTGATATGCAGATGATACAAACTTGCTTGCTGAAAGTGAAGAGGACTTAAAACATTTACTGATGAAAATCAAAGAGCACAGCCTTCGGTATGGATTGCATCTCAATGTCAAGAAAAAAAAATCCTCAGCACTGGACCAATAAACAACATTCTTATCAACGGAGAAAAGATTGAAGTTGTCAAGGAGTTCATTCTTCTCAGATCAACTATCAACACTCATGGAAGCAACAGTCAAGAAATTAAATGACATATTGCATTAGGCAAATCTGCTACACAAAACCTTATTAAAGTGTTGAAGAACAAAGATGTCAACTTGAGGACTAAGGTGCGCCTGACCCAAGCCACGGTATTTTTAATAACCTCATATGCATGTGAAAGCTGGACAGTGAATGAGGAAGACCGTAGAAGAATTGATGCTTTTGAGTTATGGTGTTGGAGGAGAATATTGAAACTGTCATGGGCTGCAAAAAGAACCAATAGATCCATTTTGGAAGAAGTGCTGCCAGAGTACTCCTTGGAGGCCAAGATGTCCAAACATCATCTCTCATACTTTGGAAATATTGTCAGGAGTGACCAGACACTGGAGAAGGATATCATGTTTGGTAAGGTGGAGGGTCATAGAAAAAGAGGAAGCCCCACCAACAAGAGGGATTGGCCAAGTGGCAGCATCGATGGACTGAAGCATGGCACCAGTAGTGAGGTTGGCCCAGGATTGTGCACTGTTTCATTCTGCTGTGCATAAGGTCACTATGAGTCAGTACCGACTCAATGGCACCTAATACCAACAACAATAATGGTTTTTCAAATACTTTTTGCTATAGAAAATAGTTACAAGACAGGATGGGATTGTTATTACAAGTTTCTTCCTTTTTCTGTGACCTCATCTTATTTATAAATAAGGAAAGCATAGTGAGTGACCATTATTGTTGTTTTTAAGTGTCATAGAGTTGGTTATGACTCATAGAGACCCTGTATAGAGTTTATGAGGAGTGGCCATTAGAGACTTGAAATTGTGCTTCCTAGAGAAAATCTGATTATGGTATGTTTCACAGATATTTTGAAGATAGTCATTTTCCTGCATAATTTACATGGCCCCAGATTTCGTTTAAATATCTTACTAGAGTAATCAATAGTATTCCATATATAATTCATGACTTTGCTAATCTTGGCATATTGGCAATGTATCCATTAACATTATCCTGGTTGTTTCTGCTGTATGTCTATTTCTATGTCATTCTATTCCCTTTTTTTCCTGACAGTTTTTGTTCCTGGGTCTTTATTACTATTTCTAAAATAACTCCTGTGAATTTATATATCTGGTTATTTTAGAATCCTATATAGTTAAGATTATAAGTTTATGTATGTATGTATTTATACA
>NW_006408537.1:6218013-6243934 GCF_000296735.1 Chrysochloris asiatica
TATGTATTAAAAAGTATTGCTACAAAATCATAGAAACATTTACTAAACAAAAATATCAAAATATAAAACTCTTGTTTCTTCACATATCCTCCATTTAAGTGTACACACTTATAAAGGTGGTGCTTCCATCTCTGTGTCCCTCCCTGGAGAATTTTGCAAAAGGATGCAGTTTCAACATCATTGGAAATCATATTCTTTAAAAAATATATATTTTAGAAATTTCCTTAGAATACAAATAAGTCTAAAGAGGCCAGATCGGAGTGTCGGATAGACAGAGTGAAGTTTCCCAATTCTCATTGGACAATCCTTGCTACCCTCAAAATATGAGCAGATATATTGTCATTATGGAAAACTTTTCTGAGTTCAACATCTCTAGCCTTTTCTTACCAATTCAGCTTTCAATTTTCTTAAAATTTCTTCCTAACAAAACCCCAGGTCGGTTCTGTGTCCTTTGAAAAATACTATCAAGATTTTTCCTTTGGATTCTCAAAAAGTTGTTGCCATAGTCATCTGAGCTGAATTTGACTAGACCTTTTTTTGAAGGTGTCCTAAAGAGACTAAGACAACTCAATTACTGAATTTGTCCATAGCCATCCATTGCTCACAGGGACATGTTTAAATATGCTTTGTTCGGAATAAACCCATGCATGAGTCCTGGTGTAGCACTGTAGGATAATCGATAGACTGCTAACTGCAAGGTCAGTGGTTTAAACACACCAGACATTCCTTAGAAACCCTCTACAGGGTTGCTGTGAGTTAGAACCGACTACATGGCACCTAACAACATAACAGCTGCTCCATTTCTCTGCTTCCTAATGTTGCCAAATTATTACATAAAAATTGTTTATACTGGCTATTTCTAATGTCTGCTTAGTTATCTTGTGTTGTAATAATAGAAATTTTACAAGTAGTTGACTTTATCTTACAGCAATTTATTTTTTCACCGCTTAGGAAAGTAGAATTCCAAATTCTGGGCACCATCTGTAGGGGAAGTATACACACTCTCTCTCCCCAGTCTAGGGAAGTGTACTTGTCTTTTCAGCTTCTCTTTATTCCTCAGTTCCTTGTTGAACTTACATTTATGGCATCTTTCTTTCCTATCTCTACTTGCTTCCACTATATCTGTTCTGGTTAAAGTCATCAATAACCTATATATTGCTAGCTGCAGTGAATTCTAAGTCTTTATTTTACTTGGTCTAATAGAATTTGACACTGTTGACCACAGTTCTATTACTGGCTTCAAGGATGCCACCTTCTCTTGTTTTGTTCAATTTCTTTTGCTGGTACCTGCCATTTCATTACACCTCTCAGCTTTGGAGCATTACTGGGTGTAGCCCTTGGTCTTGTATATTTATTCTTTCTCCTTGGTGACTTGGATTTACACACCACCTCCATATCCAGTTCTTATCACATAGTAAGTCATTCCAGTTGTGGCACTGTAGGATAAGTTCTGGACCATAAACCTCAAGGTTGACTCTTCAAACCCACCAGCCACTTCGTGGGTCCCTGTGGGTTGGAACCGACTCATAGGCACCTATCAATAACAAGAATACCACCAGAATATTGAATATGACATGGACATCCTGAAGAGCAAACAAATCTGTCTTGGAAGCAATACAGCCAGAATATTCCTTAGAAGCAAGGATAGTGAGACTTCTTCTCACATATTTTGACATGTTATCATAAGGGACCAATCCCTGGAGAAAGACATCATGCTTGGTAAAGTAGAGGATCAGCCTAAATGAGGAAGACCTTCAATTATATGAATTGACACAGTGACTTTAACAGTGAGCTCAAACATAGCATTAAATGTGAGGTTCTTATAGAACTTGGCAGTGTTTCATTTTGTTATACATTGGGTTGGTAAGAATGGAACCTGGGGCACCTAACAAATACTACACTACCAAGATCCAAATTAACAGTTCTGGCTCGGATTTCCCTACTCAACACTCCATTTGGATATGTAGGTACCTCAGTTTGTCCTTTCTCAATCATCCACCTAAGATTAGCTGTACCTGCATCTTTACCTATGTCAGTGGATGGAAGCTCTGTTCTTCAGCTTATTGAGGCTAAAAACTGTAATTAAGCTCTTCCTATTTTTCTCTCATTTCCATATTCATCTTGAAGTCCTTTTGGTTCAAACACATTCAGTGTCTGACCATTTATTTATATCACTGCTACTACTTTCCTGGTCCTAGCCACCATTACCTCCCACTTAAATTGCTCTAACTGGTCTTCCTATTACTAAGCTTACACCCAACCTTAAGACTTGTTTGAAGCACAGTAGTAAGAACAATTTAAAACACAAATCAGCATCTCATAATGATACATACTCATAGCATAGGAGTCCTTGTGTGGTGCTACAGAATAAGCACTGGACCACAAGTTAGGTTTGAATCACAAGGTCAGCGGTTCAAACTCACCAGCCACATCTAGGAAACCATATACAGGGTCACTATGAGTTGGAATTAGTTCGATGACACTTAACAACAACAACTAATAGAATTTAGCCCTATTCAGAAAAGTATCAAAGACCTTACAATGCCTTTCAGATATTATAATAACTTTTATTCTAGTTGAAGTGTTCCCCTTGTTTCTTGGACATGATAGACATCCTTCTGCTTTAAGGTCTTTGCATTGCTGAATCCCTATGCTTCGAACAATGCTCTTGATCAAGATTTCCATAATGATGGTATTCTAATACCTTTCAAGTCTTTCTTCAAAGGACATCTTCTCATAGATTGGCCCTAAAACTCACTAACCCCCTTCTTCTCAGTCTGCAGACACAATCCCCTTTACTCTGCTTTATTTTTCCCCTAATATATTTAGCATTTTTTAAGTCACTTTTTTTTAAAGTAAATAATTTTTTTTATAAATAAATGTTTTATTGTGAATTATGTGATAGTTTACATGAGAGAACATTAGTTTTACATACATTCATCCTATCATATTTCATTTCATTGTCACGGTATAATCCCCTCCATGCATCATCAACCAACCAAAAGGTATACCCTGAAAGCCCCTTTCCCTCTCTGGATCTCAAGTCCCCAGCTGCTCCATCTCTCCATGTCATCGTCTCTGCCTCCATCTCAGGCACCACTGTTTCCTGCTCTTCTCCGTTGATGGTCCTAGGGACCTCTGCTTCTAGACTGAAAAGTTAACCACTCCCCTCCTTGCTATGAAACGTCTCCCTTTACATTTCCAACCCTCACAATCAGTCCTGATAACAATTATTCACCATTGTATCACAAGAGACCTGTCTGCATTTCATTTCATCAGCCCTGCCTAATGTAAGTCACATTTTAACTTATTATACTTATTGCTTACTCTGCCTTCATTAGAATGTCAACTCTACAAGTGCAGGATTTGTTTTATTTCTTCAGCATTACTTCACTTACTCATTGTCAGAGTTAATGGTCTGTTTCCAATAGTCAGTCCAGTCTGTCTCCATTTTAGGTCCCTCTTTTTCAGGATATGTTTGTCTGCATTCACCTTCATCAGGTCATATTCTTCATTCCCCTCCCATTTGGTTTACATTTTGTCTTTTTGTGTTTTTTGTAAGGTAAACTAATTATAGGCATATTCATTTAATATTTTGGTTTTGAGGTCCTCATATACCTTTTCATCATACCACTTTTCTTAGCTATGTTTCTATTTCTCAAAGACTTTTTCTCTATCCCAGTTCCCTATGACCTTTATTTTTAACAACTTGTTTCTGAAATCTTGTTTTTTCCCCTGGAAATGTTTCCCAAGAAAAAAAGTCTGTCATTGGTTTCTACCCTGCCCTCTGTATCTATCCTACAGGTAATTTTGCAATCCATGATTCATCCTTTACTCAATCTCCTGTTGAATTGCAGATTCTCTTTGACTTAATGCTTATGTGTAAATTGCTTAGTGTTGTAAATATGCATATTGGCATGTGTTCATTTTAAATATATTTTTCTTAAATATATTGTTTCCCCATGGCCCAACTTTCAGTCAAGCAATAGATAGGTCGATAATGTATACAGTAACACCAGACAGTAACACAGTCCTTAAAACAGTCAACCATATGATATCAAAAGGGCATAATTTGCTCAAGGTTAAAGATCTGAAGGCAGGAATACATAGGAAAGAAGAACAAACTGGAACAGTGAACACAAGAAGGAAGTGGGAAGAGTGTTCTTACATTTGGGGACTGCAGTCAGTGTCACAAAACAAAATGTATAGAAATTGTTGAATGGAAAGCCAATTTGTTTTGTAAACTTACACTCAACTCAAAATAAAAAAAATAAATAAAACATATATTATCTTCTTTTTGTGTATCTTTATTTTAGAAAACTATGCATATTTGTGTATATGTTAATGTGCTTCTAAGCATTTTATTATTTTCTACTTTAATTTTTACAAAAAGAAAGCAATTTATAACTCTTACTTTATGAAGTATCTAAAATTGTTTCTTACCCTTATCTTTAACAGGTCATTGCGTTAGTAATGGATATATTTACAGATGTGGACATTTTAAAGGAAATAGTTGAAGCATCGACTCGAGGAATATCTGTATACATTTTGCTGGATGAATCAAACTTTAATCATTTTCTAAGTATGACTGAAAAGCAGGGCTGTCAAGTTCAGCGTCTCAGGGTAAGAATTCTATGTTCTTTTTCTCTTGTTTACTGTGTAGTTTTGTCATCTCAGTCAAATATAAAGTATGTTAATGTTCTTTTTTGAGAGAAATTTTGGAATTAGCTTTTCATTACATTTATCATGTTATGTATTTTAAAATTTTATTTCAAATATACATTTCATAGTATTAAGGCTTCCTATTGATACATATTTTACTTTTTTTAAAAAAAATCCTCTTTTTAGCCATAATTTTATTTTTTATATATCAATTTAGAATGTTCGAGTGCGAACAGTAAAAGGCCAAGATTATCTTTCAAAAACTGGAGCAAAATTCCATGGAAAATTGGAACAGAAATTTTTGTTAATTGACTCCAAGAAAGTTATGTATGGTTCTTACAGGTAAGATCATTGCTTTATCAATCACTTTAAATCATTTATCTTAGTTTCAAATGTTAATGTAATCTGTTTAATTATGGCCTGAGTTTTAGTTCTGACTCATCCTCTAAAGATCAGCAAGATCTTAGGCAAATCATATAAATTTCTTGAGCTTTAATTGTTTTATACAATAAAGGAAGGAACTGATGAATAACAATGGTACCCTGCAGTTCCATAATAAAAGTTTCCTTGGGGAAACCATAAGTGGGATGGATTTAATAACAATTGGTCATAAAAATAGAAGCTCTTTTACTGCTTTGAAGAGCCAGTGAAATAGGTGTTCCTTATTTTAGTATTAATAAGAATCTGATAGTCATATAACCACTATTATAAACACACACACACACACACACACAACTTACTACTGTTGAATCAATTCTGAAAAGAACTATCCTATCGGGTTTCCAAAGCTATTCTGTTTGTAGAAACACTATGCCATATCTTTCTTCTGGGAAATAACTGGTGGGTTTGAACAGTCAACCTTTCTGTTAGCAGCTGAGTGCTTAACCACCACATCACGAGGGCTCCTAACAGTTATTAAAGTATTACCAAAAATAAATAAATCATAAGAATCTGACTGCTAAAATTATCATGGCAGACACTAGACAGTTTCACTCAGCCCCAGATTCTATTCTCTGACATCTTTTAAAGTTTCCGTTACTTGGCTCTTTGACATATTTCATCCTCAGCCCTAAGTTGTATCTATCCCCATGTTATAAATGAGAAAACCGAAGTTTCAAATTGTTAAGGATCTTGTTTAAAATCCCACAGGCAGGGATAGTCCACGTCAGACTGGCTCCAGAATATACGCTCTTCCTTATACTTCCTATGAATCCCCCACATCAGCCCTGAATGGGGTATATAGAGAGGATATGTTAGCAGGCAGATGAAAACATCAGATAGCATGTGGGAACCTGCTAGGTCATGTGGGCAGGGTGGTGGTGGTGGTTATGTGCTGTGGAGTCGGAACCAACTCACAGCGACCCGGTACTGGGTTTCCGAGACTATAAATCTTTACAGGAGCAGAAAGCCTCATCTTTCTCCCGCGGAACAGCTGGTAGTTTCGAATTGCTGACCTTAAGGTTCGCAGCCCAATTTGTAACCACTACACTACCAGAGCTCCTGTGGGCAGGGTAGACTCCTTATTAAATAATAAGGGAAGAGCAGTAGGAGGTGTGGATGGAAATAAGACAGTAGGAAGGAGGATAGCTTTTAAAGTTCATTAGAAGGAGGTAATGTGCTCCTTGGACCTTGGATGAATTTTGTTTGCTCAACTGCAAAATGAGGATAATCATGGAATCTACCTCATGTTGCTGTTGTGAGGATTAAATGAGTTAATGCATCCAAAGCCTCTAATGTTACCTAGTATTTTAGAGCTTGTTTTAACTGTTATTATCTGCTAACTTTCCTTTTGAAAATGCTATTTGGAGTTACAAGTGTAAGCTTGTTAAGAGCGAAAATTACAGCTTTTAAAGACTCACTTGTATATATTTGTTCAGACCTACTTGATTTTGGAGAGTTTTTCATTAAAATTTTAATTAAAACTGAGAGTTCACTTGGCTTATAGAATGGCGTTTTTATTTAAGCTCTTCATAATTAATGTTTTGTATATTTTGGTGTGGTGCTGTAGGGTACGCGCTGGAATGTTAATCCCAAGGTTGGTGGTTCAAACCCAACAACCTTGGTTCTCAGAAACCCTACACAGGGCAGATATGAGTCAGAACTGGCTCATCAGCTCTTTTAGGATTATCTTTACCAGTAAATTCGCCTAAATTTTGTTTTGCTATGAGTAGATATTAATAGATCCTATGTGTTGATAAGCTTTTGACTATGAACCACAAGGTCAGTGGTTTCAGCCCATCAGCCGCTCTGTAGGAGAAAGATGAAATTTTCTGCTTCTTTAAAGATTTAAAGACTCAGATACCCTATACAGGCTTGCTATGAGTCATAATTGACTCCATGGCTCATAATAATGACAACAATGTGTGTTGAAAAGGAGGACTGATGGCATAGTGTTAAGTGTTTAAGCAACACTATCCAGCAGGTCAGCAGTTCAAACCCACTAGTCACTCCCTGGGAAAAAGATGTGGCAGTCAGCTCCTGTAAAGACTATAGCTTCAGAAAGCTTGTGGAGATGTTATACTGATTTTTACAGATTACTATGAATCAGAATAGGAGCACTGGTAGGTTAATGGTTACGAATTGGGCTGCGAACCGCAAGGTCAGCAGTTCGAAACTACCAGCTGCTCCATGGGAGAAAGATGAGGCTTTCTGCTCCCGTAAAGATTTATAGCCTTGGAAACCCTGTGCAGGGTCACTATGGGTCGGAACTCGACGGCACTTAACAGCAACAATGAATCAGAATAGACTCAACAGCATCAGTTTTTTTGTTGCTGTTGTTGTTGTTTATGTGTTAAAATGATCATTTCTGAACTACTTTAAGAATGCTATAGGGGGAAAACAAGCAAACAGCAGCAGCAACATTTATCTCTCTTCCTTATTTTTTCACTTACATATAAACCAAAGGCAGAATTTTAGCTATTTATTGAGGGGGAATACAAAGGTTCTGTACTCTAAGCACTGAACTGTGAACCACAAGGTCCACAGATTTCAGTCCACCAACCATCAGAGAAAGGAGGCATTCTGCTCCCACAAAGATTTAAAAAGGGAAAGAAACCAATATACAGGATTGCCATGAAATTGAACCGAGTCAAAGGCACTTAACAACAACATTTATCGAAGTGAATTTAGAATGGTAGGACCACAAATTATAAAAATCTGTCAAAACTCTTACCTAACAACTCTATCCTCTTTATCATTTTAAGCTCATTTAAAATATGTCCTTATTTAAAAAATGGTTTTCAACTGTTGTCACTTGTTTTTCCTGATCAATGATAGTAGTCCTTTCCTATTGCTATTAAAATTCTGGAGTTTTTGTGTGGCGCTGCAGATAAATGCGCTGGACCACAAGGTCAGTTGAACCACAAGGTCGGTGGTTAAAACCCACCAGCCACTCCTCAGAAACCCTGTATGGAGTTGTTATGGTTGGAAACCCACTCAATGGCACTTAGCAACAACAACATGATTCTAATATGATCTGATAGAACAGTTATGAGCTGATTTTCATCAAGCTGAAATTTTACTTTCTTTGGGTTAAAATTCACCTAAGTCCCTCATATTCTAGTATTGCTGGTTTTTTGATTTTTGTTTTTTTTCCCTCACAGGCAAATTCAAAATGCTTTCTTTTTTAAAATAAAAAATACTTTACCATAGAATTTCATTGTGATATAAACTTCCGGTATTTCAAAAAAAGCCAGGAATCTGTACCTATTTTAGTGACATTGTGTGACAATGTACTTATATGATAACAGATTTATCAGGAAAAACACTACAAGAGTTTTACAATAACAATGAGAAGTTTTATTTTGTTTTTTGTTTTTTTTTAAGCCAAATACATTGCCATGGAGCTGAATTATAACTCAGACCTATCACTTACATACTTTTATCAATGTGTATACAAGTGCTATTCTGAACTGATATCCCCATTTGAAATTACCACATGAAAATCTGTGATATATTTAATAAAACATTTCCCACAAATTTGAGTATCAGGGAATCTTATAAACTTCTATTTTTTTGAGCCTTATTATCACTCTGAAGATTATTTTCAAAAGACAGGCTTCACTGAAACTCATGGCTGTCAGGTATGGCTCAATGAGTGTCACATTTAGATACCCATGCTACAACTTTACTGTTGTAAGCCCCAGCTGGGAACTAGAATTAGAATATTTTATTTATCTCTTTACATACGAATTTAAAATCACATTCCCAACCCCTTGCCTAATATGTAACTGTGTATATATGCTCAGATGCTAGGTCATGTTAGGAAAATTTAAACAAGTCCACAAGAGCCAATATATGACATTAAGCATATCCTACCTGACTTTAGTGACCATTTCAAGATGTATTTGGCTTTTTTTCAAAAAAGCTTCTAGTTGTTATTGTAAAACTCATGTTGTCTTTTCTGGATAAAATTGGCATGCATTGAACACTAATGATTGGAGAGCAGACTAGTTGTGGAATGACATCAAGAACATCATACATGAAGAAAGCAAAAGATCATTAAAAAGAAGGAAAGAAAAGATCAAAGTAAATGTCTGAAGAGACTCTGAAACTTGCTCTTGAATGTAGAGTAGCTAATGTGAATGGAATAAGTGAACAGAAATTTTCAAGGGGCAACTGTAGAAGACAAAGTCAAGTACTATAATGAAATGAACAGAGAACTGGAATTAGAAAACAAAAAGAGAGGAATACACTCAGTATTTTTAACCTGCAAAAAATTAAGGAAAAAGTCAAGGCTCCACTTGCAATAATGAAAGATTGTATGGGAAAAATTGGTCCTGGTGTAGCACTGTAGTTTAAGCACTGGACTGCTAACCTCAAGCTCAAATACACCTGCCACTCCTATAATAGTGTTGCTATGAGTTAGAACTAATTAG
Organism: Chrysochloris asiatica; assembly: GCF_000296735.1. Taxonomy (NCBI): domain Eukaryota; kingdom Metazoa; phylum Chordata; class Mammalia; order Afrosoricida; family Chrysochloridae; genus Chrysochloris; species Chrysochloris asiatica. The sequence continues at coordinate 6,227,553 of NW_006408537.1, forward strand.
ATGGCACTTAACAACAACAACAAATAGGCAACATATTGAATGACATAAGATGACATCATCAAAAGATGATGGAAGGAATGCGTAGGGTTATTATACCAAAAAGAATTTCTGGTGTTCAATCATTTTTAAGAGGTACCAATTGTACCATAATTAAGAACCAATTGTGTTGAAGGAAGAAATCCAAACTGCACTGAAAAAAAAAAAAAAAAAAAAAAAAAAAACAAGGCTCTGGGAATTGATGGAATACAAAATGAAATGCTTCAGCAAATGCATCGTCTGCTGGGAGCATTCACGCCAAGATATTTGGAAGACAGCTAGCCGTCTGGCCAAGCAATTGGAAGAGATCTATATTTGTGCTGATTCCAAATAAAGATGACCCTACAGAATGCAGAAATTATGGAACAAAATCATTAATACCATATACAAGTAAAAGTTTTCTGAAGATAATTAAAAAATGTTTGTAGCAGTACATTGACAGGGAGCTGCCAAAAATACAAGAGGACATGGGATAAGAGATATCATTGCTGGTATCAGATAGGTCTTGGCTAAATTCAGAAAATACTAGAGAGATGTTTACATGTTTTAATTGGCTTTATAAAGGCATTCGACTATGTGGAACAAACCAAAGTATGAAAAACATTGTAAAAAAAAAAAAGAAAAGAGAGAATTCCAGAACACTTAACTGTGTTCATGTTGAACCTGCACCTGTTCTGTTGTGTTCAAACCAAGAGCCAGTTGTTTGAACAGAACAAGGGGATACTGCAGGAATTAAAATCAGGAAAGGTATGTACCAGTGTTGTATCTTTTTACTATATTGATTCAGTCTGTATGCTGAATAAATAATCTGGGAAAATGGATTATGAAGAAGGCATCATCAGGATTAGAGGAAAGCTCATTAACAATCTGTCACATGCAGATGACAGAATTTTGTTTGCTGAGAGTGAAGAAGACTTGAAGCAATTCCTAGTGAATATAAAAGAACACAATAATCAATATGAACTGCTAACTCAATGTAAAGAAAACAAAATTCCTCGCCCTGGACTACTAAATAATCCAGGAAAATGGATTATGAAGAAGGTGTCATCAGGATTAAACGAAGGCTGATAGTGATGTTTTCAGGGGTTTCATTTTACTTGGAACACAATCAACACTCATGCAAATAGCAGTTAAGAAATCAAACTGTAGTTTCTCAGGTGGCTGGCGAAGATGGCAGAGGGCAAGTCCTGGTGCAGCGGCCATTTTTTGGGCTAACTTGTGGCCATCGTGGCCAAGCAGATGCTTCTGGGCTGGAAGGTAATGGTAGTGCGCTGTGAGAGCACCCAACATTTCCGGCAACATCTACAGAAACAAGTGGAAGTACCTGGCCTTCCTTCGCCACCCATCCAGAGGCCCGTACCATTTCCCAGACCTTCAGCTGCATCTTTTTTGGCAGATGGTGTGAGGCATGTTGCCCCACAAGACTAAGCATGGCTAGGTTGCCCTGGACCAGTTCAAGGTGTTTGCTGGGATCCTGCCCCTCTATGACAAGAAAAAGCACCGGTTGGATCTGCTGCCTTCAAGGTTGTACAACTCAAGCCCATGAGGAAGTGTGCCTGCCTGGGCTTCCTAGCACAGGAGGTGGGCTGGGAGTATCAGACATGACGGCCACCCTGGAGTAGAAGAGAAAAGAGAAGGCCAAGATCCATTAGAAGTAGCAGCAGTTCATAAGTCTGTGAAATTAGAAACCGGTCAGAAAGAATGCAGAGAGACAAATACATGGATTGACAAATCCACAGAGGTGCTCAAGACCCAAAAACTCCTGGTATGAGCCCAATAAAGACTATTAGGCAGATTTGCTGCAAAACACCTCTTTAAAGTGTTAAAGAGCAAAAATTTCACTTTGAGGACTAAGGTATACCTGACCCACACCGTAGTATTTTCAGTCACCTCATATGCATATAAAAGCTGGATAATGAATAAGGAAGATCAGAGAAGAATCGATGCATTTGAATTATGGTGTTGGTGAAGAATACTATAAGTCTTATGTATTGCCAGAACAAGCTAATCTGTCTTTGAAGAAGCGAGGATGATGAGGTTTCATCTTTAATACTGGGCACGTTGTCAGGAAGGACCAGTCCCTGCAGACAAGCATCATGCTTGATAAAATAGAGGGTCAGAGAATTAGAGGAAGACCCCATAGGAGAAGGATTTACACAGTGACTCTAACAGTGAACTCAAACATAATAGCATTTGGGAAGGTGGTGCAGGCCTGAGCAGAGCATAGCATAGCTATAAGTGGGAGATGATTTGATAACACCTAAGAACAGCATGGAGTCCTGGTGTGGCGCTGTAGGTTAATGCGCCAGACTGCAAAGCTGTTTGAACTGCAAGGTCGGCAGTTCAAGTTCACCAGCTGCTCCTCGGAAACCCTATATAGGGTCGCTATGGGTTGGAACCGACTCAATAGCACTTAACAACAAGAAGAACAGCATGTGTGTGTGTGTGCATTTCGAGGGGGTAGAAGATTTATTTTTTCATCCAAATAAATCGTTGCATATATTTCTAAAAATAACCAACTAAAAGACAGGCAATAATAAACAGTAATTTTTGTTATCCTTCTCTATCCACTGCTAATACCTGTCCTCCAAATACAATTATTCAAAATCTTTCAGCTAGTGCTTTTGATATTTTGGTAATTCTCCACTCTGCTTAACAATACGATTATACTGCCATTTCTTGGTTTACCAATTGTAGATATAATCTCTTGGATTTATTGTCACTGAAGAGAAATATCCCCTGCCCTGCTGTCTTTATTGTCACTTCACCGTCTTTTTATTAGGAGATAGGGAAGAAAAAGAAACATTCATGGTAATCCTGATTTAATTAAAACCTTTTAAGTTTTTTCAAAATAAACATCTCTGTCTTTTATTCTTCTTTGCCTTTGATAGTAAAAGTTCATTTATGGAATCATTTCTTTATGTACAGTAAATATGTTTTAAGTACCTACAAGTGTGCCAAATGCTGTTCCAACCTCTTGAACTTACTACACAAAGCAGAGAGAGACCAGGAGCCAAGGGAACTTTACTGGGCAGTATATACCAGTGTTAACAAGGAATTAAAATAGAAAGGAGTCCTGATGTGGCCCTGGGCTAATGTATTTGACTGTAGGGTTGGTTTGAACTGCAAGGTGGGCAGTACTAGCTCACCGGCGGCTCTTTGGAAACCCTATACAGGGTTGCTCTGAGTCAGAACTGACTCGATGGCACTTAACAACAACAATACAGAAACTATCAAATAGTAAGGTTTTTAAGTGATGTTGAGTCAGTTCTAACTCATAGTGACTTTGTATAGGGTTTTGGAGGTGTTCTGATGGGGTTGAACTTCTGACCTTGAGGTTTGCAGTACAGTACTTACTCTACAGGATCCCTTAGCTATGTTGTTATTGGTAAGTGCCATCAAGTTGGTTCCCACTCATAACAACCCTGTATAGGGTTAGGAGCAACTGGTGAGCTTGAACTACCACCCTAGCAGTTCAAACCGACCTTGCAGTCCAGCACATTAGCTGCAGTTCCACAAAGGAGATAGACCAGGGAAATATAATAAATCATGATAAGTTAGATACTATGAATTGAGCGGTTATAAACATCCTCTCCAAGGAGGTGGTATCTATATTGAAACGTGGCTGGAAAGAGGAAGCCTGGTATGGACTTTCAGATGTGCAAAGCCTCTGAGGGACTGAGAGAAAGCCAGTTTAGCACATTGGCCAAAGGGAATGTTAATCCTGCTATTACTCTGATTGAAAAATAGGCAGTCTAGAAAGCCAGAAGTTCTTTTAAATGATTATGCCTCAAACTAAGATGATCACAGAATAGATTTTGTGATAGGTTTTGGAATTAGATTTTGGACCTGTTGACTCCAATTGGTATTGGGAAAGAAAGCATTCAAAAATGACTGTTGTTTGCTGCCCTCATTAACTGGGAAGGTGGTAGAGCCACTGACTGAGATAAGTAAGACTGAAGAGGACACAGGCTGGGGAAAGAGGGAGTAGTCAATGCAGACTTAGGAAGTGGGCATAGTACATTGGAAATGCCCATTAGAATTGGAAGTAGAGATTGAACTTTGATTTTAGAGTTAAGGAAGAGGTCAGCAGTGAAAACTCAGATTTATTGGTTACCAGCATATAGATGATACAAATCAACTAGGGAGGCAGAGAAACATGGAGATTCATCTTCAAACCCTGAAGTACTTCTCCAGTTTCTCACATTTACTTATTGATTATATCCAATTAAATGGCTGTCTCCTGGTTACCTGCGATTGTATTGCAATAATATTATTTACTGATTGACTAAAGCAGGTTCTCTTCTCCTATTGCAACACAACCACACACACCATATCATTATCTTCTCAGTCCTGTAAACTCAGCACTGAGGAGTTATTTTTATTTTATAACCTATATTCATTGTTTATGAGATTATTTCTTCTTGTTGCTTAGCTCCACATTTTTATCCATTAACCCAATTTCAACTCTGGTTTGAGTTCTTATCACTTTGTTCCAATCATTTTACACTTAATATTAAATTTAATCTCTTGCCTTTTAGTTCTAGATCACAAATAAATTCATTGCCATTGAGTCGATTCCAATTCATAGCAACCACATAAGTTAGAATAGAACTGCCCCATGGGATTTCAAAGGCTATAATCTTTACTTCCATGGCATTGAAAGGATGTTCCAACCATTAACCTTTTGGCTAGCAGCCAAACACTTAACCACTAGTCCACTACTACACATTGGTTGATGTTAAATGCTGTCAGTTGATTCTGACTCAGGAGACCCTATACAGGGTTTCTGAGGAGCAGCTGGTGGGTTCAAACCGCTGACCTTGTGGTTTGCAGTACAGTGCTTGTTCTACAGAGCCACACCAAGGATCTGTATTACACATTGTTGCTGTTGTTAAGTGCCGTTGAGTCGGTTCTGACCCATAGCGACCCTGTATAGGGTTTCCGAGGAGCAGCTGGTGAGCTTGAACCACCGACCTTGCAGTTCAGATGGCTTTGCAGTCTGGTGCATTAACCCACAGCGCCACACCAGGACTCCATAATGCACATTGTTGTTAAGTGCTGTCGAGTTGGTTCCAGCCCATAGCGACCCTGTACAGGGTTTCTGAGGCTGTAAATCTTTATTGGAGCAGAAAGCCTCATCTTTCTCCTGCGGCTGGTAATTTCGAACTGCTGACCTTAAGGTTTGCAGCCCAATTTGTAACCACTATGCTACCAGAGCTCCTTATATTACACATAGCTACTAGAAAAATTAATTAACTTAAATGCCTTAAATATCTCCTTTCATTATGCTGCTGATGTTATTAGTTGCCTTTAAATTGGTTCCAATACCTGGTGGCCCCACGTATGCCTAGTAGAACTGTTCAATAGGATTTCAGGTTATGATACTTTGGAAACATATTGTCAGACCTGTCTTCCAAGGTGCCTTTGCATGGATTCAAACAGCCAGGTGTTTGGCTAGTAGTCACACTCTTAACTCTGCCACCCAGGCACCTTTCTTTTCATTGTTGTTGCTCTTCTTCTTAAGTGCCACCAAGTAGGTTCTGACTCACAGAGATCCTGTATAGGGTTTCCAAGCAGTGACTGGTGGGTTTGAATCAACGATCTTGCACTTAACAGTCCTCTGCTTGTCCTACAGCACCATACCAGAATTTCTCTCTTTTCATTATAAACTAAATTTAGAAACAAATCATAGACAATCAAGTTCTTTACTTTGCTTACAGGATTTTTGCTCCTCTTCAACCTTTTATATAGCTTCTTTGTTAGATATTACATGTTTTCTATATTCAAATAAAACCTTGCCATTGTCTTTTCCATATTTTTCTGTCTTGTTAATAATTTTTCTTTCCACATCTTTCTTTTCTGAACTTCTGGGCATCTATTCTCTTCCAGAATGCAGCTGAACTCCAACTTTCTCTAGAGATTTTTTCATACTTGATAATTGCTCATTTCTTGATATTGATCACATATTTTGTACTTATATGCATTAGAGCCCTATCTCCAGTTGAAGAAACTATTCAAACAATAGTTAAACCACTTCTTTGCTAACCTGTAGGTTAGTGGTTTGCACTTACCAGCTACTCCAAGGGAGAGAGATATGGCAGTGTGCTCCCATAAAGACTTAAAGCCTTAGGAATCCTCCGAGACAGCCGTGCTCCTTCTGATAATGTCTGTATGAGTCAGAATCAACTCAATGGCAGTGAAGCTTTTTGAGTTTTTTTTCAGTATTAATTTTTTTATATGTAACTTCAGTTGAATTAAAAGTTACTTTGTTGTTACTGTTGTTAAGTGCCGTCGAGTCGGTTCCGACCCATAGCGACCCTATACAGGGTTTTTGAGGGTGTAAATCCTTACAGGAGTAGAAAGCCTCATCTTTCTCCCGTGGAGCGGCTGGTAGTTTCGAACCGCTGACCTTAAGGTTCGCAGCCTGATTTGTAACCACTACGCTACCAGAGCTCCTTAAAAGTTACTTTAGTGATTCATTTTTTTCTTAACATTTTTTTATTCAGCGTGGTGGCCCACACATGTCCACATAAAGAGCATCTAGTAAATATCCTTTTCAGACCATGTATTCAGAAGCAATACTAGATGAAATTAAGCGCATTAGAATAACAAGACTTAAATTGTACAGTGCTGCTTATATTTTATTAATATCAGATTATTACTCTTTAAATGATTGAATATTTTATCTTTCTGGGTTATTGCCATCTCTGTAGAAATAATAAGATTCTTCATTGTAGAGAATGGTTCCATCTTTTCTTTCATGTCATTTCTTAATGCCTAGCATAAGAGTTCAATTCTTTTACAACTTTGTCACTCTGTATGTCACATTATATTTGGTTTACAAAACTTAGTTTTAAAACTTCATATGAAATTTCAGAATATGTGAACTCTAAATTATAAAATAGGGATAGGAAGTTCCATGAAGTACTGTAGTTATATTCTTTAATTTTATAGATAGTCCCTTATTGTATTAAAAGACCCTGATTGGCATTAAGACTGATGTAGTTTATGGGAGCTAAATTTATAATTCTGCATACACCGAATACAATGCACTGTGTCCTTTAGTGAATGAGGCTAGTACCCACAGGTCTTCTCTCTGTAGCTCCTAGCATCCCAAATGACTTATTAAGCCACAGATAATATTTCAAAGGCGTCAACACTCCTAAAATAAATGCATTAGCAGAGACCTATTTGGCATTGCAACATGTCTGAATTAATACTAGTTGTAGCTGTTTTTCTATCCATATCTTCATTCAGGAAATGAGGAAACTGAGGTCCAACCTCATGTGGCCAAATAGTTCAGCAGAAGTCAGGTCCTCCCACTTTTCTTTCAATACTGGTTTTTCTACTTCAGGATGTTGTTGTTGTTGTTAAGTGCCTTCTAGTAGGTTCTGACTCAGCGACACCACACCGTAAGGTTGCTGAAGAGTGCCGAGTGGGTTTGAACTGCCCCCTTGAGGTTCAAACCAAACTTGCAATCCAGTGCTTATCCTTCATTGCTTATCCTTCACACCAGGACTCCACTCCAGGATGCTATATCTGAAATATAGTATAACTTTTACTCCATAAAAACATGGCAGCAGAAATGGAAACTGCAGAGTAAGCTTTTCTTTGGGGTTCTACAGAGCATAAGAAATTATGTGTAGATTTAAAGCCACGACATAAGCTCTTTTGTTATATGAAATAAGAGTATGTGTTTAAAATAGGAGGAAATACGTGTGACAAGATAATGATTAAAGCTATTTTAAACTATGTTAGCCAAAGAAAACAAAAATACTCTCCCATTGACTTTAAATGAGACATTTTTATTAGTCAACTTACTTATCATTTTCAACTTTTTCACTTTAGCAAATTTGTTCAAATTTAGCAAATTTGTCAATTTAGCAAAATTGTTCAATTTTGATTTTTTTTTTTTTCCAGCTACATGTGGTCTTTTGAAAAAGCTCACCTCAGCATGGTTCAGATAATCACAGGACAACTGGTTGAGTCCTTTGATGAAGAATTTAGAACCCTGTATGCCAGATCCTGTGTCCCCAGTTCATTTGCTCAGGAAGAATCTTCAAGGGTGAAACATGGCAAAGCCCTCTGGGAGAATGGCACTTACCACCACTCAATGTCTTCACTAGCTTCTGTTTCAAGCCAAAGAAACTTTTTTTGTAGGCAAGACAATATTCATAAACTAGATTCCAGTTACTTCAAAAACAGAGGGATATATGCTTTAAATGAACATGACAAGCATAGTATAAGGAATCACGGATACAAACCTCATTTTGTTCCAAATTTTAATGGTCCAAATACAGTCCGTCAGTATCAACCTAGCCAGTTAAACGAAAATTGGAAAAGACACAGTTACGCGGGGGAACAGCCAGAAACAGCACCATACCTGCTACTTAACAGGGCTCTAAATCGAACCAATAACCGCCCCATTAACTTGAAGAGGCCTTCAGATAGTCTGAGCGTGGCATCATCATCACGGGGAGGCTACATAAACCACCATAACGTACCTGCCCAGAGTTTTGCTGATCGTCTTGCCCAGAGAAAAACAACAAATCTTGCAGAAAGGAATTCAAATGTACGGAGGTCTTTTAATGGGACAGATAATCACATTCGCTTTTTGCAACAACGAATGCCAACCCTGGAACATACCACAAAGTCATTCCTGCGTAACTGGAGAATTGAATCCTACTTAAATGATCATTCCGAGGCTACACCTGATTCCAATGGATCAGCTCTAGGTGACCGTTTTGAGGGCTATGATGGCCCTGAGAATTTGAAAGCCAGTGCCCTTTATGCTCATTCTCGGCTCCGTTCATCTTTTGTATTTAAACCAACTTTGCCTGAGCAGCAAGAAGTTAGCAGTTGTACAACTGGATCTTCTAATTCAACTATCATTGGTTCCCAGGGAAGTGATACACCTAAAAAGAGCCCAGAAACTCCTACAAGTGTAGAGCATTTGACAGACAAACCCTTGTCAGACTCAATCCCCAAACTCCCATTGCACTCAGAGGCACCAACAATGCACACATTGCAAGTTCCCGAAAGCCACTCACCAGTTTTAAACCATACAACAAATGGCCATTCAACGTCAAACAATTATCTATATACAACCTTGTGTGCAAATAAGCAGGCAGACAATCCAAAGAACCCACAAAATGAGAATCTGCTTAAAAGGCGAAGTTTCCCATTCTTTGACCACTCAAAAGGCAATTTAGATCCTGGAAATAGTAAGCACTATGTATATAGTACACTCACGAGGAATCGCGTCAGACAACCAGAAAAACCCAAAGAGGATTTACTGAAAAGTTCCAAAAGCATGCACAACGTGACCCGTAACATGGAGGATCATGATGAGGTTGTCAAGAGAGACTCTCCAAGTGGCACTACTACCAAGTCAATTTCTATTGCTACTTTACTTGATGTGACTAAAGAAGAGTCCAACAAAGAAATCTCTTCAAAGAAAGAAGTTAAGGGTTCTCCAAATTTTTTGAAAAAGGGATCTCAGAAATTAAGGTCATTACTTAGTCTTACCCCAGAAAAGAAGGAAAATCTATCCAAAAACAAAGCGCCTGCTTTTTATAGAATGTGTAGTAGTTCTGATACTTTAGTTTCTGAGGGTGAGGAGAATCAGAAACCAAAAAAATCAGAGACAAAAGTGGATTCATCTCCTAGAAGAAAGCGTTCTTCCTCATCAAACTCTCAAGGAAGCCTTCACAAGAGTAAGGAAGATGTAACAGTTAGCTCCTCTCAGGGGATAAATTCTGCATCAGATGAAAGCAATAAAATAGTACCTTCTGCAGGCTCTGTGGAAAGCAAGTTCTTGGAAACGGCAGGAGATGCCTCTGCCCCAAGATTTAACACTGAACAAATTCAATACCGAGATCCAAAGGAAATAAATGTAGCTGCTGCTCCTGAAAGAAGGCCAGCTTCTCCAAGGCCGAAACCCAGTGACCTTCTAAGATCTCATTCAACTGACCGGCGAGTTTATAGTCGCTTTGAGCCCTTTTGTAAAATTGAGAGCTCTATTCAGCCAGCAAGCAACTTATCAAATACCAGTATGCACCGTCCAGAAATAAAATCCACTACTATGGGCAATAGTTATGGCAGGTCCAGCCCATTGCTTAATTACAACCCTGCTGTTTATCGCTCTTATCAGCCAAATGAAAACAAGTTTCGAGGATTCATGCAAAAGTTTGGAAATTTCATACACAAAAATAAATGAAATACCATCATTTAAAATAATCATCTAAATATAAAATGAATGTGGTTATAAAGATTTATCTGAAGAGCACTCGGGATAGTTTTTTGTAATGTGCCAATACGCTTGTGACAATGGCAGAATTTTGGATATAATGTTGTTTATTGTTGTTGTTACGTGCCATCGAGTTGGTTCCGACTCATAGCGACCCTGTACAGGGTTTAGTAATATACTAATGTACAGTAAAGTGCTATTCTGTGTAATGAGTTAGTTGTATGTATTTAGTTTATAGATGGAAATCTCTATAAGCCAATGATTTTTAAATGGTAATGGTAAAAAAAAAAATGTAATTAAATGTTTTCTTCAAACTGAAGATCTTCGTATGTCTTAAGTAGGAACTTTAGTGAAGAGATGGTGCATGGGTTTTAACCATTCATTACAAAGTCTTTCTTTTCAAAAAAGTACCGTAATAACATCTGTGACCTATTGTCTTTATGGTGTTTTAATATCTTCAAAAATATAAGATAATGTAAAGAACCCTTTTTTTTGTTTTTCATTTTAAATTCCAAAGGAAAAATTTCATATTTTATTAACATTATGGTAATTTTTCCATGAAGCACATGTAACTAGTTTGGTATCAAAAGTACAATTTAAACTAGCAGTTTTTTGTTTGTTTGTTTGTTTTTAACTAAAGAATTTGCAAGATATCAGCCTCATGTAGTACAAGTACATCACAGTGACATATTTTCCTGATTCTTTTTAAATCATCCAGGATATAATTCTTATCACTCTAAATTAGGATAGTCTGTAATCCACCCACCAATCCTTACTCCACCCACCAATCTTTACTCCAAATTTTGTAAGCCAGCAGGAATTTGAAAAACCTAATATACAACATTTTGTATCTCTAACATAGATCTATTTAGAAATGTGAACTTGTGCATAAATTTTAATCTTCACTTAACATGACAATGCTTAGGGAGTTTGCTAGCAAAGTTCTTTGCTATTTTTAAAGCTGTGCCACAAATGTTTGAAACTACCAGATGCTCCACGGGAGAAAAATGAGGCGTTCTGCTCCCGTAAAAGATTAACAGACTTGGAAACCCTGTGCAGGGTTGCTGTGAGTCGGAACCGACTCCACGGCACAAAACAACAACAACCTTCTGTTTTCATAAGAGTACAACAATGAAAAAGTGATACCTGGCCAGGGTCTTCCATTACTTTGGGTCCTGGTGAAAGATTTTAAACTTTCTAAATAACACAGAAACAAATAAGACTAAACTCACTGTCACTGAGTCAGTTTCGTCTCATAGTGACTCTGCACAGGGCTTCCAAGAGTGGAAGTCTTTACCAGAGCAGACAGTCTTGGCTGGGTTTGAGCTGCTGACCTGGAGGGTTAGAAGTCCAACACTTACTCCACAGCACCACCGGGTTTCTTAAGGAAGGCAAAGGGTACCTTATTTTGTTGGTTATATTTAGACAGTAAGATACACTTTGTTATTTATTAGATTAATAAAATGTTCATATTCATTACAGAGGTTTTTACTTGGATTTCCTTTATTCACAAAGACCAGAATTGTAAGAAACAATGCATCATCTGAGAAGTGATTTCTATAGAACTTTAAATAAATTATCTATCACTTTTGAAGTTAGCCTGGCGACATAATGATTAAGCACTTGCCTGCTAACTGAAAGATTGACTGCTCAAACTCACCCAGAGCCTCTGTTACTATAAAGATTACAACCCAGAAAACCATATGGGATCGTTTTACTGGGTCACATAGGGTCACTCGACAACAACAAAGTTGATATGTAGGGCACAATATTATGTTTTTTAAGCCATGATTCAGTCAAACATTAGTTAGTATCTGTCATTAAAATAATAAGTGGCACTAAACGAAAATCTGTCATTAAAATAATTTTCCATAGTACATAAAATTTATAAACAGAAACAAGACTGTAGGGCAAAGAAAGCCAAACATTTGATGAACACTTAATAGTAGATGAGCTAGAATCTTATGTCCCCACAATAATGTTTTATGAGTACCATTATTCTTTCTGTGGGTAGTAATTGAGATGAATATTGAACCTCAGAGAAGTACTTTCCTAAGCCACATAACTAATAAGTAATGATTTCAGAATGTAATATTCTGTCTCATCACATTGTCTCCCGAATATGTCCAATGCCTGCCACACTTAATATGCTGAGATTAAGCCAGAGAATGTTCATATTTCCTGACTCAACAGCAATTAGACAGAAGAAAAGGTTTAGTGACATTTTACCACAATGGCCTAAATTAATTTTGGTAGGTGAGATTAAGGAATGAAAGAGATTAATTTCAGAATGTTAACTAGAAAGATCAGTTTTCATTGCAGGATGGCTATTTTGACCACCTTGCTGTTGAGAAGAAAGGAAAGAGAACCAGAAGTGAGTTGTAACCTGCTTTCTGGCTTGTATATCAGAGAAAGGAGTCCATTAGATTAGGAAGTTAGGTGTGTTGTGTGTGGCTGGTTGGATCTCAACAGTAAGTATAGTATCTCATTAAATATTCACAATAAGCCTGTGACGTAAGTACCTATTCTTTGCAAATGAGAAAACCGATTCTCAGAGTAGTTAAGTAACTTTTCCAAGAGTTGCACATCTTTGAATTGACAGGACTGGTGTTTGATCACTAAATGCATTACTTTTCTAAGCTGTAGCCATTCAGGAGCTCTGTAGGAGAAATACCTGCAATCTGCTTCCATATAGATGACAGCCAAGAAATTTAGTTCTAGTTTGTCAAATGGGACCATTGTGAGTTGATGAGTCAATATCACCTAGCAACAATGACCACACCATGCCTGACTTTGTTCTACTCCATTCTTCTATAAGAAACTTTAAGAATACTTGTGTCTCTATTTTACCTTAAAAAAAAAAAAGGGGGGGGGTCTGAAAAAGTGTATCAGTAACTATAGGATTAAAAGGAGCTCTGGTAACTCAGTGGCTAAAGCACTTTTCTGCTAATCAAAAAAGTCAGTTCTAACCCGCCTGGGGAAAGATTTGGCAATCCACTTTCATAAAGATTTGTAGCACTGGAAATCCTATAGGGCAGTTGTACTGTGTGCTATAGGGTCAGTTGGAGTCAGAATCAACTCTATGGCAATGGGTTTGACTGATTTGCTGAGTCCAGTGTTAGAGATTTATAAGCAGAAATCTAGAATATAATTCAGTTTTATATCATCCATAAAAGTGGGTTTAAAAAACTGAGTAATCGTTAATCACAGGACAGATACTCAAGTACATTTTGATTTAAAACTTAACCTTTGGAATATGCATTTACTTATAATCAGACAAGAAATTTCATTAATAAGAGAAGCTTTTCTAACTGTGAATCAGTTATATTTTATAAAGGTTCCTGTGTGAAACAAAAAGTGTGTGCTCAACTAGTGACCTAAAAATTTGCATTTGAAATTCATTCAGTTGCATGGCAGAAGAAAGGTCAATAGAGCAATTCTACTCTGTAATTCATGGGGTCATGGCCTTGAGTCAGAGTCCTTAGATGGCAATAGGTTTTTTGTTTTGTTTTGCTATAGTTTCATTTTTAGAACTAGCAATTTTAAGTTCTTCAAAAGTTGTTAGATGCTGTCAAGTTGACTCCTGACTCATGGTGGCCCCTGCACAATGGGATAGGACCGCTGTCCACTATAAGGTGTTCGTTGGCTAATTTTTCTTTGGAAATCACCAGGCTTTTCTTTCTAGTCTGTCAGTGTGGAAGCTCTACTAAAACCTGTCCAGCGTCATAGAAACACGCAAACCTATAATGAAAAGCAAGTGGTGGATGTGCTTGAGGTGCATTGGTTGGGAATTGAACCTGGATTTTCTGCAGGGAAGGCATGAATTCTACAAGTAAAGCACCACTGCCTCCTATTCATAGGTTAGTTTTGGTTGATTAGAAAGTATTAAAATTGGAAACTAGTGGCTAGAAGAAATTATTTATTTTGTCCTGTGCAAAATTCAATTTGTAATTCTGCACTGTAGTTCTTTACCCACTTACCAAGGTTCTGAACCCACAGTTAACCAAATTAGATTCATTTTACAATTTCCCATTCTTTGTTAGTAACAGATGAGGCATAGTTCTATCATTTAGTAGCCCTGAAATTGAAAGCCTTGAAATTTAAAACAATGTAGCATTAAAACTGAAATTTTATAAAAATCAGTTTATTTATAAGCAATCCCTTGTTTGTTTAGCAACTTCTGTAAATTTTGGAAATTTATTCAATTCCTGAGCTCAGGCCCTTTTGAGTGAAACTGGGAAATACTGGGATGATGTATTTTCCTCTTGCGTTCTTTCTTCCACCTGTTACAGGTAGTTTAGGCTTTTGTCCAGCAGACTTGTTTTCAACTGTTTCCTCTATTGGCTGTTTTCCGTCTATTTTTTATTCCCTCAGAAATAGCCACATCTTAAAATTTCGACCTAATAACTTCACAATGTTTTTACAGCCAGGAAATTCTGAAGGTTTAACACTGGAAATATACATGATATAGATATACATATGTATTTAAATTAACTTGAGTTCTAAGTTTTGAATTGACACCACCATACATCTTGGGTGTAATCATTTTAAGCAATATACTTTTCCATATTAATATTGTTGGGACTAGAACATGTCACTTAGATGTAATTTCATATTAAAGGTTGGTAATTCATATTTACTCTTAAGTAGTACATTAGTTTGTAAGCAAAAACTCAGGAAAATGCTTGCAATTTTTCAATTGCCTTAAATAAGTGACAGGGTCCTGAACACTCTGAGGCTAGCCCTCTACTATAATTATTAGGATAAGGCACAATTCTGATGAGGGATGTTGAGGCATGGATACATTCTGGAAGTCTTACTTGTGGAAGTAAATATCTTGTCTAATGGAGATGATAGCTAGTATGATTTAGATAAGCAACAAGAAAGTATTCAGATTTACTGAAGATCTACCAGTTATTTAACAATTATTCTACAGACATGTCTTCTGAGAATATCTATTCATTCGTAATGCAATGGTTGCTAAGAGATATAAAATAAGCGTTTCACATTGAATGTATGTGACCTGTATGCAATGTTTAAACACAAAACGCAAAACTTTTTTGCAAAATCATCTGGTTTCTAGAACATTTAAACAATGAAATGATAAAACCAAAGACTCAATATATATATATATGCAATGTTAGCAAGGAAATATTCTTCCAAATTAATTTTTGTTTTTAGATCCATAAATGAGTATTAAATAATTTTGTACAAATATCAGTATGCTGTAAATTGTCATTTTTATTTGCTTGTTTTGTTATTTGCCTTCATAGCCTGTATTTCTTCATTTATACTCACTGTTTCACGTAGTTATTTATAATCAGGAATTTAGATTTCTACACATTTTAAATAGTTTTTCATGTATTTTGATATCTCTATGTTTTGTTCTATTTTCATTAGCAATTTTATATAATGTATACAGATTGAACATAATGTATACAGATTTACATGATTATATTTTTATAATCTATACAATTTATGGAGTTTTGGTGTGGCACTGTGGGTTAATGTGCCAGACTTCAAAGTCGTTTGAACTGCAAGGTTGGCGGTTCAAGCTCACCAGCTGCTCCTAGGAAACCCTATACACGTAATAACAGTTACTATGGGTCAGAACTGACTCAACGGCACTTAACAACACGAATCGGGCTGCGAACCTTAAGGTCAGCGGTTCGAAACTACCAGCCACTCCGCGGGAGAAAGATGAGGCTTTCTACTCCTGTAAGGATTTACACCCTCAGAAACCCTGTACAGGGTCGCTATGAGTCGGAACTGACTCAACAGCACTTAACAACAACAACAACAACATGGGTCAGAACTGACTCAACGGCACTTAACAACAACAACATATGATTTATATTTCTCCTTGGATATATTTAAATAACGTAACTTTAAAAAGTAGAAAAATCTATAGATTAAAAATGTAATAGCTGACTATTGTATAACTTTTTATTTGAAGTTTTTATTGTGAATTGAGTGATAGTTTACATGGAAGAACATCTGTTTTACACTCATTGTTTCATTGCAATGATTATAAACTCTGTGCATCTACATTCAATAGTATTTGCTTCTATTCCCTCTATTTTTTTTTTTTTTT
>NW_006408537.1:6247694-6250675 GCF_000296735.1 Chrysochloris asiatica
AAGTATGAGAGAAGTCTCATCATCTGGGCTTATAAGGAACATTCAGTCTGTATTTCTTCCAACACAGATTTGTTTGTTCTTCTGGCAGTCTGTGGTACTTTTAATATTCTTCTCCAACACCATAATTCAAATGCACCGATCCTTCTAAAGTCTTCCTTATTCATTGTCCAACTTTCAAATGTATAAAAGGTGATTGAAAATACCATAGCTTGGGCCATGTGCACCTGACTTCAGAATGATATGTTTGCCCTTAAGCATTTTAAAGTGCTCTTTTGCAGCAAATTTGCCTAAAGCAATACTTTTTGTTGTTGTTGTTGTTTTGTTTTTTAATTTCTTGACTGCTGCTTCCATGTGTGCAGATTGTGGATCCAAGCAAAATGAAATATTTGACAACTTAAATATTTACATCTGTATATTGGAGATCAATTTTTTATCCTTTTGAAAATTAGTGCGATTTATAAGTAAAGTCTAAACATTTTGATTACCCCCCCCTTTTTCCCTTATAAATACTGAGGCTAAAGAAAAGCCAAGAATCTGATTTAGTGATAGAATGGAAAATAGCTAGGGTTTTACTTTTGTGGCCATCCCAAATGAATTTTATGAATTGTTTCAGTTGATTTAAGAAGTCAAAAACTCTCCTGAATTGATTGGATTAGAGGAAGATGGGGAAACAAATTATGTGAGATGGAATTATCTGAGCTAAAAGCAGTGAGAAACAGAAGCAAGAGATTAATGTAAAATGTCTCCAGGTTAATGAAGACAGATAGTAACATGTTAAATTGGCTATTTTGCCTATAATATTAATCTGTTTCATCAATATGGTTCATTCATTCATTTAACACTCACACCAGGAACCTGATATGTTCCAAATACATAGACTACAATAGACTTTTGAGGTAAGAGAGTAGAAGGATGTTTTTATAATCAGAAACTACCAGCCAGTTTTCTTGATTGTTTTAAGAATAACTCAACTGAACAGCAAACATTTATATGGTACTTGAGGGCTGTTTGAATGTGAGCCTTGATTCCTAACAAGTGCTGCACATAAGAAATACCTGAAAATATTTAACACATGAAGACAGTCTCTCTCTTTCTCTTTTCTTTTTTAGTTGTAGTTAGGAAGATATACCATCCATTAACATCTATATATAAAAAATATGCCACTTATAAATATCTCAAGAACCATTTCTACTAAAAAGTACAATGTATCAGAGAGCTTACCTAAATCTTCAGCCTTGTTTTCCTTGGGATGTAGGCATCTATAAAGAAATAGCAGAACTGGGCTCCCTGGGATATACGAGTATAAAGGAAAGGAAACTGACAAAAAATTTATCCTGAGGAAAGGGGAGTAGAGCTGGTCAAGTTCAATACAAAGCAATAGGAATGAGAGAGAAGTGGTAATTTTGTGTTCTCTAAATTATTACGTAGTGGTTACGAATCGGGCTGCGAACCTTAAGGTCAGCGGTTCGAAACTACCAGCCGCTCCGAGGGAGAAAGATGAGGCTTTCTACTCCCGTAAGGACTTACACCCTCGGAAACCCTGTACAGGGTCGCTATGGGTCGGAACCGACTCGACGGCACATAACAACAACAACAACAAATTATTAACCAAAGTAGGTCTGCAACAGAAGACTGTTGCTGTTTAGTGCCATTGAGTCTGTTCTGACTCACAGCAACCTGTATAGGGTTTCAAAGTAGCAACCAGTGGACTTGAACTGCCTACCTTGTGGTTAGCAGATCAGGTGTTATCCTATAGCACCAAAGCAGGACTCCCACCAGGAGACTAATTCTTCTAAAATCTCCAAAATGCATCAAAAAGGTGAGGTGTTCAGTTTACAGCAACAGAAACTGGGCACCTTCATCATGGACCTCTACACATTCAACCTCATGGTTTATCAGCACTCTCTCTGCTAAAAGAGAAAACTTACAGCAACAATTACAGACTCTTTGCTGGGCTTGTTAGAAACATTGGTTGCCATCTTGGGTGTTGTGTGTTTAATTAACCATGGTGGGTCAGAGCAGGAAAGAAGTAGTACCACAGGATGCCAAGAAGTAAAGTTCTCCAGGAAAATCTTAGGAAGTTATAGAGTTGATTAAATACCAACAGAAATGAAATAGGTGGGAACTTTATTCTTACCTTTATTCCTTTATTCTTACCAATCTAGAAAGCATCTAGGGACTGCAAGTCACATGTGGAATATACACGTCAAAAGATACCACAATATGAATTTCATTGAATGGTCTCCACCATTTCACTTTCACACACACACACACACACACAAAACTGTAAATGAAAGCAATTATCAAAAAAATTAAAACAAAAATAAGAGCTCTGAAGGAATTGATTTATTTTTATGTTTATTTTGTTAATGTTCTATAGAATATGCACAGTAAAACTGACTGCAATTCAACCATTTCTACATGTATAATTCAGTGGCATTGCATGTATTCTCGAAGTGGTACAACCATGTTCACAACCATGCTCACTCTCCTTTTCTGAGTAGATACTTCCCCATTAACATAAACTCAATGCTCTCTACAATTCCAACTTTATCTCTCGAGTTAGGAACTGTAGAGGGTTGTGAGGGGGCACCCATCTTGTGCTGCTGTAACGTTGTATTAAAATTGGCCACTATTATTGTAGATTCATCTATTTCTTTCTTCAAATATATTAGAGTTTGCTTTATATATTTTGGAGCTCTTTCATTGGGAGCATAAATATTTATTATGGTTATGTCATCTTGTTCAACTGTCCCTTTAATCATGAGATAATGTTCATCTTTATCTATTTTTCTTGGTTTTGCCCTAAAGTTTATTTTTTCAGAGATTAGCACTGCCACTCCTGTTTGTTTTCTATTGCAATTAGCTTCATATATTTTTTTCCATCTTTTGACTTTTAACCTGTTTTTTCTCTCTGTGTAAAATGTGTCTCTTGCAGACAGCATATTGAAGGATCTTGTTTTCTTATCCATTCTGCCACC
>NW_006408537.1:6251484-6251902 GCF_000296735.1 Chrysochloris asiatica
TCTTCAACTTCCTCTGTGGACTTGTGTGATTCTTCCTGTTCCAGAATGCCGATAATTCTTAAGTTACTCCTCTTCATATTGTCCAACATGAATCTTAGGCTTTCTTCAGATTTTTTAATCCTTTTTTCTGCTTGCTCTTATATTTTAGTGGTATTGAGAGATTTGTCTTCCAGCTCACTAGTTTTGCCTTCCATCTCTTCAGTTCTACTCCTTTGCCCTTTCAGAATATTGTCTATTTCTGATATTCTATAATTGATCGTTTGGACTTCTTTCTGTAGATTTTGAATTATTTCCAATGCTGTATCTATCTTATTTGATTGTACCTGTAGTGCTTTCCTTACTTCTTCCTTATTTTTCTCAATTTCATTGTAAAGTGTTTTGAAACATTTTATTATCATGTTTCTGAATTCCTTCTCAG
>NW_006408537.1:6253657-6255779 GCF_000296735.1 Chrysochloris asiatica
GCTGCTATATCTTTGAACTACTCACTCTTTTGATGCATTTTGGAGATTCTAAAGGAACTATTTTTCTAATCTTTCAAGTTCTACCACTCATCTGTCAGTTAATACTGCTGCTGCGGTGGCTTATGTGTTGCTGTAATGCTGGAAGCTAAGCCACCAGTATTTTCAATACCAGCAGATTCACTCATGGTGGACTGGTTTCAGTGGAGCTTCCAGACTAAAGCAGACTAGGAAAAAGGAGAAGCGTATTACTCCTGAATAGTTAGCCACTGAAAATCTTATGAATAGCAACCCAACATTGTTAGATATAGTGCTGGAAGATAAGCTCCTCACATTGGAAAGCATTGAAAATCTGACAGGGGAAGAGTTGTCTCCTCAAAGTAGAGCTGACCATAAAGTCATGAATGAAGCAAAGCTTTCAGTACCTTCATTTACTGGTGATGCACAACTCAAATGAGTAAAACATATGGAAACATCTATTAACAATCAGAACATGGAATGTAAGAAGAATGAATCTAGGGAAAGTGGAAGTTGTCAAAAATAAAACATAACACATGAAGATCATTATCCTAAGTACTGATTTTGTTAAGTGTCATCAAGTCGGTTCTGACCCATGGTGACCCTGTACAGGGTTTCCGAGGCTGTAAATCTTTATGGGACCAGAAAGCCTCATCTTTCTCCCACAAAACCGCTGGCAGTATCGAACTACTGACCTTGAGGTTAGCAACCCAAGTCCTAACCACCATGCTACCAGAGCTCCTTAGCATTAGTGAGCTAAAATGAACTGGTAATAGCCATTTTGAATCTGACAGTCATATAGATTACTATCCTGTGAACAACAAATTCAAGAGGAAAGGTATTGCATTAATTGTCAAAAGAACATTTTAAGAAATTATCGTGAAGTACAATGCTGTCAGTGATAGGACAGTATTCTCACACCTACAAGGAAAACCAGTTCATACTACCACTAATGTCAGTTATGATAAAATGAAAGAATTCTACCAAATTATTCAGTCTAAAATTCATCAAATATACAGTAAAATGCATTGATAATTTCTGGTGGTTGGAACGTGAAAGTTGGAAACAGGAAGGATTAGTAATAGGAACATATGGCTTCAGTAATAGATATGATGCTGGAGATCACATAAAATAATTTTGCAAGACCAACTACTTATTCATTGCAAATACCTCTTTTTAAAAACATAAAAGACAATTATGCACATGAACCTCATGAGATGGAATACACAGGAATGTAATTGACTGTATCTGATAAAATATGGTGGAGAAGCTCAGTATCATCAGCCAAAACAAGGCTTGGAATACACTGTAAAACAAACCATCAGTTGCTCAAACATGTAAAAGAGTAAGGAAATTAGTTTGAGGACTAAGGTCCGCCTGACCCAAGTCAGTAGCCTTATGTGAATGTCAAAGTTGGACAATGAATAAAAAAGAAAGGAAAAGAAACAATGTATTTGAGTTATGGTATTGGTTGTTGTTAGGTGCTACTGAGGCAGTACTAACTGAAAGCGACCCTATGAACTACAAGATGAAACACTGCCCGGTCCTGCGCCAATCACACAATCATTGTTGTGTCTGAGCCCATTGCTGCAGTCACTGTGCCAATCATCTAGTTGGAGATCTTCCTCTTTTTCTTCAACCCTCTACTTTACCAAACATGATATCCTTCTCCAGGTACTGGTCCCTCCTGAAAATGTGTTCACAATATGAGAGATGAAGTCTAACAATTCTGGCTACCAGGGAGCATTCTGGCTATATTTCTTCCAAAGATTGGTTTGTTCTTTTTGCAGCCAATCATTGTACTTTTAATATTCTCCTCTAACACCAGAACTCAAATGCATCAATTCTTCTACAGTCTTCCTTATTCACTGTCCAGTTTTCACATGCATATGTTGTTGTTGTTGTCAGCTGCCATTGAGTCAAAACTGACTCATAGTGACTCCATGCACAGCAGAACTAAACAATGTCCGATCCTGGGCCAACCTCATTACCGCTGCCACACTCGATGCCATCAATGATGCCACCTGGCCGACCCATCTCTTTGGGGGTCTTCCTTTTTTTCTCTGACCCTCCATCTTACCCAGCATGACATCCTTTTCCAGTGACT
>NW_006408537.1:6257292-6257836 GCF_000296735.1 Chrysochloris asiatica
TCCTCTTCACTTTCAGCAAATAAGGTTGTATCATCTGCATATTTCAGGTTGTTAATGAGTCATCTTCCAATTCTGATACTATGTTTTAAAAAGAAGAGTTTTAAAAGTACCATGGACTGTCAGCAAATCTTTTCTCCATCTCACATAATGTTTTAAGGTTTAAATATAATCTCAGAGAAATAGTTTCAGGGGCTCAGCCAGCTTCCATGACTCCAAGAAATCTGGAGTATAAAAGAATTTGAAAATCTCTTCTATAGTCTTCTCCTTTTTAATCAGGATTAATCTATAGACTCTTTGATAAAAATGTTCAGTAATGGTAGCTGGACAGTTTCCAGTTTTTCTAATTTTATGGCCAAGGTATCAATTGTTCATGAAGACAATTAGTTAGCCATTTCGTATCCTTCACCTGTTGCTGAGAGTCATTCTCTGTTGCTCCATGCAAAAAGAGATGAATTGCCCCTCTTTTGATGGTCACTCTGTCTTGAGCATTAAGCTGTTTTAAGATCTACATGGAATCAAAGTAACAACTGCAACATGAAAGATT
>NW_006408537.1:6258721-6270688 GCF_000296735.1 Chrysochloris asiatica
CAATCCCTACATGTGGTCAGGAGAACCAGTCCTTGGAGAAGGACATCTTGCTTGGAAAAGTTGAGGTTCAGCAAAAAGAGGAAAACCCTCAGTGAGATGGATTAACACAGTGAAAGCCCAATGGACTCAAACCTAGCAACAGGTATGACGATGCTACAGGACCAGGCAGTTTTGAGTTGGAACAAATTTGACAGCACCTACCAGCTACAACAACCATGAAGTTTAGCTATAGGTTATCTAGATCTATGTCTATAAATGTAAGATATTGTTGAGTCAGTTCAGACTCATAGTGACCCTATACACAACAGAATAAACTACTGCCTGGCCCTGTGCTATCCTCACAATCTATCTGATGATTGAGCCCATTGTTGTAGCCACTATGTCAAGATCCATTAAGGGTCTTCCTCCTTTTCACTAACCTCTGATTTATCAAGCAGGATGTCTTTCTCCAGAAACTAGTCTATGTCCAACTTTCACATGCATATGAAGCTTTTGAAAATACCATGGCTTAGGTCACCTTAGTCCTCAAACTGACATCTTTTCTCTTGAACACTGTAAAGAGGTCCTGCACAACAGATTTGCCTAATGTAATCTCTTGTTTGATTTCTTGACAGCTGTTTCCTTGAGTACTGATAGTAGATCCAAGTAAAATGAAGTCTTTGACAACTTCAATCTTTTCTCCATTTATCATGACGGTATTTATTGGTTCAGTGATGAGAAAATTTGTTTTCTTTACATTGAAGTATAACCCATAATGAAATATTTGATCTTCATCAGTAAGTATTTTAAGTCCCCTTTGTTTTCTGGCAGCAAGTTTGTATTTTCTGCATATTGCAGGTTGTTAATGAATCTTCCTCCAATCCTGATGCCATATTCTTCTTGATATAATCCAGCTTCTCAGATAATATCCTCAGAGTATAGATTAAATAAGTATGGTGAAACAATACAACCCTGGCACATACTTCTCCTGATATTAAACCATTTAGTGCTCCCTTTTTCTGTTCAAATGAGTGCCTCTTGGGCTATGGACAAGTTCTTCATGAGTACAATTAAGTGTTTTGGAATACTCATTCTCTGAAATGTTGTCCACTTTTGTCATGATCCACACAGTCAAATGTCTTTGCATAGTCAATAAAGCACAGGCAAACATTCTTCTAGTATTTTCTGCTTTAAGCCAAGATCCATCTGACATTAGCAGTGATATCCCTTGTTCTATGTCCTCATCTGCATCTGGCTAAAACCTCTGGCAGTTCCCTGTCATCAATGTACTATTGTAGCTGTTTTGAATTTTCTTTAGCAAAATATTATTTGCATGTGATACTAATGATGGTATCCAATGATGTCTGCTTTTCATTGGGTCAATTCTCTTTGGGATAGGCACAAATATAGATGTCTTCCAATCAGCTGGCCAGGTAGCTTTCTACCAGTGCTGCATCAGTTTGTTGAGAGACTTCAATTTGTATTCCATCATTTCCCAAAACTTTTCTCTATGCCAATGCCTTCAGTGCACTTTGAACTTCTTCTTTCAGTACTGTTGGCTCTTAAACATATGTTGTTGTTCTTGTTAAGTGACATCAAGTTGATTCTGACCCACAGCCAACCTGTATAGGGTTTCCAAGGAGCAACTGGTGAGCTTGAACCACCAACCTCGCAGTTCAAACGACTTTGCAGTCTGACTCATTAGCCCACAGTGCCACACCAGAATTCCCTTTGCTACCTCTTAAAATGGTTGATCATCAACCAGCTATTTTTGGTACAGTGAATCGGTGTATTCCTTCCATCTTTTTTAGATGCTTTCTGCATCTTTCAGCATTTTGTCTATGTTGTTGTTAAATGCCATCAAATCAGTACTGACTCATTGCAACCTTGTATAGAGTTTCCAAGGAGCAGCTGGTGGGTTTGAACTGCCAACCTATATGGTTCATAGTTCAATGCAGATCCTGCAGCACTAGAATCCTTAAATATCGAAAATTGAGGCTTGAATCTTTTTCTTCAATTTTTTCAACTTGAGAAATACTGAGCAAGTTCTTTCCTTTTTGTTTTATAACTCCAGGTATTTGACAACTTCATTATAATATTTGATTTTATCTTCTGAAGTGGTCCTTTGAAATTTTCTGTTCAGCTCTTTTGCTTCCTCATTTCTTCCATTTGCTTTAGCATCTCTATGTTCGAGAGCAATTTTCTGACATCCATCTTAGTCTTTTCCCTCTTTATTTTCTTTTTAATGACCTCTTGCTTGCTTTCTTTATGATATATATTTGTTTTAATTTATTTTTTATGTTTTTTAAAGGTTTTATTGTGAATTGAGTGAAAGTTTACAGAGCAGATCATCAGTTTTACACTCAACAAATCATATACTTTGCTTCATTACAATGATTATAATCCCTTCCATGTACCATCAGTTAACAGTATTTCTCTCTATTTATTTCAGTTTGCTTTATTTTTTAAACACTCAGGCATATATAATAATTAACACCACCAAAGGGCACATTCTGCAAGTCTGCCTCCTGGCCACCAGCACCCAGTCCCTCTCTTTCCATGAATCTAGAGTCCTCAGCTGCTTCCTCTCTCCATGTCCCCATTTCTGCCTTCATCTCTGAATAAGGTCCTGCATTCCGCTTGTGCTCTTCTCCCTTGATGGTCCTAGGGTCCTCTTTTTCTGGACTATAAGATTAACTTCTCCCCTGAGTTTATTACAAAACTTCTATCTTTACAATTCTGACAGTCGCAATTAGTCATGATAACAATTACTCACTATTGAATCATAAGAATCTTATCCCCATCTCTTTTTACCAGACCCATCTAGACAGGATGAAAACTATTCAGTGGGGACTCCATCTCCTCCCACACCCTATTAAATTAAACTCCCTCTTGAAACCTTGTAAGCTAGTCACTTCAAGTTTTATCACGCCCTCATTTTAGGTAGCCAATGTCTAAGTTGCCCATCCCTACCTTATATACAGAGGGGATAGCATTGATATTTGATGTGAAAACTCCTCCCTTTTGAGCTACTACATCCGTAAGTATAGGTCAAGTTCATCAGGTTGTAGCAATTTACCCTCATTTCCTTTATCAAAACTTGTTTGTTTTTGTTTTTTTTAATCTTCCTCTAGTTGAGTTCTGATTTTCAAGTCATTAAGGCTAGGTCAAATGAGTACTATCTGCAAGTTTGGGTGGTTTTTTTTTTGCATCTCACCTCACTTCCATGTCCCCTGGATGCTTTGCTCTCAGCTCTAGCCCTCTGTGGCTATGTCCTTGTCCATGGCTTGTCCATGTCCATGTCCTTGTCCCCAGGTCTCACCACAATTTGGACCAACCAACCCTTTTTCTCTCTCTCATCTCCAGGTCAACGGTAGTCTATGGAATGTGGTTGAACTCAACCCATTTCTTCACTGCTGCCTTTCCCCCTCTTCCACTTACCAGTAGACCAATGTGGTTGCCAGAAAGCTTACATGCCTGCTCATGTGTTCCCCTCTGAGTTTCAGTCTTAGAGGGGGCCTTTATGACATTCTTGATGTCATCCCACAAGTCTTCTGGTCTTTGGTCATTAATGTCTGATGTATCAAATCTGTTCCTGAGATGATTTCTAAATTCAGGTGGGATATATTCAAGGTTCAAATTTTGGCTCTTGTGTTCTTGTTTCAGTTTTCTTCAGCTTCAGCATGAGCTCGCTTATGAGTAATTGATGGGCTGTTCCACAGTCCTCACCTGGGTTGGTTTTGGCTGATGAGCTGGAGCTTTTCCTCTGTCTCTTCCCACAGATAAAGTCAATTTGATTTCTGTGTATTCAATCTGATAACATCCATGAGCATAGTCATCTGTTGCATTCTATAAAAAAGGTATACTATATGAATAAGTCATTGGTCTTGCAAAATCCTGTAATGCACCCTCCAGTAAAATTTCTATCACCAAGGCCATATTTTCCAACTACTAATATTTCCTCTTTGTTTCCAACCTTTACATTCCAATCACCAATAAGTATCAATACATCTTGATTGAATGTTTGAACAATTTCAGACTGAAGAAGTTGGTTGGAAATGTAATTCAGTATGCATAATATTGAATTTCCTAGCATACATCAAACACTATCTTCCTCATTCTGGAGAAAAAGGCCTCAGGAATCTTAAAATTCATTTGGGACATATTGCATAGCCATAACAATTACAAAAGGCTAAGAGTCTAATAAAATAAGTAGGTTTATGCATTCATCTTTAGCAAGACTTTTAATTCTTATTTGTGGTAATGT
Source organism: Chrysochloris asiatica (assembly GCF_000296735.1). NCBI lineage: Eukaryota > Metazoa > Chordata > Mammalia > Afrosoricida > Chrysochloridae > Chrysochloris > Chrysochloris asiatica. The sequence goes on from NW_006408537.1 coordinate 6,262,968, forward strand.
GAATGATTAGCTACTGAATCAAGGAAAAACTCTCATGTTTGTTATTTTTTAAATATCTATACAGTTTGGTCACAATAAGAACTTATTGATGCTGAGTTGTTCATTACCTAATACATTTATGTGATTAGTTAAGATGAGTTAGGACTGAAAATCAAGTTACTTGTGGGCATTATGTTGAAGTTGACAGTAACAAATAGTATTTAGTGGTCCTGGATAATATTCAGCTTTATCATTACTAAATGCTACACTTCAAAAAGTGTTTATTATTTGCTGATGGTACCTTCCCAGGATATAAAGCTTGAACTATAGAAAATAATATTGAAAATGATCTTGGTAAATAGAAAAGTATTTAAAAAACAGAATGAAATTCAACAACAACAAGAATTAGGAAAATAAGAAGGAACCGGAATGCATGGGAAATATATGAAGCTGGACATTTTCTCCAGGACTGACAGGCTGAAGAGCAATTGGAATGTAATATTAGAACTTCCTAAAACCTGTAAAACATGGACAGCAAAGATACGTATACACAGACTGGAACATATGAAAGTGTAGATGTTCTAGAAAATTTTTATGTTAGTGTCAAGTTTAAATAAAGAGTACAATTTAATCACCTGGAATTGCACTGTGTTATTTAAAGTAGAGCTTCTTTTCAAATATGTAGAGTTAGAAAGGTGCTTTTCTGATGTAATTTATTGCTTTCCTATGCTGCCTTACTTTTGTCCCTGTTCTGCCTTAATCTTCATCTGTTTAGACCAAAACTAGAAAACTGTTATACAGTAGATTTTATGACAAGAGTCATATGACAAATTATAAATAGTATTAGGGAGGTGTTTAAAGGTCTGGAAGCCCTATGAGGATATTAATACTTTATATAGCATACAGAAAACCATGTAGGAATAGGAATTGGACAGAGAAAAGACAATAATAGAAAAAGGATAATTCTATCGTGTAGACCAGTGTTTGTTATTATCTTCTGGCAAAAACTGTATCAATTTAGTGGTTCATGATTCACAATTTTTAAAAATTAAAATAAGATAGGAAAAAAAGAATAATGGAAAGCATCATAAACAGTACGAACAAATATCTGATGTAACTAATTGTTCAAAATTGTATAAAGATCAGTCATGATAGAAGTTGTTTTCTTTTTTTAACTTTATAATAGAGAATTGTAGATACAAAATGGTGGACAGACATTTTAGTAAGTGCCTTTATCCATCATCGTACTAAATAAGAGGGCAATATGGACTGTTATGATGGATAAACTTGCAGTATCCGTATCACTATGTACGTCACCACTTCATATTCTTCTAAAAAAACTCAGCTGCAGCATATTTTTACTTGTATTTTATTATTCCTCTCTAAAAGTTAAGGCTAATTATTTTTTTAGTGACCACAATACCACTATGAATTATTCCTTAATATCATCAAAGTTCCTAAAATGTATTTTGTGTGTGTGTGGTTTATATTCACCAACTACATTTCATTTAGAAGAAGCAATGGTCCTAACATTACACATATGGAATTGAATTGATATTGTTGTTTTCAGGTAGGTGCCATGGAGATGGTTCCAACTCACAGTGACCTTATTATGCACAACAGAACAAAACTCTGCATGGTCCTGTGTCATCTTCACTGATTAGGTCAACTTTATCTTAACATCACTAAGATCCCTGTTTACAGTTATAATTCCTACCCATGTGTCCTTCAATTTATCCATTTTATTCATTTACTGATATTGAACATGCACTATATTTTTGATATGTATGGAGTACTCAAAATCCCTTCCCTTTAGTAGCAAGTCTAGAGAGGAAACAGTCACAGATAACAGTATAATTCAAAAGTATTGGTACTAGGGTTCCAGTTCATACATATTGTTGCTCAGTGCCTTTGAGTCAGTTCTGACTCATAGTGACCCTGTATAGGATTTCCAAGGAGCAACTGGTGAGCTTAAACGGCTGACCTTGCAGTTTAAATGTATCTTGCATTCCAGTGCATTAATCCATAGCACCACATTCCAATCTAAAGGTGTTTAAACATGCCTCCGCCATCAGTGAATGGCTGCAGACAAGTTCTTTCAGTAATGCATCTGTCTTAATCTCCTTAGAGTGCCTTTCAAAAATAGGTCCGGTCAAACCAGTGATTTCTGAGAAGATCTGTTGGGTCAGTTAAATTAAAGGGAGAGAGGTCAGCTCAGAAAGAGGGTGACTGCTTTTGGGGATTCCCAAAGAGTAATCCTGGTAAATTTTTTCAAAGGAAACTCAGTGATTATTGGGGCTTATTCAGGAAGAAGCTTTAAGAAAATTGAAATGGCATTGGTAAGAAAAAGGCCAAGAAATTTGTACTGAGGAATTTTTTTTTCCCATCATGACAATGCACTTCTGCATTCTTCAAGTTTAGTAAGAGAATTTCTTATGATTTTACTCATTCAAATGTTCTAAAAAAAAGAAAATCCGCATTTAAATAGAACATGATTTGGGTCCCTCAAGTATACAAAAACTGCCATTTTTATATGGTGCAAATTGCAGAGCACCTATCTTAGGGGCAGAGTTAGTGTTAAGGGTAATTAGGGATTGAGCTAGGTCTAGAAGTAAGGACTGGTCTAGTTTTAAGGTTACATTTAGGTTTATTTAAAAAAAATTTCCCCATAAAATCTATTTGATTTCCTCTTCATGTGGAATTTCTGCAACTACAGACAGTATTCCTTCTTTTAACTTTATGGGGTCCTTTTGATGCAAACTGCTATCTCTAGTTCTCTGTTTTTGCTCCTGGATTTTAAAACAACCCATTAAGTTTCTCCTTTTAATGAGGAATTGATTTAGACCAGAGGTACTCAAACTTTAATGTGCATCCTAGTCACTGGGAGAAGTCATTAAGAACAGATTTCTGGATCGCAAATCCAGAGTTTCTAAATCTGTAGGGCTGGGGTAGAAACTGAAAACTTACATTTCTAAATTCTAGTTTGGGGTTGAAATTTTGAAAACCACTGAATGCCAAATTTCTTTGTTGTTGCTGTTATTAGACCCTGGAGTTTGTTCTGACTCTTGGGGACTCCATGTGTGCAGAGCTGAACTACCTCATAGAGTTTTCAAGGCTGTGCTCTTTTGGGAAATAGATCACCACACTTGTCTTTTGAAACACCTCTAGATAGATTTTAACCTCCAACCTTCAGGCTAATAATTGAGTGCTTAATATTTATGCCAGCCAGGGACTCCTGCTAAGCTTTGTAGTGGAGGGGGAGATTAGTGATGTTAAACAAAAATGAAAACTTAATATCTACAAACGTTTGCATTGCCAGAATTTTATGGTAAAAGTTTGACACTTCAGTATAATAGATGCCACTAGGTTAAAGTATTAAAACTTGTTTCTTTAGGAATGGTTTGACTCATTCACCATCTTCTATAAATCATTCACACACTCATGCACACATACTTCCTTACAACTATATCTGATAAAGTTCAATTATATTACAGAAAGCCCATGCTTTTTCCATCAAGTTTAGAAATAGTTTGCCATTTACAAGTTTCCCACTTCAATGACTGCAAAATCAGCTAATTTATCTGCCCGATCCCCCTCCACTTCTTGAGTGAATGTCATGTAGTCATAATTAAAGAATATTGAATAATTGTGTTGACACTATTATGTTGTCTTAAGTTTTAACACAATAAAACTAAATACTAGTTTATATATATATTATTCAGATAGAATTTAAATGACTATTAAATCATATAATATACTTGAATATATCTTACTATTTAGAGCTACTATTTAGGGCAAAATTCAAATAAAATTTGAAAGATACTTATAACGGGTGTGTTCATGCTTTATTAAGTATAAAAGAAATCCAGGGACTTGTGACCTTGAGAGAGGTTTTTTTTAAAAAAAAGCATCCCATGTGGATAAGCTCTAGCTTATTACAAAGTACTATGAAAAAATTAAAATTTTACCAGCATAAATCACTTATTCAAAAATTTCTGCCTCATGAGGCATAAGATCCAGAAACAGTTACACAGTAAGTCAGCACTAATTATACTAATTTTGATAGCTAACTTTTATTGAGTGCTTACTAGATACTAGGTTTATAAATACATTGTCTCAACTGTTCCACACATTACTTTCATTGGCTAGGTCCAATTATCATTTTCATTTACCCCATCAGGAATCTGAAATTTACAGAGCTTCATTAATGTTCCCATTACAAGGAGCTAGTAAATGGTAGAATCAGAATTTGAATTATTAGATTTTTTTAGATCAAAATACAGTGTTTTAGAATCTTTCATTGTAGTAACCGACTATGGTTTCCAAACACATCCTGTACTGGTTGGTTAGTGCCTTAACCACAAAGTCTATTCAGACTAGATATGTTATCATAAGTAGACTAGAGAATCATATTCATTTATCTACCTCACCAAAGTAAAGTAGATTCGTTTACCTACTCTGCCAAATTTGAGCTAGAGTATAAAATATAGATATGATTTGATTGTGATGCCCTGCATAAACAATCTAATAAATATTGGTCTTCTTAAATGTAGTTGAGTTAGTTTTGACTTGTTGCTGTTTTTAGGTGCTATTGACTTGGTTCCAACTCATAGTGACCCTATGGACAACAGAACAAAACATTGCCCTGTCCTGTGCGAGCCTCACAATTTTTGTCATTTTTGAGCCCATTTCTTCTGTCCTCTTGTCAATCCATCCCATTGAGAGTCCTCCTTTTTTTCGCTGACCCTGTACTTTACCAAGTATGATGTCCTTCTCCAGGGACTGATTCCTCAAGACAACATGTCCTAAGTGAGAGACACAAAGTCTTGCCATCCTTACTTCTAAGGAGCATTCTGGCTGTGCTTCATCCAACAGATTTTTTTCTTCTGGCAGTTCATGATACTTTCAATTTTCGTAGCCAAATTTGTAGTTAAAATACAATATAAGAATCTAAGGTCTAACTTATTTATTGCCCAACTTTCACATGTATATAAGGTGATTGAAAATGTTATGGCTTAGGCTGAGTGAACCTTAATCCTCAGACTGACATATTTGCTTTTTCACATTTGAAAGAGGTCTTTTGCAGCAAATTTGCCTAATGTAATGAATGTGATTTCTTGAACAAAACAACACGATACTGAATGGTTTAAAATCAGGAAAGATGTGTGCCAGGGTTATATTCTTTCACCATACTTATTTAATTTTTATGTAGGGCAAATAATACTAGAAACTAGATTATATTAAAAAAAATGTATTATCATGTTTGGAGGAGAACTCATTAACAACCTGTGATATGCAGATGATTCAACATTGCTTGCTGAAAGTGAAGAGGACTTAAAATACTTACTGATGAAGATCAAAGACCACAACCTTCAGTATGGATTGTGTCTCAAGGTAAAGAAAACAAAAATCCTCACCACAGGATCAATATATAACACCATGATAAATGGAGAAAAGATGGAAGCTGTCAAAGACTTCATTTTGCTTTGATCCACAATTAGTATTTATGCAAGCAACAGTCAAGAAATCAAATGACTTACTGTGCTGGGCAAATCTGCTGCACAAGACCTAAGGTGTGTCTGACCCAAACCATGGTGTTTTCAATAGCTTCATATGTATGTGGAAGTTGAACAATGAATAAGGAAAACCATAGGAGAACTGATGCATTTGAGTTGTGGTGTTGGAGAAGAATATTGTAGATACCAGATGGCCAGAAGAACAAATAGGTCTGTGTTGGAAGATTTACAGTTAGAGTGCTCCTTGGAAACCAAGATGGTGAGACTTTGTCTGTCATACTTTGACCCTTTTATTAGAAGGGACCAGATGCTGGAGAAGGACATCATGATTGGTAAAATGATGGGTCAGCAAAATGAGTAAAACCCCAAACGAGATGGATTGGCACAGTGGCAGCAGCAATAGGCTCAATCGTGACCACATTTGTGAGGATGACACAGGACTAGAGACAGTGCTTCATTTTGTTGTGCATAGCATTGCTATTAGCTGCAACTGACTTGATGATACCTAACAACAACAACCTTACATATTTATTAGCTCTTTGTGTTTGAAAAGGATAAAGCAAATAGTATAAGTGAATACATTTACATTATAGTGCAATACAAGAGACTGTGTGGCACATATCTAATTTTCCTGTATCTGTCAAATAAAAACACATATTTCTTTATAATACATATTCCCTAAATTAAATATTTCATCAGTTCATGTCAGTGTTTGGTTATTAATCTTTTACAGCAGAAAAAAATGAAAATATCTTGGTAAGATTCAATATTTGCCTTCAAAGAGTTTACAATATAGATGACCAGGCAGGAAGATTCAAGTGAATAAACAAATACATTAAAAAAGAGCAAAGTACAATAAGAAGCATGCATACAAAATATTAAGAAGATTCAGAGGAGGGAGAAAAAGCATTCAGGTGAAGATTCATATGGTTTGTTTATTATATGAAAATGATTTAATTTAAAATCAAGCTTTATCCAGATTATGGGACAAAGAACTGAAAAGATAACTTAGTAATATCTGATTTACTTTAAATTTTAAGCAAAGCATTTTACCTTTGCAATTGTCTAAAAAATATTTCTCTTCTTATGTAGTTAAAGAAGTATTAATATCTTTTACTTCTGAAGTTAGTTAAGGATAGCAATACTCTTCCAATTTCTGCAACTTACCTTTACTGTCAAGTCACAAAAATCAATTTCCTGATGGCACCTGACAACAACAACAACAACATAGCAATGATTGGAGGATGAAGCATTACAGAGTGGACAGTCATAAAACAAATGAAGACTAAGTGGCTCAGTCCAAAGATCCTAATATCATTTTCAATGTGGATAGCATAAACCACAAATATACAAATTTTAATCCATAATTCAATATATAGTCACAATTCTAACTATTAACTCACCACTTTGCCTCAGTCAATGTATCTCTACAATTATTCAAAACAGATTTCCTTAGTCCTTCATGCTCTAGTTGTATGCTCTAATATCTCTAGCATACTACAGAATAGCATCCTTGAAAAATTAGCATTATGCCACTATAATAAAAAGGAACAAAAATAAAATGTACATTTATTTTTAATCATTGTATGTGAATCTTAACAGTTTTGAAAATACAAATTGGAATGTTACTATAGATTGATTTAAATTTGATCTTGAAATGAATACTGGGCATTAAAATGTTCTGAGACCGTGATTCTGATGATGGAATTAATTTTCATTTATTTTAATTGATTGAATGTATTGTTACTATTTCTGGGTTTTGAAATTAGGAAGGTTTTCTTCTTCTTCGTCTTTTTACTGGCAATTAATTGAATATATGATTTTGAATAATCATTTGTAATTATTTCTTGAGCCTGGTCCCTATATCTTTCATCCACTTCCAAAAGCCTAGCATAAGTGCTGCATTTCTGAAGTTGTTAAAAACAGAAACGTTTACAATATGACATTTAGCAACCATTGCACTTGAAATACAAGTGACTAAAACTTCACTCTGCTGTACAGATGTCAGCAAAGCAAAGTACTCTCCTTATAAATTCAACAGTACACAGTTTTATGGAAGATATCACTATATAGAAGTATCAAACACCTTCTACCAAAACTAACTCCATTATTCAAGATAGGAAATATGATTACAGAGTCAAAAAAATGTGGCTTACTTTCTGTTGGTGAGATTCATTGATTTCATAACAACTATAACTATGCGCACAGATCTCCTCGAAATTTAAA
>NW_006408537.1:6273008-6276384 GCF_000296735.1 Chrysochloris asiatica
ACTATTGAAATAGTTTCTAATAGTATCATCTCTCAGATCAATCAGACCTGGATTTTACCTCAGTTTCATCATGTATTTTAAGGTAATCCTGAGTTGTTGTTGTTGTTATGTGCTGTCGAGTTGTTTCCTACTCATAGAAACCTTGAGTAGGCTTTCCCGGGTTAGACTGGTGGGTTGAACTGCCCATCTTGCAGTTCAAACTAGCCTAGTATCCCAGTGCATTATCAAGTAAGTTACTTAATTCCCTGAGCTTAGGTGCCATCATCTGCAAATTGTGTCAGAAAACACTTTCTATACATCGTCACATATTAAATATTTTAAGCTTCAGAGACATAAGGCCTCAGTTTCAACTACTTAACTCTGCCTTGTAGCGGGGAAAAAAATTGGCCATAGATAACATATGTACAAATTAATGAAGCTATGTTCCATTGAAATTTTATTTATAGATGCTAAAATTTGAATTTCTTAAAAATTTCACTTATCATGAAATATTATTTTTTTCTATTATTTTCTTCAGATATTTAAAAATGTAAAAACTAGTCTTAGCCTATGAACTGTGTAAAAACAAGTGGCAGACCATACCAAATGAATCATGCTTTGTCGAACTCTAATCTATAAAACTGGCATAAAAATAGTGCTCGTTTAGGGGGGTTTGGTGAAGAGTGAGAGAGATAATGCAGGTAAATTCTTAGCATTATTTTAGTTGCTACAATTTTCGTTGCATTAATTGTGGTCCTTTTAAACTAATCATCCTACAAGTATAGATAGATAGATAGATAGATAGATAGATAGATAGATAGATAGATAGACAGACTTTGTGATTGTTAAGTGACGCAACCTGTATAGAGTTTCTGAGGAGTAGCTGCTGGTGGGTTTGAACTGCTGACCTTGTGGTTCACAGTACAGTGCTGATACTACAGCACCGCACCAGGAGTTAAGAGACTATATTTGACCTTTCTAACTGCTGAGAATTTGGCAGTATAAGTGAGTGGGTTAAAGAAGCACAAACAGTGAGACAAAGTGAGTTCACTTGCAACCCCTCACTACCACAGGGCCTGGGCAATTAAAGTTTGAGACAGGACATCAACCATACTGTAGGAAATCCAATTTAGTGGGTTTAGCAAGGCAACAGAAGTCACCTCTAGAAATGTTTAAGTTAATTAGTCACCAATACGATACATTCTTATTATGAATACATTCAGAATAAATCAAGTGAACACAGGCTTACAGCAAAAATACAATCCAGTGGGGAATTGACATGCTAAGCACAAAAACTCAATGTCATACCTGAAGTGTAGAGATTGAAGTGGGAACTAAATTACTGGCTATCTGAGTTTCCAGTGTCAAACAAGGTATTCTTCAGACAAAGTCTACAGCCGTAAAATGTATTCCACTGCTGGAGAATTTTGGTATGGATTGATTCAGGAAAGAGAATAGGAATTAACATTGAAAATATATACACAGGGAAGGCAGTTTAAAAAAATAGAAAGAGAGAAACCCATTGTTCTTGAGTGGATCCCAATGTGGGCTGTAGGACAGCGTAAAGTACCCCATCCTCAAACAGAAGTTTCCTGGGCTGTAATCTTTAGGAGAAAGAGCCCTGTTGACTGTAAGGTAGGTGGATCAAACACAACAGCTGCTCAGCAGGAGAAAGATGTAGTCTTCGTCTGTGAAGATCTCAACCTTGGAAACCTTATGGGAAGGTTCTGCTCTGTCCTGTAAGGTCTCTATGGGTCAGGGTCTACTCAGTGGTATTGAGTAATCTTTATAGGAGCAGATAAACAAAATCCCATGCCCTGTCATGGAGTCGAACTGATTCATAGAGAACCTGTCTTTTCTCCAACGTGATTAGCACCTGGGCTATAACTCTGGTACTACCAGTGCACCTTTAAAAAATGGTATTTTAAATAACTATTAAAACCATCTAATTTGGGTTAAAGTCCATGCCCCTTTCCAGTAACCAGCATTGTCGGATCAGACCTAACAGCCATTCTTGGTTGCCCTATACTTGGTTGCTATGAGTTGAACCGACTGGACAGCACACAACAACAACAAGCCCAATACCCCATGGACCTTTACCTTCAATCTTCCCCTCCCTTAATCGAACCACCTCTCATTCCTCAGTTCTTCTAGTGATAGGACCTGATGTCCCTTCTTCATCATCATTCTGTAGTCTCCCCTGTCCCCTTGGTAATTGGGGGAGGAAGTGGGGCTGATAGAGGGTGGTGCTGTCTCTGCAGGGAACGGGTGTAACCTGAGGGTCATGTCTCAGTCTGGTGTCCATGTACTCATACTTAAGAATGATGTTCTGTCGTGACGTCTCCCCAATACAGAGCAGTGGTCTCCATCCTCCCTAAATAAATATATAGGTCAAGCCTTATACTGTCATGTATATATATAATATCTCCTTTACTCTCCACAATATGTGCCATTTCCATTTTAAAGAAACACTAAGTAACTGAACCAGATATGACATCTCTGGATCCAAATCTCATTCACTTTTATAACACTTAGGAGAGAGAAACTTCTTCTAAATGGCCCTGTTGGCTAGTTATCATAAAGTTTTTGGTAGGTCAGAGATAATCAGGAAGTTAATAAAGCAAGGCTTGTAACCTTCTCCATAATGGATATGAGGAGCTTCTAGAAATAAGGTATGGTGCCCCAGTCTGGGGTCCACCCTTGATCCACTAGTGGTGGTCCTGGAACTGAGGATAGGAGGACAGGGTACTAACAACTTTTAATAAGCTCCATTACCACCCATAATTTGTGCCTGACTGACCTCATCATTCATCTTTTGCTCATCTTTGATCTAAACAAGGATCTCATTCAGACTTCTCCATTGTTAGTTCTGCATTGCTGGTTACTTCTCTTAGTTCCCACAACCAACCTTCATAACTACCTGTTGCCTTGTGTGCCAATATCCTGGTAAGATTGATATGATGAAGGCAGGGAATAATGGACAAATAATAGGCACACTATTCCAAAACCCAAGCTCACTGCCATCGAGTTCATTCTGACTCATAGCAACCCTATATACCATGAAGTAGAATTGGCCCTTAGGGTGTCATAGACTAAATCTTTATGGGAGCAGGGAGCGTAATCTTTCTCTGATGAAGCTACTGGTGGGTCTGAACCACCACTAATCGTAGGATTGTTGTTGTTGTTAAGTGCCGTCGAGTCGGTTCCAACCCATAGCGACCCTGTACAGGGTTTCCGAGGGTGTAAATCTTTACGGGAGTGGAAAGCCTGATCTTTCTCCCGCGGAGCGGCTGGTAGTTTCGAACCGCTGACCTTAAGGTTCGCAGCCCAATTCGTAACCACTGTACTGCCTTTAGTAAAACTTTATTCACATGGTTTATCAAAGATCATGACCGAT
>NW_006408537.1:6276484-6285548 GCF_000296735.1 Chrysochloris asiatica
GGAAAGCCTCATCTTTCTCCCGCGGAGCGACTGGTAGTTTCGAACCGCTGACCTTAAGGTTCGCAGCACGATTCGTAACCACTACGCTACCTAGCAGTCCAATAAACAGCACCCGCAGGGCTTCTTGGCACACCGTTGGCAGTTCACAAAATGCGAAGGAACATTTACTGTGAAAAAATGAATGAACCAAGTGTTTGCAGCACAGTAAACATAATTTCTCAAGTTCTCATTATTTCCCAGAAGTGGGATGGTCCAGGAAGGATCAGGAAATGCTGGACCAGCTGCTGTTGCTGAAGTTCTCTTAGGAGTTACCCCCTGACCGGAAGTGCTGTGAGAACACATAGAACAGTTCAACAGATGAATATAATGCAGAAAGGAACTTTGGAAACATTAACAAAACTACACACACATTTCTTATCAACGTTTTTAGAGGAGAGAATGGATTGCCTCTTTTTCCCCTTAGTAATTATTGACTAAAGTGTTGTTATAGGAAGAAGTATGCACCAAAAATTATAGGAAATAAAGTCATAGGTGTATTAGGTTGTTAATTGACACTGCTAATACATATTTTCTCTCTATTTTATGAAAACTGTGTTATTTCTTTTGTTCAAATTTTTAAAAATGTATTTTTAATTCTAAATAAGTATGTGCTTTTATCCTCTTATCTTTTATTTGTCTGTTATATTCTTTCTCTTAAAGGAGGAATTCCCAAATGGAAAATTCTTCTAGTTCCCCAAAACATGAATCATCTCTAAGTACAAAGGTGGAGTCCTTTTTCTGCATGCCCAGTTCAAGTCTGCTTCACTTAGAAATAATGAGCACTTGTTCATGTGTACTGTATTGCAAACTCTTTGCATGTTAATTTTTCCACAGCACTCTCTGTCACTCTGTGAATTGCTAGTGGTATTCCTTTGCTCTCTTGTCCATGCATTCCTACTTTGGTCTGAAATGACTTGGAAATCAGCAAAATTGAATTTGCATATATGAAGTACTTTATTAGCTATGGCAAGTTATGTGATCTCTCAGTACCCTGTCTTAAAAATCTGTCATATGGCATAATAATGGCTACCACTCACTGAGTTGTATTGCATACTAAACGAAATTATGCAAATAAAGGGCTTTTAAAAGTTGCAGGCTTTTGTACTTTGAATTTCCTTGATGAGGTTTTTCTATCCAACTTCTTAATTCCCACCAAATGACTAGGTGGACTCATTCAAATAGGGTGCACAGGACTCTAACGCTGGGATTGGTTAATTTTGCCACCCAGTCAGTTTAAAAGGAGTCATCTCAGAAGCAGGAACAGATGATCCCAGGACCACCAAGTAAGAAAAGCATGAATGATATTAGCACAGGATGCATCTGTGGCAACAATCGAGACAGTGGTGGAGGCAGTGGTATGAAGAGAGAGACAGAGCAGCCGCAGGCTTCTAGACCCAGGAACTGAGTAAACCTGAGTGTCTATAGGCAGGAGGATGGCTTGCAGAATGTGCCCTTTACACATCTACAGACTGCCTGGAAAAGCTTTGTAACACTTTCTTGAGTAGGACAGAGGTCAAGGAACCAAATAGCTGAGAGGAGGAAGACAAGAGTGAGGTGTGCCTACAGTATGGCTGGGAAAAAGAATTCCTGATTAAAATACTGCTGCATCCTGATTTGTTTCTGATCTTAGATAGTAACCTGCTCACTTCCTTAAGAAACCCCACAATTGTGAGTATTATTAGGAGTTCTGCATGGCCACTGCAGTGGATTCCAGAACCCAGATGGGAAGCAGAGAGTGCTGTGGGAAGGATGGTTGGTGTCAGAACAAGGTCAAGATGGTTGAAGTGTGGATTTCAGTTTGATTCTCCTTCCCACTTGTGAAACCAGAATAAGTCAGACATGGCCTTGAGGAGTTTTTGTGCAGACTTACAGGAAATGTTCAATAAATAATGGTTGTTGCACTATAAGATAAGCACTGGACTGCTGACCAAAAGATCGACAGTTCAAACTCACCAGCTGCTCTTCTGAAACTCTAGACAAGTTTGCTACAGAAGGTGCTTAACAACAATAGTATGTTTTTAACATCATAAATGGCAGGAATTGGTTTTGGTTTTTCATTCTTTTAAATATTGACAATGATGACACAGACTTCATCATAGGGTTATTTGATTGATGGAAACAACTACAGAAACAATAAAAAGAAGCTGGAGGTGTTTTTTTTTTTGATCAAAGTGGAATTTACTCATTGAGTGATGTGGAGTTCCAAAGACAGGACTAAATATATTTCACACAGCAGCAACTTTATGGAATGTTGATCCTTCTACATCACTAGAAGGTGACTACTTTGAAAGTGTTCCCACAGAAACAATCCCATATAAGGGTGCATAATGTCTAACTTACATCAGGCTTATAACCAATACATCCTTGACTTGATTATACAGCAGAAAGATTCAGCATTAATTCTGCCAGACACATCTTTGTGTATACAAGTCATACAACAAAGACTGGCAGTCTGACAAGCATCTTAATAAATGCAAATAATTTTGAGTTCCTGGGAAGAAGACTCTTATAAATTCAAAACAGCCTTATATGCAACTTCCTTCCTCTTGCTTTGTTAAAATTGAGTCTGAAATACAAAAGAACAAAGAAGCTGAGCTCTGCACTATATAAAGAGGAAGTCACATTCCATCCTATTTTGTTTATAATTATATCCAAATTCATCACTAATGATGCAGACAAAAACACACTCTTTTCACACCGTGGAATAAAACATCCACATTGGCATTAATACAAAATAAACAAATACCAACAGAAGTGACAATGTGTGTTTCACTTATATGAATTTTTTTTCCTGTACATAACTAGTAGTTAGTAATGTATTTCAGTAGATCAAATTAATATATCCATCTCTTTTGTTATGCATCTTTTAACAGTGACATCTTTTGCCACACATTTTCTTCAGTATTTAAATAATGTATTGAGGAGGAGCTTTCATACTTTTGCTGACTGACAGGAAGTAAAGTGCAAGCAGATAGAGCATTATTAAATAAATATAAAACACAAAGAATCTACATAGGCGACCAGGCAAACAAACAAACAAAGTAACTTAGGTATCACAATACAGAAATGCAATGAAAACATTTTACTCATGGATATTTTCACATTCATTTTTACAAAGAGCATATAAAAGGCAGATATAATAATTTTTTTAAGTATGGACATTGAAAAACTATAATACTGCAATTAGAATTGTTTCTATAATTAATTCCTCTATAAAGTTTGCGTTTACTATTCATTCGTTCTCTAAATTTCAACCAGGAAAACACTCTAAGATAGTTTTCTAAATTTGATAAATCTGCAATTCTTAAATGCTGAATGATTCAAAAGAGAGATCCCTCCTGGTGATGTTTATACAATGAAGCCTTAAGATGCATTTGTGCTATGATAACTGCCGTAGTTGATCAGTTACGCACCCTGGTTTTTCCTTATGTTTTACTTGACAGCAAAGTCTATCTAACTTTCCTGCACAGATGAAAGTCCACATTATGTTTCTTATCTTACTGAAATTGTTTCAATATTATAGACACAAATTTCTAAGCAATAGATTAATGAAAATTATTTCAACAAATGTACTGAAGCCCTTATTCACATAAAATGCATTCCACTTGGTAATTTCTTTTATTCAGTGTACTGTCCATGAAATCCATTCTCAGAAATCATACCTGTGAAAGAATAATATATATATGATGGTGGTGGTTCTGTGCCGTGGACTTAGTTCTGACTCATAATGACCCTGTATAGGGTTTCTAAGGCTATAAATCTTTATGGGAGCAGAAAGACTAATCTTTCTCCAGTGGAGCAGTTTGGTAGTTTTGAACTGCTGACCTTGTGGTTAGCAATTCAACATATATATATATATATATATATATATATATATATATATGGAGCTCTGGTAGTGTAGTGGTTATGAATCGGGCTGCAAACCACAAGGTCAGCAGTTCGAAACTACCAGCTGCTCCGCGGGAGAAAGATGAGGCTTTCTGCTCCTGTAAAGATTTACAGCCTCGGAAACCTTGTACAGGGTCGCTATGGGTTGGAACCGACTCGACGGCACTTAACAACAACAACATATATATATATATAGTTGTTGTTATGCGCCATTGAAGAGTTGGTTCTGACTTAAAGCTACCCTATATAGGGTTTTCAAGGAGCGGCTGATGGATTTGAACCACCAACCCTGAGCTTCAAACCAACCTTGTGATCTAGTGCTTATTCTACAGTGCCACACCAGGACTATATACATAAACATACAGATAGATAGATAGATAGATATAGATATACACATATATGTAAATTTAATTGCAGATTGATGTGATTGAAAGACATAGTGAGTTGCAAGGAATATGTAAGAAAGCTTTGCTTTGAATTTTTCTCTTCTACTACCATAGTTAAAACTGAGGATCCTTTAAAAAATTATTCCAAGATGAGTTTTGTAATGCTACCCTTTGACAGCTTAGAAAGCATGTTTTCTTGAAGTGATGCCAACATACAGTGTTCAGGGGGCTCAGGATGACCTTCTGGAGACCAAGCCAGCATAAAGCTGAAGACAGACATCTAACAGAAGAAGGAACAGAAAGGATGTGATGAACTGGTTTGGGAAACACATAGTCTTCAGTGTAATTGAATTTCATAAAGCTCACCAAACTATGGCCTTCTCCTACCTTTCCTGTCCAGGCTTTCCCAAATTCTGTAACTTCCTTTTGAACTCAATTTCTATTTCACAATTCCACATATTGTGAATTCCATATATTGCTGCTTCACAATCCTATTTCCCTGCTAGACTCAGTCACCTAACCTAACTGCTACTTGATGCTGCCCAAGATCTATGTTCTGCAACCATTACTGTAATAATCATGTGACTAAAACCAAGACAAATCAACATGGGCCCAGCACAGCCATTTGCCACACCTTAAGCAATTTTCTATATTGGGATTTGAAATGCTGGACTATATATAATTGCCAAAGCAGAAACCTTGAAAATGGATGTGGTTCCGCGTCATTCCCCCTAGTTCCTTTTCATGCCACAATTTTAGTCTTAAAATACTGACTAAGCTTCTGTCTTGCGACAGTTAACATTCTTGGCTGCTAACCAGAGGTTGGAGATTTGAGTCAAGTTCAGCTGGATATGCCTTGGAAGAAAAGCCTGGTAATCTACTTTAGGAAAGAAAAAGAAAAATTAGCCATTAAAAACCTTATGGAACACAGTTCTCAGACACACGTTGGGCCAACCTGAGTTGGAATTATCTCCATAGCAACTGACTATAAGCCAGTGTCTGCTGTCGGCCTCATCATAGAATTGATCAAGTCTTTAACTTTCCTTTCTTACTGAGATTTTGCAAACCTGAGCCATATTGACCTAAGTTAAACATGTGGATCATAAGTACCTTATAAAGATACTCAGAGTGATCTTAGCAAATATATGACTATTTTTCATCGTTATTTTTTCTCCGAAATCAATGAAAAAGACCACAAATTGATCTGAAAACTCTCTTTCTTAGCCTAATGTAACCTCATAGCTCTTCTTAATTGCTCTAACAAACCAATAGGTCAGAAGAGAAAAACATCTTAAAGATAATTTTTCATGTAAAGAATATTTTGTCCATAAGACTCCTTAAGGAACTTAGAGTATTCTTATTTAGTCTTAAAAAATGCTATCCAATTTAGAGAAGATGGAAAGGGAAAAAAGAATAGAACGATGACATTTAATACCATTCAGAGATGATAGTATTTTTGGTCCAAGTCAGAATATCAATCCTCTTTTAAAACCTGTCAACATTTAAAGTAATTCTCTTCTCTGAATACTCTTCCTTGAGTATTTTGAGAGCATGAAACAGTAGAAATTTCAGGAAAATAAGATAAATACTGACCAAACCCTATTCTTTTATAATGTTGTTGTTAAGTGCTGTTGAGATGGTTCCAACTCACAGCAACCCTGTATAGGGTTTACAAGGAACAGCTCGTGAGTTTAAACTGCTGACCTTGCAGTGTAAATCGACCTTGCAGTCCAATGCATTAACCCACAGCACCACACCAGAACTCCTTATTCTTAATCCATATTATTATTCACTGATAGTATGGGTTAAATTACCATCCAACCCAAACTGATCAAGTCTTAACATTTGGTCTGTCAGTTTGGTGTATTGTGGTGGTTTGTGTGCTGTTGTAATGCTGGAATTAAGTCACTAGTATTTTTAAAATACCAGCAGGGTCACCCATGGTGGACAAGTTTCAGCAGAGTTTCCAAACTAAGACAGGTTAGGAAGAAAACCTTATGATAAGCAGCAAAACATTGTCTGAGGCATTGCCAGAAAATGAATTCCTCAAGTTGGAAGACCCTCGAAATACCACTGCAGAAGAGCTACCTCCTCAAAGGACAGCTGACCTTAATGACATGAATGGAGAAAAGCTTCTAGGAACTTCATTTACTGATGTGGCACAACTCAAAATGAGAAGAAATAGCTACAAACATTAATAATCAGAACACAGGTTGTATGAAGTATGAACCTAGGAAAATTGGAAGTCCTCAAAAATGTAATGGAATGCATAAAGATTAATATCCTAGGCATTAGTGAGTTGAAATGGACAGGTATTGGCCATCTTTAATTCAACAGCAGTATGGTTTACTAAGAGCATTTCAAGATGTATATTGAAGAAGAATGCAGTTTCTTATAGAAAAATATCTATATGCCTACAAGGAAAATCAATTAGTGTCACTATTATTCAAATTTAATATAGAAATCACTAAAGTCAGTGACAATGAAATTGAAGAATACTACCAACTTCTTCAATCTGAAATTGGTCAAACATATGATCAATATATGTTAATGTAGTAAGTAATAATTATTATTGATTTGAATGCAAAACTTGGAAACAAAAAGAAAGGATCAATAGTTAGAAAATATGGCCCTAGTGATGCAAACAATGTTGGAGATCGAATGATAGAATTTTGTTAAGATGAGTAACTTATTCATTGCAAATACCTTTTTTAAACTACAGAAAAGGTGACTGAGCACATGGACCTCACCAGATGGAATACACATAAATCAAATTGACTATATCCATGGGGAGAGACGATGGAGAGGCTCAATTGTCAGGGGCCAAATGTTGAACAGACCATCAATTGCTCATGTACAAGTTCAGGCTAAAGCTGAAGAAAATTAAAACAGGCACACGAGAGCCAAAATATTACTTTAAATATATTCCACCTGAATCTAGAGACCATCTCAAGAACAGATTTGATACATTAAACACCAGTAAACCAAGACAGGAAGAGTTTTGGGATGACATCAAGAACATCAACCATGAAAAGATCAAAAGGCAATTAAAAAAATAGGAAAGAAAGAAAAGAACAAAATGGAGGTCAGAACAGACTCTGAAACTTGTTCTTGAAGGTAGAGAAACTGGCAGAAATGAGGATGTAAAAGAGTGGTATGAAAATTTCAAAGGGCAGCTTGAGAAGACAATCAAGTATTATAATAAAATGTATATCTGGTTTTAGAAACTCAAAAAAGAATACACTTAACATCCATCAACCTTAAAACACTGAAGGAAAAATTCAAGCCTCAACTGTGGGTTAATGTGCTAGATTGCAAAGTCAGTTTGAACTGCAAGGTCAAGCTTAACAGCTGCCCTTGGGAACATTTCACAGAGTCACTATGGGTCAGATCCGACTCAATGGCACTTAACAACAACAACAATATGGAGTCCTGGTGTGGCACTATAGGATGAGCACTGGTTAGTGTGAACCACAAAGTTGGTGGTTCAAACCCACCATCAGCTCTGTGGAAATCCTCTACAGCATCACTATGATTTGGATCCAACTCAAAAGCACTTAACAATGACAACAACAAGGGGAAAATATTGAATGATGCAGGGAGCATAAAAAGAAGATGGGATGAACAAATGGAGTCACTGTATCAAAATTAATTGGTGATGCTCAATCATTTCAAGAGGTAGCACCTGATCAAGAACTAGTGTTATTGAAGGAAGAAGTCCAAACTGCACTGAAGACAATGATGAAAAACAAGACAAAAGGAAATGATGCAGTACAAATTGAAAAAAATAAAAATATTATGTAACAATGGAGACACTCACTCATCTATACCCAGAAATTTGGAAGACAGGCCAACTGATTAGAAGAGATCCATATTTGTACTCATTCCAAAGAAAGGTGACCCAACTTATTTTGGAAGTTATTGAACAATATCATTAATATCACATACAAGTAAATTTTGCTGAGGATAATTCAGAACCTATTACAGAAGTACATCAATAAGGAACTACCAAAAATTCAAGCCTGATTCAGAAGAGACTGTGGAACCAGGAATATCACTGTTGACATCAGATGGATCTTGGCTAAAGCAGATACTGTCAGAAATATATCTACATGTGTTAATTGACTATGCAAAGTCATTCCACTGTGTGATCATAACGAACTATGAATAATATTGTGAAGTATGAGTATTCAAGGATAATTAATAGTGCTCTTGAGGAATCTGTACATACACCGATATACAGTTGTTAGAACAAAACAAGGGGATATTGAATGGTTTAAAATCAGGAAAGGTGTACATCAGGGTTATATATTTTCACCATATTTATTTAATCTGTTGTTAAACAAATAATCTGAGAAGCTGAATTATATGAAATAGGTGGCATCAGAATTTGAAAAAGAGTCCTTTACAACCTGGGATATGCAGATGATACAACCTTGCTTGCTGAGAGTGACAAGGACTTTAAATATTTACTGATGAAGATCAAAGACTATAGTTTTCAATATGGATTACATCTGAATGTAAAAATACAAACAAAAATATTCACAACTGGCCCAATAAATAGCATCATGTCAAATGGAAAAAAGATTGAAGTTCTCAAAGGCTTCATTTTGCTTGGATCAATAATCTATACTCATGGAAGCAGCAATCAAGAAATCAGATGACACATAGCAAATCTGCTGCAAAAGACCTCTTCATAAAGTGTTAAGAGGCACCTGATCCAGTCATGGTATTTTCAGTTGCTTCATATA
>NW_006408537.1:6286613-6287645 GCF_000296735.1 Chrysochloris asiatica
AAACCCTATGCAGCATCACCATGAGTTGGAACCAACTCCATGGCACATCACCACCACAAGCAACATCAAGCAATATTGAATTTATGAAATTATTGAAATTTATGCACCAATCAATAAAAGCCAGTGGTGATGAAATTGAAGAAATTCAGTCTGAAATTGATCAAACATGCAATCAAGATGTATTGATAATTACTGGCGATTAGAATGCACAGGTTGGAAACAAAGAGGAAGGATCAGTATTTGGAAAATGTGGCCTTGGTGACAGTAATGATGCTGATAGTAACAACAGCATGAAGGAATTTTGCAAGACCAATGACTTCTGAATTGCAAATACCTCTTTTAAACAATATGAAAGATGACTATGTACATGGGCCTCACCAGATGGAATACTCAGAAATCAGATTATCTAAATCAGCGGAAAGAGACAGTAGAATAGCTCCATATCACCAGCCAAAACAAGGCCAGGGGCAGACTGTGGAACAGACCATCAATTGCTGATATTCCAGATCAGGCTGAAGTTGAAGAAAATTAGAACAAGTCCATGAGAGCCAAAATATGACCTTGAACATATGACACTTGAATTTAGAGATCATCTCAAGAACAGATTTAATGAATTAGACACTAATGATCGAAAACAAAAAACTTGTGGGATGGCATCAAAAAACATCATACAGGAAGAAAGCAAAAGGGCATTTAGTAGGGAGGGGAGCAATATACAAAAGGGGGAGGGGAATGGAAGAACAAAGCAGATGAGAGAACAATTAGGCAGGTTTGCATGGACTAAGTGATACAGGGGTAATTAATGATGTATGCACAACCTTGGAACAGCAGGGCTCTGGGATACAGGGATTGAGACAGGGTTGAAATGGGGAAAAGGGGGGAAATAATGTTAAGATGCTTGGCTGTCTTATGAATCTTGGTTACCCTTGCATACCATTATAAAATAGACACTTGAGGAGGAGAGAAAGGAATAGCCAGAAACATCACCATAGAAAGCTTGTAAGTCTGTCTTCTGCCTATAACTGATTGGAA
>NW_006408537.1:6293515-6294953 GCF_000296735.1 Chrysochloris asiatica
AAAAAAAAAAAGTGAGCTAAAGTGAGTAGAGAGAAATACTGTTAAGTGATGGTACATGGAGAGGATTATAATCATTGTAATGAAACAAGGTATATGATTTGTTGAATGTAAAACTGATGATATGCCCTGTAAACATTCACTCAATTCACAATAAAAACTTTAAAAAAAAAAACACCAAAAAAACAGTCAATAGTAATGAAGGAAGAAGTTCAAGGTGCACTGAAGGCATTGGCAAAGAACAAGTCTCCAGGAATTGATGGAATACAAATTGAAAAATTTCAACAAACAGATGCAGCACTATAGACACCCATGCATTTATACCAAGAAATTTGGAACAGTTACCCAGGCAACTGATCAGAAAGCATCCATATTTGTGTTCATTCCAGAGAGAGATGATCCAACGGAATGCAGAAATCATTGATCAATATCATTAATACCTATTCCTGGAAAAGGACATCATGCTTTGTAAAGTGGACGGTCAGCAAAGCACAGTAAGTCCCCCCAAGGAGATGGATCGAACCAGTGGCAGCAGCAATGAGATCAAGCTTAACAATGATTGTGAGGATTGTGCAGTACCAGGCAGTGTTTCATTCTGTTGTGCATAGATTTACTGGTAGGAAGAATATCATACAAGTAAAATTTTGCTAAAAATACTTCAAAAACAGCCGTAAGAGTACATTGAGAGAGAAGTTTCAGCGCCTGCTACAGTGTGAAAACCACCCAGCGATTTAGGGAAAAACAAGTGTGACTTTTTTCTTTCTTTTTTCTACTGCTCTTGTGCTCTCCCCTGTCACACTGTCTCTGCCCAGGCTGGGTGTCTTCATGTCAGTGGGAGTGCACCCTCAAAGGGGTCCAGTGTTGCACCTACAGGGTACAATTTTCCCAAGGTGCAAAAAGGAAGTAGCTGAAGACCCCGGTAGGCTCCAGAGGCTAATCTTCAGGCTGGTTCTTAAGACATCTGGCTTTGGGATTTAGCACTGAAGTTGGCTCTCATATTTGGGAGGGAGCTTTTATTCCTGCCTTATTTAACAAGGAACAGCAGGTCTGGTCATACAGTCAAGCTGTATTTGCACCCTATAAAACCCCAACATAAAAGGCAAGAGCCAGCAGCAACTGCTATCTACAAGAACAGTGTGTAAAGCCAACACCCCTTAAAAACACACTGAAGGGAAAAGGACACAATCATTTTGATAAGGATGTTGTGGATACACAGACACCTAGCTGATTGTCAGAGATAAAAGTGTGAACAATCTTTCTTCCACTTATTTCTCATTCGCTGTCTGTGCCCCTCCACGGCTGTGACTAGAGGGGGGCTCCTGAATGAATGGACACCCCATCCACCCCTGGAGTTTTCTACTGTTCATGCACACTGATCTGCTCAGCACAGGTTACTGGACTAGTCTAGATTGCTATGATAGTGATTTTTTTTTTTTTTTTT
>NW_006408537.1:6300306-6301528 GCF_000296735.1 Chrysochloris asiatica
GTGAAAAATCCAAATCAGGATTGTAAAATGAATGCCTAATAATTTCCCAACAAAACTCCTGCAAAATTGCCTTGTTTGATGAAAGGAATGAGTAGGATCATTGCCGTGGTGGAGAATGGCTGTCTGATGAAGCTTTCCTGGGTGGGAATTTTTCAGTTAAAGCTTTATTTGACTTTCTCAAAACACTATCATTATAAGCTGATGTTGTTCTTTGGCCCCCCAGAAAGTCAAAATACTAAAAACAAAGAAAGAAATACTGTTGCCATGAAGTTTGCTCATGACCAGTCTGTTTTTGCTTTGACTTGACCACTTCTACCTTTTTCTTTGATTGTATTTTATCTTTAAAATTGTACCAGTAAAGGCATGGTTTATCTCCTGTTACAATTCTTTGAAGAAATGCGTCAAGATCTTGATCCCACTTGTCCAAAATTTCCATTAGTAACTCTGCTCTTGGCTGCAACTGATCTGGGCACAACAGTTTTGACACCCATCAACAGAAAGTTTGTAGTATGTTATTTTTTCTGTTAGAGCTATTTAAGCTGAATCAGTTGAGATGTCTATGATGCTGGTTGTTTTTTGTTTTGTTTTGTTTTTACTGTTAATTCCATTGGTCTTCACTTAGGACACAGAGATTAATCTGAGCCTTGCCAATTGACCTGGATGGTTTCTGCTGCTATCGGCTTTGTCTTCAACATCGTCTTATTCCTTTGTAAAACTTGCTGATTTTTTTCGGTCATTGTCCTTACAAACTTTTTACAGGGCACCAAGGATCTCACAATTCTTTCACCCAAACTTCACTATAAATTTGATGTTGGTTCTTGCTTCAATATTAGCTGAATTTATGCTGCTCTGATAGGTGCTCTTTAAAAACTGGTGTCTTATCCTTCTTACTGCCTCAATCTAGATCCTCTTCAGACACATTATAACAATTTAGTGTGGGCTTATTTGGGTACAAAAATATTTTGAAATCTATGCATACGTTCTCTCATAATATGCATTTTTCATGAACTTTTTGAAGCCTGCCATATTTGGTAAATGTAAGAAGTCCATCAGTTTTAACTTTATATTTTATTTTTAACTTTAATGTTACTATTAAGCTTACACTGTAGCGAAGTGGTTATGAATCGGGCTGGGAACCTCAAAGTCAGCAGTTGGAAACTACAGCTGTTCCACAGGAGAAAGATGAGGCTTTCTGCTTCCGTAAAGATTTACAGCCTTGGAA
>NW_006408537.1:6301628-6314138 GCF_000296735.1 Chrysochloris asiatica
CTTTTGTTTCCATTTTTTGTCTTTTGCATCCTACTTTTTTCCTTGGGGTGGAGCTTTCTCTCCCTACATTACCAAAGAAGAGACAGCAATTATGGCCATATAGCCAAGCTACAGGCATACCTTATAATATCCCACCATCCAGGCAGGAGCCAATATCAGCTATTATACATTACATAGTTAGCCAACACTTGCTAAGATTACTCACAGTTGAGTAATAAGAAATGAGAAAAGGGAAGCCTAACTTCTGGATCATATCTTCCAAGAGGCACTCAGTAAGCTTAATAATACAGAAACATACAATTTAATCAGTGAAAACACATCTGACTATTGAAAATATCCAAGAAACAACAAAATATCTCTGCACATATCCAGAAACAAAAAAGAGTAGCAGACAAAAGAGCTGGAGGTAGGCCAAGACATCCCATTAGAAGGCAAACAGGCTTTGGAACTGCCTAAGAATCAATTCAGGAGAGTGATACTGAGGCACATCCAAATGCTCCACAGAGGGATGGAAGAAAATAAGGAAGAAGTCAGGAAAATGCTACAGGAGCAATCAAATAATATAGATATAGCATTGGAAACAACCCAAAACATGCATAAAGAGGTCCAAATGATAATGAAAAATCAGAAATAGAGAGGGAACTTTAGAGGTTCAAGCTGGATTAAGATGAGGGTATATAACTAGGGACTTCATTTCTGATGTCATATGGATTTTAACTGAAAGCAGAGAATACCAGGAAGGTGTTACTTGTGCTTTATTGACTAAACAAAGATATTTGACTGTGAAGATCATGGCAAATTATGGATAACATTGTGAAAAATAAGTACTCCAGAACACTTAATTGTGCTCATGAAGAATCTGTACATAGACCAAGAGACAGTTGTTGGAACAGAACAAAGGGACACTGAATGGTTTAAAATCAGGAAAGGTGTGCCAGGGATGTATTCTTTCACCATAATCATATGCTGAGCAAATAATCCAAGAAACTAGACTATTTGAAGAAGAATGTGCTATTAGGATCCATTAGCAACCTGTAATGTGTAGATGATACAACTTTGCTTACTGAAAGCAAACAAGGCTTCAAATACTTACGGATGAAGCTCAAAGACCACAGTCTTCAGTTTGGGTTGCACCTAGATGTAAAGAAAACAAAAATCTTCACCACTAGACCAATAAATAGCATCCTGATAAATGAAGAATAAACTGAAGTTGCCAAAGACTTCATTTTGCTTGGATTCACTACGGAAGCAGCATAAGACCTATTTAAAGTGTTCAAAAGATATCAGTTTAAGGACTGAAATGCTCTTGACCCAAGCATTAGTATTTTCAATAGCCTCATATGCACTTGAAAGTTGGACAATGAGTAAGGAAGACTGTAGAAGAATTGATGCATTTAAATTATGATATTAGAGAGGAATATTAAAAGTACCATGGATTACAAGAACAATTCTGTGTTGGAAGTACATTCAGAATGATTCTTAGAAGCCAGGATGGCCAGACTTTTTCACTTCCACCTTGGATAAGTTATCAGAAGGGACCAGTCCCTGGAAAAGTGCATCATGCTTTTCAAAGTGGAAGGTCAGAGAAAAGGAGTAAGACCCCTAAGGAGATGGATTGTCCCAGTGGCAGCAGTAATGAACTCAAGTGTAAAAATGATTGTGTGGATGATACAGTACCAGCCAGTGTTTCATTCTCTTGTGCATAGGGAGTCTATTAAGTGGAACTGACTCTGCAGCTCCTACCAGCAATTCAGCTATATAAGCTGTACTTCTTCCTCTGACTCTAGCTACCAGAGCTAGGTAAAGGACACAGTCCCTAAGATTGTCGAGACCCAAGACTTCAGATATTAGCTGCAAACTTGGGATCCCCAAACTACCTTTACTTCTAAACTGCTAGTTCCCACGACTCCGGTGGGTTTGATAATTTATTAGAACCACATGCCATACTTGTGATTATAGCTTTATTATAGTATCTAGCACCTGTACCAGCTCCATTTGCCATTGAGGTTGTATTGTTTAGTGTTGGAAACATGATTCATGTAGACACCATATGAATCAGAGTAGAAATATACTCTAGAGGGTACTTAATATCTGGGTTTTTTTTTTTTTTTTTTTCAGAAAAAAATCCACAGTTCTGTAATCTTAGGCACTCCTGGGTGGACTCTAAACAACATCATTTGTTTAGCAGCCCAGCACATTAACTGAAATGTATAGTATGAGGTCTGGAAGGGTGTTAGCTAGTGCTGCCATAACAGAAACATCACAAGTAGATTGCTTTGACAAATAGAAATGTATTCTCTCACAGTTTATAAGACTAGAAGTTCTGATTTAATGTATAAGCTGTAAGGGGAGGTCCTTGTCTCCTTTCAGCATCTTTAGGCCCAGTATTCCTTGGAGATTTTCATGTGTCTTTACTGTACTCCTGGCTCTTCTATCTGGGTGGTAGCTGGTACCTACTGCTTTGTTGGCATCATTCTCCTTATCTCTTGAAAAATAAAAGGTGTTGTTTATTTTCCTTTGGAAATTGAATCTTTGACAATTTCAATATTTTCTCTATTATCATCATGCTGTTTATTGGTCCTGTGGCGAAGATTTTTGTTTTCTTGTTGTGAGGTGCAATTCTCACTGAAGGCTTTGATTTTCATCAGTATTTTACCCAGCATGTAAGGGTGTATTATCCACAAATCTCAGGTTGTTAGTAAATCTTCTTCCAAACCTGATGTAACATTCATCTTCATATAATCCAATTTTTCAGATTATTTGCTCAGCATAATAATTGAATAAATAGGATGAAAGAATATAATTCTGGCACACACCTTTCCCAAATTTTAAGCCATTAATATACCCTTTTATGTTTGAACAACTGCCGATTGTTTTATGTACTGGTTCCTCATGAACACAATTAAGTGTTTTGAAATACATGTTCTTTGCAATGTTATCCATTAGCTTGTCATGATCCACATAGTCAAAAACCTTTACATAGTCAATAAAGCACAAGTGAACATATTTCTGGTGTTCTCTGCTTTCCATCTGATGTCAGCAATGATATCTCTCATTCTAAGTCCTCTTCTGAATCCGGCTTGAACCTCTGGCAGTTCTCTGTCAATGTACTGAAGCAGTTGTTTTTAAATTATCTTAAGCAAAATTTTACTTGAATGTGATATTAATGGTATTGTCCAATGATTTCTACATTCTGCTGGTAACCTCTCTTTGGAACGGGCACAAATATGTATCTTTTCTAATAAGTTGGCTAGGTAATTCTCTTCCAAATTTCTTGGTACAGGTAAGTGAGTACTTGCAGGCCTACATCAGTTTGTTGAAAGATTTCAATTTATGTTCCATGAATTTCTGAAGCCTTGTTCTTTGTCAATGCCTCCAGTGCACCTTGGACTTCTTCCCTCACTGTCGTTGGCTCTTGAACATATATGTTCACTCTTGAAATGGTTAAACATCAACCATTTCTTTTTCTGTGTGATTTTGTGTATCCTTTCCATCTTCTTTTTATGCTTTCTGCATCATTCAATATTTTACCTATGTTGTAGTTGTTAAGTGCCATTGAGTCAGTTCCAACACATAGTGACCCTGCATAGGGCTTCTGAGGAGCAGTTGATGAGCTTAAACTGCCAGCCTTGTGGTTCAAACCAACTTTGCAGTCCAGTGCATTAGCCCACAGTGTCACACTAGGACTCCATTTTACCTGTGGAATGATTCAATATTGCAAGAAATTTTTCTTCAGTTC
The DNA here is from genome assembly GCF_000296735.1 of Chrysochloris asiatica. NCBI lineage: Eukaryota > Metazoa > Chordata > Mammalia > Afrosoricida > Chrysochloridae > Chrysochloris > Chrysochloris asiatica. The sequence continues at coordinate 6,305,368 of NW_006408537.1, forward strand.
TTTCATCTCGAGAAATGCTGTGTGTTCTTCCCTTTTTGTTTTCTAACTCCAGGTCTTTACACATTTCATTAAAACGCTTGACTTTGTTTTTTCAGGTCACTCTGAAATTTTCTGTTTAGCTCTTTTACCTCCTCTTTTATTCCATTTGCCTTAGCATTACACTGGAGAGCAAGTTTTAGAGTGTCATCTGACATCCATTTTAGTCTTATTTTTTCCTGTCTTTCTAATAACCATTTTTTTTTTGTAAATTTTTATTGTGAACTAAGTGATAGTTTACATGAGAGAACATCGGCTTTAAACCATTATTTCATTGCAATGCTTACAATCACCTCCTTCCATTATCATTCAACAGTATTTGTGTCCTTCCCTCTGTTTCTTGATTTTTATTTGGGGGGTGGAGGAGGTCTAATAACCTTTTGCTTTATTACTGTATGATGTTCTTCATGTCATCTACAACTTTCCTGGTCCTCAGTCATTTGTGTGTAATTCATCAAATCCATTCTTGAAATGGTGTCTAAATTCAGGTGGAATATGTTCAAGGTCATATTTTGACTCTCATGGACTTGTTTCAATTTTCTTCATCTTCAGTCTGAACTTGAATATTTGCAATAGATGGCTTGTTGCACAGTCATCCCTTGACCTTCTTTTGGCTGATGTTATTGAGTTTTTCCACAATCTTTCCCACAAATGTAATCAGTTGGATTCCTGTGTGTTCAATCTGATGAGGTCCATGTTTATAGTCACTTTTTACATTGCTTAAAAAAGGTATCTGCATGAACAGAGCTCAACCCAAAGAAGAAAGAAGAGTGGGGGGTGAGGGGAAGAAAAAATAGTGTCATCTGATACAACTTGATAAACTTGACCTGCATCTATAAATGCAGTAGTTCAAAAGATGAAAAAAATCCCTATTCCAAGAATTACTCCCACCATCTCTGCACAGAGTAGAGAGGGATGGGCAACTTGAACATTGGCTACCCAAAATGGGGGGAGAGATACAAAGGTAAGAAGTGACTGGCTTACAATCTTTCAAGAGGGAACCTAGATCCACAGGGCGGGGAGGATGGTAGAATCTCCAGTGAGTAGTATCCAACCTGTCTAGGAATGGCTGATGAAAAGAAATACAGATGGGTCTCTTGTGATGCAAGGGCTAATAATTGTTATCAGGACTGATTGTGAGGACTGGAAATGTAAAGGTGGATATGTTATAGCAAGGAGGGGAGTGATTAACCTTTCAGTCTAGGAGCCGAGAGCCCTGGGACCATCAATGGAGAAGAGCAGACATCGAGACCCCACCCAGAGAAGCAGTGAGGCCTGCGATGGAGACAGAGAGGATGATATGAAGAGATGGAGTGACTGGAGAGTTGAGATCCAGAGAGAGAAAGGGGCTGTGGGCTGAGGACCTTGTGTGTGTGTTGGGGAGGCTTGCAGGGTATACCCTTTGGTTGGGTGATGATGCATGGATGGGATGGTAACTATGGCAATGAAACGATGTATGATAGAATGAATGTAAAACTAATGTTCCACCATGTAAACTATCACACAATAAAATTTTTTAAAAAGATGATTTGTGGATTACCAGAAGGGAGGAAAAGAGGAAAGAAAGGTCTGGGGCTTTAAAAGAGCACCCTTTGTGTCACTTGTAGATAGTTTTTAAGTGTACGTGTGTGTGTGTTTAAGTGTATGTATGTGTGTGCTAAGGTATATATTTAAAATTTGTTTGCTATTTCAGCGTGTCTGAGATGTATACTTCAGTGACAACACTCACATTGACCATGTGGTCTGTCAGTATTTTAATGATTGTGGTCGCACGAATCTACACGTGATAAACATGTATAGCGCTCAGGAAATACACATACAAATGAATCTATGTTATCCTTAAATCTGAATAAAGTGGATTTATTATGTCAAAAAAAAAAAAAAAAGTTATCTGCAATGAATAAATTGTTGGACTTGCAAAATTCTATGTGCTTTCCTGCATCATTTCTATAGTTTCTATCACCAAGGACATATTTTCCAAGTACTAATCCTTCCCCTTTGTTTCCAACCTTTTCATTCTGATCACCAGTAATTGTTAATGCAGTTCATCAGTTTTGAATGAAAGAGATTGGCAGTATTTGTCAACTCCATCATCACTAGCTTTAGTGGTTGGTGGGTAAATTTGAATAATAGTGGTGTTAACTGGGTTTTGTCATTGTTGTTGTTAGGTACTGTCAACTCTCTTTTGACTCAAAGCAAACCTATCCACAATAGAATGAAACACCGCCCAGTCCTGAGCCATACTCACAATTGTTGTCATGTCTGAGCCCACTGCTGCTGTCACTGTGTTATTCCATCTTGTTGGGTGCCCTCTTCTTTTTGTTGACCCTCTGCTTTCTGAATCATGATATAGTTCTCTAGGTAGTGGTCCCTCCTGATAATATGTCTGAAGTATAAGAGATGAAATCTCACCATCCTTGTTTTTAAGGAGCTTTCTGGCTATACTTATTCCAACACAGATTTGTTTGTTCTCTGGCAGTGTATGGTACTTTATATATTCTTTTCCAACACCATAACTCAAATGCATCAATTCTTCTACAGTCATCCTTCTTTAATGTCCAACTTTCATGTGTATATGAAGTAATTGAAAATCCATGGCTTGGGTCAGGCTTACCTTAGTCCTCAAACTGATGTCTTTGCTCTTGAACACTTTAAGGAGATCATGTGCAACATATTTACCTGATGCAATATGTCATTGGATTTCTTGACTGCAACTTCCATGAGTGTAGATTGCAGATCTAAACAAAATCAAGTCCTTGAGAACTTCTAACTTTTCTCCATTTATCATGATGTTATTTATTGATCCAGTGATGGGGATTTTTATTTACCTGACATTGAGGTGCAAACCATACTAAAGGCTGTAGTCTTTGATTTTTATTAAAGTAATTTAAGTTATTACTTAAGTAAGTAATTAAGTAATTTAAGTTCTCTTAGCTTTCAGCAAGCAGGGTTCTATCATCTGCATATCACAGATTATTAATAAATTCCAATGTCATGCTCTTCATCATTAGTCCAGTTTCTTGGATTATTTACTCAGTATAGAGATTGAATAAATAGGGTGAAAGAATACAACCTCAGCACACACCATTCCTGATTTTAAACCATTGAGTCTCCCTTGTTCCATACTAACGATTTCCTTTTTGCCTATGTACAGGTTCCTCTTTTTTTTTTTTTTTTTCTTTTTTTACAGGTTCCTCTTAAGCACAATCAAGTGTTATGGAATATCCAAGGGGTCATCTTTGTAGTTGTATGGGTATTATCCAATCACAGATAGCATTGAGCTTCAAGACAGATCTTGAACTATATTCGTTTTGAGGATGAATGCAAGCCACTCCTCCTCAGTTTTTCATTCGTGGCATGGTAAGCTATATGATTGTCAGTTTCAAAGTGACCAACACCAGTTTATTTCAGCTCACTAATGTGTAAGTTACCAATTTTTGTGTTTTATTTCTTTTTTGACAGCTTCTAATTAGAGTACTGGTGTGCTGCTGTGGGCTAATGTGTCAGACTGCAAAGACATTTGAAATGCAAGGTCAGTGGTTCAAACTCATCAGCTGCTCCTCAGAAACCCTATACAAGGTCTCTATGAGTCGGAATCGACTTGATGACACTTCACAACAACAACAACAATAATTTTCCTAGATTCATACTTCATACACTCCATGTTCAGATTATTAGTAGATGCTTGTGTTGTGCTCATCAACAAATGAAGGTCCTGAAAGTCTTAATCCTATTATGTTATCATGGTCAACTCTACTTTGAAGAGGAAGCTCTCCCCCAGCTGTATTCTGAGTGACTTTCAATACAAGGGGCTCATCTTCTGGCTCTATATCTAACAATTCATAAAATTTTCTGTGGCTAAACATTCATAAATGGTCTGCCTCACCTTCATCTTAATTTGTCTTAATCTGGAAGTTTAGCTAAAAATTTCCCACAGTGGTTGATGCTGCTGGTATTCAAAATATCAGTGGCACAGCTTCCAGCAGCACAATAATATGAAAGACACCACAGTACGACAAGTTAACAGATGAACGGTAGTGTATTCCACCCTTTGTCTTCTCATTGACTCATCACATCAGATCAGATCCCATCAGATCCCATCACATCTGATCCCATCATATAACTGCCAAATCACTGAGAATCATGGTCTAGCCAAGGTGGCACACACACACACACATCTATATAAATTATATATATGTATATATATAATTTTTAAAGAAGAGTAGTGGGACTGGGACATAATTCAATCCATTGCAGTGGGTTTCAAGAAAGGACATCCTACCCTCCAATGTGCATCATGTCTATCACCAACCAGGAAGCTCATGAAACTTCTGGGTCCAGAGTCTTTCTTTGAAACTTCATTATGTATTAACAAGTAATTGAATCATGCCTGCTTTCCCCTGAAACCAGATGATAATCACGCAGTAAGTCTTTCTTGTATGGCTAGTCCCCTCAGTTCATTAGCATAACTTATTATGTAAGTAAGATTTGGAGCCCTCATCAAAGGCATGTAAATCACTGGAAGAAATTTCAAGGTTTAGAGTTTATCTCTAAGGAATCAAGTATAAAGACCAAGTTCTTTGGGTAAATTTAAATCCTTTATCCCACAAATTTTATAGGGCAACCTCTAGTCCGCCCAAACTGTTCACAGAAGGAAGGAATGTATGTCTCATTTCTGATCCTTTTGGATTTCTCCTTCATCCCTAAAAAAATTTCAAGATGCAAAAAAATACAATTTATGAGACATTTCATAAATAATATTTTATCACCTTAAGCACTAGACTGCTAACTGCAAGTTCAGTGGTTCAAACAAACCAGCCACTGCTTAGAAACCCTATGCAGGGTTAGTATGAGTGATTCAGTGGAACTTAACAAAGACAAACCCAAAGTCTTTTCCAAGATGAAGCATACCCTCCACCCCGGTGGTTTCTGGTGAAACTTGCAAAATTGGTTGTTCTGCTATATTGCCAAGAATGTTGAAATGACTTTTCTCTTGGATAAAAATAAATGGAAGTCTACACTTTCAAGTTATTGTTTTTCTTAAGTGCCACCAAGTCAGTTTAGACTCATAACAACCTTGTATAGGGTTTCCGAGGAGTGGCTGGTAGATTTGAACCACTGACCTTGTCAAACTAACCTTGTGATCCAGTGTTTATTCTACAGTGCCACACCAGGACTCCATATACACTATTGATTACTGAGAAGTCAAAATAGCAGAAAGGTTGGTGCAGAATAATAATGACCAGAAAAATATTATTGGAAAAGTTAGAATTGTAGAACTTCAGTTGCCTGATTGATTTGCTAAGAAACATTTCTGGCATCATGATGAACCCAGACATGCAAACATCTGTTTGTAATTTTGCAACATTTCTCTGTATTCTTTATCATAAAGTCTAAACCTATATGGAATAGAGAAGGACAAAGAAAAAAGTATTTGGGGAGAGTAACATAATATTAGTGACTACCTTACAGTCTCAATATTTATGAATTATAAAGGTCATTGGTTTCAGAGATGCCTGTTTTGCTTGAATTGCACTTAAATCTTTTAAGTATAAATTTTCATTTCATGAAGAACAACACAGATGATGTCCTAATACAATTGGCTCTTAAATATAATAACAGTGCTTAGATTTGTTTACAGGACATTTCAAACATAGACCCTCCATTGGGAAGAACAGGGAGGTCAGAAATCTGCAATGTGAAATTTGCTTTGAATAATCTTCGCTATGTCAAAGTAACTCATTCTACTATATTGAGTCTGAATGGACAGAGCAAAAAAAAAAAAAAGTCACTGTCCCTAAAAGAAATGACATTTTTCCCCCCCGTATGGTGCCACAAAGTCATGCTGAGGTAATGGGTTAGAGCTCAAATTATAAGAGGGCTGCTTCATGACTTATTTCCTGCAGGTCTGTCTGTAGATGGAACACCATGTAGCATATACATTATAAATCATAAATGTGGGAATAAACTAGAATGAACTGCCATGTAATTTAATTTATAGATCTCAATAATATATACTAACACTGAGTCCAAAGTAATTTTAAAATCAAAAGTCTCTGGATATAGTTCACAATGCATACCAGAACAGTACTCTTTTTAATGGACTGTTCCTAAAAACTGCCGTAGTAATAGTGGTTTGGGGAAGCAAAAATTACTATATTACTAGTTCACTATTATCATATTTTTCTCACTTACTCTCTTCAGAATTAAATAAAAAAGATTTACTGTAAGAATTAAATCTATAACCAATTCAGTGAATAAATAATAGTATCTCCTGAGCACTTAATTGACACCTTATTCAATGCATCTTATTGTGGATAACCAAGGCCACTTAAATTACCATATTTATTATCTCTATTCCCTCCTGTGTTTTGAACACAGAATTTGAAAGGAAAGTAAGCCAATTAGCTCAAGCTTCAATGTATTATTTTCTGCTTTGAAACTGTTCCTACTGTTTTCAAGATTGGCTTCTCTTAGCAAAATACCACAGGATTAATTTAAGAAACAATGTAAAGGATCACTAGGCACATTATTTAGCATGACACTTCTGCTATTTCTCCATAGTCCTGAACTACTTCTTTCCTGGTTGCCTCCAATGAACCAAGGAGGTGACAGTTACATGGTTTTGCTTCCCTGGTATTAGGTAAGTAGTTTGTTACTTCTCCTATATGATCTGACTAAAGATATGTTGAAAGATCTCTCCCCTTCTATCACTAGTGCTTGACTCCATAAGGCATTACTAGGCTTCACATTCATCATTAATCAAGCCCTTTCCTATATGGAAATTTCAAACGAATTGAGAAGAAACCACTTATCAATAGCAACCTGGCTCATTGTGATGAGAGAGAAGAATAAGAGAGATGTTTGAGGAGTTGTCCTCGTGCAATTATGGAGTTCTCATAGTATAGTGGTTACAAATCTAGCTGCTAATCACTTGGTTATCAATTTGAGACTACCAGATGTTCCACAGGAGAAAGATGAGGCTTTCTGCTCCTGTAAAGATTTACAGTCTTGGAAACCCTATATGAGTCAGAACCGACTCCATGGCACACCATCACCACCACCACCACTGGTGCAATTAGAGTCCTGATGTGGTGTTGTAGTATAAGCACTGAACCATATGGTCGGTTTGAACCAGAAAGTCTGTGGTTCAAATGCACCAGTTGTACTTAACAACAACAGTTAGTGCAATTGATAAGTGCTCAGTTGATGATAAAAGGTTGGCAGTTCAAACCCACCCAGCAGTTCTGTGGAAGAGAAACCTTGTGATCTGCTTTTATAAAGATTGCCGATGTTGTTAAGTGCCGTCGAATCTGTTTGACTATTAATTATCCTGTATAGGGTTTCCAAAGAGTGGCTGGTGAGCTTGAACCGCCGACATTGCTGTTCAAATTGACTTTGCAGTCCAGCACATTAACCCACAACGCCACACCAGGACACCAGACTGACCATAGGACAGAGTATAATTGCCTTATAGTGCTTCTGAGTCTGTAAATCTTTAAGGGAGTTGACAGTCACATCTTTCTCCCATGGAGTCACTGGTAAGATTGCACTTAACCTTGTGTACCATAAGAACTACTGAAAATTATACTGTAAAATAATGCAATTATGCTGTACTTTTAAAATATTTCCCCACAGAGTAAGTCTTGATTTAAAGCCTTCATTATATTCTATAATGTGACTGAACTAGAATGCACTTTAACTGATTTCTTATCACTAGACTTTTAGTTTTCCCCTCCATTATAAATAATATATAAAACAACATTCTAATATAAATATATTTTTTTTATCTACTCACATATCTCACATATTTGAAACAAACAGGTGAGAATTTTAGAGCATTTAACATTGACAAATTGATTCCAAATTATTCAATTTTAATATTCATTAGCAGTATATTAGTGTAGCTTTGTGGGTGATGCACTGGACTGCAAAGTTGGTGTGTACCACAAGGTCAGTGGTTCAAGCTCACCAGCCACTCCTCAGAAACCCTACACAGAGTCACTGTGGGTCAGAAGCAACTCTACTCAAATGGCAACATTTTAAAATAAACTGCCTGGTGTTAGATATTATTAAGATTCCTCATTTTCGTGTATGTGAAGAGTCTTCCAAAAGTTCACAGAAATGGAATTTACAGATAAAAATAAAATGCTTAAACTTTATTTCTCAAAATAAACTTAATTAAGTTCATTACACTTTTGCAAACAGTAATACCAGCCATTTACCCAACCCCTAAAGAACTTAAGGTCTTGGAAATATAACCATATCAATGAAGTCTTTTTATATTATTACCTGAAAAAAATTGTTGTTGTTGTTGTTAGGTGCCATTGAGCCTGTACCAACTCATAGCGACATTATGTACAGTTAAACAAAACACTGCCCAAATTCTGGGCCCACCTCACTATTGTTGCCATGCTTGAGTCCATCGATGCTGCCACTTAGCCAATCCATCTCATTGGGCTTTTTCTCTGACCCTCCACCTTACTAAACCTGATATCCTTCATTAGTGACTGGTCCCTCCTGACAATATGTCTGAAGTATGAAACAAAGTTTGGCCATCTTGGCCTCTAAGGAGCACTCTGGCTGCACTTCTTACAAAATGGATCTATTGGTGCTTTTGGCAGCCCATGGCACCTTCAATATTCTCCTCCAACACCATAACTCAAAAGCATCAATTCTTCTATGGTCTTCCTTATTCACTGTCCAGCTTTCACATGCATATGAGGTTATTAAAA
>NW_006408537.1:6320347-6334431 GCF_000296735.1 Chrysochloris asiatica
AAAAACAGATTTATCTATTTAAACCTTTACATTTTCCTCATAGATTTATATGAACTTTAAATAATGTTTATTTAAAATGTATTCCTTGTAAAGGTTCATTTTATTCAACTATTTATTTATCATGTTGTTGTGGTTGTTTTTATGAGTCATCAAACTAGTTTTGACTCATGGTGATCCTGTATAGGGTCTTGGGGGTGTGGCTAGTAGTCTTGAACTACCAAACTTGAGGTGAACAGTCCAGTGTTTATACTACAGTACTACATCAGACTTCATGCATGTAGAGCAGATTTATGTTTTTAAAATAGTCATTTGTAGTTTGTTCAGATAATTTTAAAATAGTTGTTTGAATATACACTTTCAACATCCCTCTTCCCTTACTCAATGACTAAAGGTGTATTTTTTTTTAAAACCCCACAATTAAAAATAGAAAAGCCATTCCCTCAATGGACTAGAAATGATAATCACTTGAAGATGACAGACTTTGTAATCAAGTTAAACTAAGGAGTCATGACACAAAACCTAGTTAGAAGAAACGCTTAAAAAAAAAAAAAATCAAGTGTAGAGGTGGAGGTTTCAAGCTCAAACGTGATGCATGTTTTAAAGGTCTGGTCAGTAGACAGATTCTTGGTGTAGGTTCCCCAGAAGGCAGAGCATACTTCCCACTTTCCCCACTTCTTAAGGAAAAGCACAAGTCAGTCCAGAACAATGTGGTTGGGCATACAATCCAAAGATACATAGAAATAATGTGGTACCCAGAGGGAAACAGAAAACTATATAACCAGAAAATTATCTCCTGACACACTCCTCTCTACAGCATCCCTCCCCTCATCAATCTGCCTTGTAAAAAAGATGATGCAAATGATAATCTTCAGTCATATGAGCTATAATCCCTCCAAAAGGTATTATCTCAAGGAATAGAGCTAATATCTAAGAAAACATAGAAACAGATCATAATGAATTCTATTTTAGAAAAAGTATATTATTATTATTATTATGGAAGCAGTGACGTTCACAAAAAAATAAAAAGAACTAAGTATGAAATTTAAAATAATAAAATTTGTTAAAATATCAAATAAATATCAGAATGAACACAGATGAAGAGCACATTCAAGCCTCAACTTTTAATGGTGAATGCTTCTATAGACAAAATATTGAATGATGCAGAAAGAATTAAAAGAAGATGGAAGACATTCACACAGTCACTGTACCAAAAAGAAATAGATGATGTTTAATCATTCCAAGAGGTAGCATATGATCAAGAGCCATGGATACTGAAGGAAGTAGTCCAAGGTACACTGAAGGTGTTAACAAAGAGCAAGGCACCAGGAATTGATGGAATACAAATTGAAATCTTTCAACAAACTGATACGGCACTGCAGGCACTCACTTATCTATGCCAAGAAATTTTGAAGATAGTTACCTGGCCAACTTATTGAAAAAGATTCATATTTTGCCCATTCAAAGACAGATGACAGAAGAGAACGCAGAAATCATCTGAAAATATCATTATCATCTCGTGCAAATAAAATTTTGCTAAAGATAATTCAAGAAAAGCTGCAACAGTACATTGTCAGGGAACTGGAACTGGAATATGTTCACGCCATATTCAGATGAAGAAGTGGAATGAGGAATAGCATTGCTAATGTCATATAGACCTTGGCTGAAAGCAGAGATTATCAGAAAGATGTGTTCCTGTACTTCATTGACTACACAAAGTCTTTAAATTGTGTGGGTCATTACAAGCTATGGACAGCATTGTGGAGAATGAGTATTCTGGGAAACTTAGTTATGCTCATGAGGAGCTTGTACATAGACCAAGAAGCAGTTGTTCCATTAGGAACACTGAAATGTTTCAGACCAAGGATGCTTTCTTCCACCACACTTGTTTATTCTGGATGCTGAGCAAATAATTCAAGAGCTGCATTTTGTGAAGAAAAATGTGGCATCAGGTTTTGTGAAAGCTGATTAACAACGTGTGATATGCAGATGATACAACTTTGTTTGCTGAAAGTGAAAAGGACTTAAAATAGTTACTGATAAAGATCAAAGTCCATGGCTTTCAGTGTGGGTTGCACCTCAATGTAAAGAACAAAAATCCTCACCACGGAACCAATAAATACCATCAAGATAAATGGAGAAAAGATTGACATTGTCAAAGGCATATTTGCTTGGGTCAACCATCAGCAATCATGGAAGCAGCAGTCAAGAAATCAATTGACGTTTTACATACAGCTAATCTGCCTAGCGTAGTGGTTACGAATCGGGCTGCGAACCTTAAGGTCAGCAGTTCGAAACTACCAGCCGCTCCGCGGGAGAAAGATGAGGCTTTCTACTCCCGTAAGGATTTACACCCTCGGAAACCCTGTACAGGGTCGCTATGGGTCGGAACCGACTCGACGGCACTTAACAACAACAATCTGCCTCACAAGTACTTTTTAAAGTGTTCAAGGGCAAAGATGTCAGTTTGAGGACTAAGGCATATCTGACACAAGCAATGGTATTTTCAATACCTTCATATGCATATAAAAGTTTGACAATGAATAAAGAACACCATAGAAGAATTGATGCACTTGAGTTATGGTGTTGGAAGAGAATATTAAAAGTATCATGGACTGCAAAAGAATAAACCAATCTGTGTTGGAAGAACTACATCCAGAGTACTCCTTAGAAGCCAGGATGGCCACACTTCATCTCTCATACTTTGGACATATTATCAGGAGGGACTATTCCCTGAAGAAGAACATAATGCTTTATAAAGTAGAGGATTGGTGAAAAAGAGGAAGACCTGCAATTAGATGGATCAACACAGTGGCAGCAACAATGGGCTCAATTGCTGCAAGGATTATGAGAATGTCTCAGGACCAGACAGTGTTTTGTTCTCTTGCGCATAATGTCGCTATGAGTCAGTACAGACTCTATGGCACCTAAAAACTAACAACAATTGTTGATCTGATAGGTTGTCTTTTTATGCATACTCTGCAAGCCATCATTGCTTTATCAAATTAAATTTACATTACAGGACACACTACAGCAAAACTTTAAATATCCTTTAAGAAGAATGCTTGCATGCTAAAGGCTCTAAACAATTTGTAGAGTAAATTGTGTTTATAATGGTTTCATAAATAAAAGTAAATGGATTTTGTTTATTATTATTTAAATTATTAATGCTACTTTTAATCTGTAAATAACTTTCTGTAATTTACACAAAACACTCATTTATCCAGAAACATTTCCAAAACACTTTGATAACTACTTTTATTCATTGTAATGAATAAAAGAGTTTAAGATGGGTTTGTGTTAAGAATCTGTTCTTTAAAATAAGATTCTAGGATTTATTTATTCATGGAGATCTATTAGATTACATACATTAGTATATATATGAGGAATTTTCTAAAACTTCTTGGAAAAATGGAATTAGAAGATAATGGAGTTTTTCCAAGAACATTTTGAAGCCTCCTCATACACACAGAAGTCAGAAAGAAATTTTACTTGAGTTCCAGTTCATATGTGCGCGTATTTTTCCAAACAACATGAGTAAACATGTCTCTGTGATCAATGGATGACTACAGACAAGTTCTCTCAAAAATACACTTGTCTTAGTCTTTTGAGGGTGCCTCCTAGAAAAAAAAGATTCTTTTTATGCCATGGGAAAAAATATTTTCAGATCAGAACTAATAACAAATTTTAAATAAAACTCATTGGACATCTTCTCAAAACATTGAAGCTTTGCAGCAAGTTTACAGTAATGCTGCTCCACATGGAGGGAAAAAGGCAGTTTTCTGATGGATCAAGGTGTTTTATTGACAGGACAACTTCAAAGATGAAGAAGACAGAAAGATAGGCTCAGAAAGTTATGGAAGCTGTTTTGGGAGATTCCAAAGGTGCAACCTTGACCATTTTTGCCAAGGGCATGGGATAATGAGAACGAATTATTAAGAAATTTTAAGAACATTGAAAAGTGCATTGGTGAGAAAAATGTCCCCAAAGTTGTGTCAAGAAATTTTTTTTTTCCTGTCATGACAATGTGCCTGCTCATTCTTTGAAGGTAGCAAAGCCTGTTGTCTTATAATAATTTGATTGACATACTTTATCACACCCACTCTACAATCCTGATCTTACCTCTTCAGACTTGTTTTGTTCCTGCAAATAAAAGACCACTGAAAAGAAACATGATTTGGGCCCGTAAGATTACCAAAACTGCCATTTTGAAGTGGTGTAAATTGAAGAGAGAATTCTTTTGGGTAAGTGTTGTTGTTTATATTATATGCTATAGAATCGTTCCAATTCGTAGTGACCTTGTATGTGGTTTCCAGGAGTAGCTGATGAATTTGAACTACTAACTTGTAGTTCAAATCGACCTGGTGTTCAATGCTTATTCTACAACACCAGGTGGAAACACTACCTTAAATGTATAGACCTACATAGAGTATATCTTGAGAAACAATAGCTTCACATTTTGATACTTTTTAAAAATACAATTTTCTATGATTTTGCATTACTACTTGATTTGAGTTTGTGTATATGTATACAGAAGTGTGGTAGCACTTTAGGGCAAACACAGGACTGCAAACCACAAGGTTGGCAATTAGATCCCAAAGTCACTCTGCAGACACAAGAGTTTTGGCACCCACCCAGCAGAAAGTTTGTAGTATGTCATTTTTTTCAGTTAGAATTGTTTGAGCTGAGCCAGTTGTGATGTTTATGATGCTAGCTTCTTTTTTGGTTAATTCTATAAGTCTTGACTTAGGACATAGAAATTAATCTAAGCCTTGCTAACTGGATGGTTTCGACTGCTATTGGCTTCATCTTCAACCTCATATTATCCCTTCATAAAACTTCCTGATTTCTTTGGGTCATTGTCCCTATAAACTTTTCACAAAGCATCAATGATCTCACCATGCTTTCAGCCAATGTGGAGCCCACAGTCACTCTGCAGACGATGAGGCTATCTTTGTTCCCACAAAGATTTACAGCCTCAGAAACCTATACAGAGTTACTATGAGTTGGACTTAACTCTATGACACTTAACATCACTCTCTCTACATATATGTATATATATGACTGCACAGTGAAAAAATATATTAAATGATGATTCATGGCATTACTAAACACTTCTGAATTTTCTTTAAATGATAAAAGAAAGATTTAATTATGCTTATCATTATATAAACATTCAATATTTATTTTTATTATACTTTTCTTTTGTCAAATTGTTCTATGCACAGTATGTATGACTTCTCTCAATATTTCAGAGCATTCCATTAAATATATCATCTTCTCCCTTAACAATCTGGAATAATTACACGTATTTAATACCTTTTCTTTTTCTTAAAATGAAAGATTCTGAGAGAAATTATTTTCATATACTACATAGGTTCCAACATCGCTATATGGATGAGGAAATAATGTATACACAGAGGGATTTAAGTTGTAGTAAAATAGTAAAGCAAGAAAAAATCTATACTCATTAATCATTGACTTAAACTGTTCCCTTGTGTAGAAGCAAACCATTAAAACAAGAGAGTTACATTTAAACACAAAAACACAGTAAAAGAAATAATGTATTCTACCAAGAACATTGATTCTGTCCTTAAATTGCAATGAATGAGGAACATTTTCTCCTTTCACACCTTAACATGCAATTTTTTTCTTTTCATTCAAATAATGTCCAGCACAATTGATTCACCTCTTAATTAATTTTTTCTCTACCACAAATATGTGCATTATAATAAAAAGCACATTTGGGAGCAGGGAATTGTGGAACTATGAAGCTATAGCTACATGGCAACAGAGTATATCAGGGAGTGGAGTCATTACATCAGAGTTTATAAATTCCTTGCCCCTCTGTGTGTGTGTCATGCCTATAGTCTCTTATACCTGGTACACAGTAGAAATTCAAGAAATGTTTGCTGTATATATACCATGATACTCGATAGACAGTATTTTTAAGAGTTAGATTGATCTATGTGTACATTTTGATATGCTACTCATTGACTGAAGGAGCTCTCATAGTGCTGTGGTTACAAGTTGGGCTCCTAACCTCAAGGTCAGCTGTTAGAAACTACCAGTCATTCCGTGGGAGAAAGATTAGTCTTTCTACTCCCATAAGAACATACAGCCTCAAAAACCTTATGAAGGGTACCTAAGAGTCAGAACTGACTCCAAGGCACACCACTACCACCAACACTCACTGGCTGAACTCTTGGTGTGGAACTGTATGATCAGAACTGGACTGCTAACCAGAATGTTGGTAATTCTTTTTTTTTGGAAGATAGAGAGAATTCTTACTCCAATCTACGACTATTTTAGCTCAAATATAGGTTATAAGTTCCAGCTTCCTTTACAGTGAAATAGGGCCATGTAAAAAAGTGAATAGATGTTATAAGTGCAATTTTTGCTTTAAATACTTAAAAAATGTAGGTGTTTGCCCTTATTTCTTTATCTCATACTAAATGTAGATGTGAAATTGAAGAAACTTTGACTATACAGTTCAACAACCTTGAAGATAATGGAGAAACATGATGGAAGGTACTGAGTCCCTGAATGACATCATGGAGCAGAACTGTTTACCCTTTATCACTCTTTTCGAGCTTACATACTTGAGAGATGATGTCGTTTGAATCATGATGTGCTGAGGTCTTTGTAGCATCCTTTGCTGTGCCCTAATCATATAGTCTTTGAGCTAAAATGAAGATATTATCACCACAACTACCATAATTACACAAAACATAACCCCAGACTTTTTTGTAATTTGTTTCCAGTTACCAGTATCAATTTAATTAATGAAATTAATAATGTAAAATGAAAACAAAATAATGTTTTCAAATTAAATTAATTATTATTAATTGTATTTTTTTTACTTATTCACAAAATATTTACTTTGTGAATATTTTTTGTGAAGGATGTTGTTTGAAGTATAAAAACAAACCCTAGAGCACAGTGCCAATCCAGTTAAGTAGGTATAAGAGAGAAAATGTAAAAGTGAATAATTACATAACACTAATTAACAGCAAGGGAAAACACTAATTAATAGCAGTGGGAAAATATAGATGGTCTAGAGTAGCTAGACAAAATCTATGGTGCAAGAGCATTTTAATTGACCTTGAAGAATGATAAGTTTTGATAAGATGTCAGAGAGGGAATTTCAAGTTTAAAGAAAATAGCATAAGCAAATATTTGGAATCCAAGGAGGTGGCAAGATGGTGGCCATGTCAGAAAGGCTTTACAGACTCTCTACAGCAAAGATAATGAAAACCAAATGGAACTAATGCAGATCATAGCCCTGGAATTCTGAGCATCAGATGAAGGGATAAAGAAGTAGATAGAAGGCTTACTAGGAGACAGAATTGAGCCAACATGGCCAAAAAAGGAGACTTTGGTTATTTAAGTCAATGACTAAATAGGTGTAGTCATCTTGAGCTTTCATGAGCAGCTTCAGAGACAAGAAACTTACCAGCATTATACAAGCATACCTGTGATTCACAGACAAAGCTGGGTGTGTTTTTTTCTTGTCCCCCACTCTCCCCTAATGACCAACCTAGTGGGTTGGACCCCACCCTCATACAATCCCAGGGAAACTCCTGCTCTCCAGACTATCAAAGTCATATCAAACTGTGTGGGCAGCTTGCAGCACCAACACACATTTCTGGAATCAGGTGTTGCCATTCCAGACCTACACAGATTGTTCTGGTCAATTCTGGACTAGGACTAGAGATACCTCTCATCCTCTGCTCCTCTCTGGGATGGAAATACTTTGGTACTCCAACTGCTTTGAGGTTGCTATTAATTAGTGTTTTCCCTTGCTGTTTCTGGATTGGGTGCCCAACAGACAACACATAAACCAACAGAAACTCAATCTAGGATTGAGTGTTACTTTCTCATTCCTTACCTGCCCTCGACATGAGTTCCCTAGCTGTCAAGAGATCCCAGAATTATCTACACTTGAGTCTGGAAAATGAACTAGATTTTTTTGTTCTCTTTCATTGTTTCTGTTTCTTTATTCTTTCTCCCTTGCCTTTGTCTTATCTTGCTTTCACCTTTCTGTCTCCCTTTCATTTTTTCTTCTTCTTGGCTTCTCTTACCCAACTGTTGCTACTTCTTTCCTTCTTCTTAAAAAATTTAGTCCCTCTTTATTTATTTATTTTTCTATTCATTACTACTCTTTTGATCTCTTTCCCTATTACTCATTCCTCTCCATAATTGTGTTTAGTCCTTTTTCTTTCTTTTTATTTTCTCTCTTTCATTTTTCTCTTTTTATTATTTTATTTTCCTCTTGTCCTTTTCTAACTTTGGGTTCCGGATTCTTTTGCTAGGCATTGCCTGCTTTTTTCTTTTCTTTTTCATTATTTTCTTTATTATTGTTATTGTTTGCTGGTTTGTATTTGTTTTGCTTCTTTCATGTGTGTGTGTGTGCTTTCTCATTTTGCCTCACCTGACAGGAAAGAGCAACTGCATAAATACAGTCCATTTACAACTGTACCCACTACAACCCCACCCATTGAGAAAGAGTTAATCACCACTTTTATACACTGGAACAACTGCAACTACTAACGTCAGCCAAATCCATCTTAAACAGAACTGCATAAACAGAGAACAGAGAATGGTACAAAAGCTAATCTCTAGATCACACCCACCAGGAAGCAATTGGTGAGTACCTAAGAATAAACTAATATACAATCATCAACTTAATACAAATATAATAAAATCAAAATGACACAAAAGCTGTAGACAATTTCTGTTCACATGAAGAAACAAGACAGAGTGGATCAAACCAGGGACCAAGAGATGGAGGTAGAAAACATTTTTGTGGATAAAAAGACATTGGAACTACCTGAAAAGGAATTCAAATGAACAATATTTAGTCATTTCCAAAGGATTGCCAGAAAGGGTGAGGAAACAAGAAAGAATTCAGGAAAGCACTACAGGAACTATCAAACAAAATAGATAACCCTGAAAATTGGATCAATAAATAACATTATGGAGAAGAAGATTAAAGCCGTCAAAAACTTCATTTTGCTTGAAACCACTGTCAACACACATGGAATCAGTAGTAAAAAAATTCAAGGATTTACTGCATTAGGCAAATCCGCTGCACAAAAATTCTTTAAAATATTCAAGAGCAAAGATGTCAGTTTGAGGTCTAAGCTGCTCCTGACCCAAACCTTCATGTTTTCAGTAGTTTCATATGCATATGAAAGTTGGACAATGAATAAGCAAGACCATAGAATATTTGGTGCATTTGAGTTATGGTGTTAGAGAATATTAAACATACAATGAGCTGCCAGAAAAAAAACAAATCTGCAAATCTGTGCTGTTAGTTGGAAGGTAGAGAAAAAGAGGTAGAAACCCAATGAGATGGATTCGCCTAGTGGCAGAAGCAATAGCCTAAAGCTTAAGAGTGATTTTGAAGGTGGTGCAGGACTGGCCTGTGCTTCACCCTATTATTTATAAGGTCACTATTATTTGGAACAGACTAGACAGCACTAAACAACAACCTTTCCATGAAAATTTCTGCACTCTCTGATTTACACCACGTCAGAGTAGCAGTTTGGACACAAACTGTGTTATTTTAAAATGCTCTTTGAGTTTTAGGAGCAAAATGAAGACAGAAGGAGCAATATCTGGGAGGCAGCATAGATGGGAAAAGGATTCCTAATAAAATTATTCCTAATAAAATTCCTAATAACTGTCCTGGTAGGACAGTTCTTGCTACTCTTAGAGAATTAACTTATGCATTGTCATAATGGAAAAACTTTTCAATTTTTTCACCACTTTTCAATTTTCTTTAAAGTATCTTCCGAAGAAGCCCCTGTGATTGTTCTGTGTCCTTCAAGAAAAATCTGTCTAGATTGCCCCTGTCAAATCTCACAAAACAGTCACCATATCCTTCTGAACTGATCACTCTTCCTTGGATTTAACTGGTTCAACAGATATCCTTGGAAATCACTGTTTTGATTGGACCTTTATCTTGAAGGCATCCCAAGGAGACTAAAACAAGTGTATAATTGAGATAATTTGTTTGTAGTCATACACTTATTAAAGACCCATGTTGAAAAGGTTGTGTTTCTTTGGACTAAATCCATACCTATATGAACAGGAAATCTAGTATCAGTACTTTTTGACTTACCATTGCACATGTGAATCTTTTCCTTCACTGTCTAAATGCCAGTTTAAATATTATAATTCTACGTGGTTTTTGATTTTTTGATATTGTCTTCTTTGCCTCACTTTAGGAGAAATCATTAGTATAAAGATAAAATCTCACCTTCAAAGTGATAAGCATAATCATTTATATTTTATACTTTTCCAAAATGGGATCTTTACAAATATATGTGCTGTGCATATTTTTAGATTCAGGTAAAAGAGAAATATCAAACTTATTATCTCAGTCTAATGTTTGGCATCTTTCTATGCAAAATTTTTTGATTGATGATGTACTCATATATTAACACCTTATACCTGTGGTCTGCATTCCAATTATTTGTTATTAGCTATGTAACATACATCAAGAAAATTGATTTGTATATTAATCTTTTTCTTTAGAATTTCCTTCACACTGAGGAAGTGGAGCAAGAGGTTCAAAGAGAACCCTTCAAACAGATCTTCATCACAAATGCACCACAGTACAGTTAGTAATTATTCAATTAAAAAATGTGATGATAATATCATACAAGAAAATTTCAGGCTGCTCACTTGTAAAAATAAAATGCATAATCATTTGCACTATGGATACTTTTGCCCCATTACATTCAAACAGTGAAAAATTTAATTCTAATGTAACATTAGTAGGCCTGGTGTGGCCTTGTTGGTTAATGCCTTGGACTGCAAGGTTGGTTTGAACCACAAGGTCAGTGGTTCAAGCTTACCAGTTGCTCCTCAGAAACCCTGTATAGGGTCGCTAATGAGTTGGAGACAACTGGGCGGAACTCAACAGCATGTGGTGATAAATAAACAGGCTGAATTGGGGAATTAAAAATAAAGGTTTTATTAGTTTTTTTTCTCTGTCTAGAAGTAACAGATTTGTGTGTGTGTGTGTGTGTGTGCACACATACACACAAAGACTCAAAACTAGCCTGCCATTCAAACAGGGCAAAAGCAAAAGTTTAAAGGAAAGAGAAAAAAAATGTTTCAAAGAGGATGAAGTATTACTGTTTCTAAGAGTAGATTGCTTGTTATTTATGACTATCTGTCAAAATTGACAGGGACAAGAAAAATAGGTATCTCTTGATTGTAAAGACAACAGCAAAGCAGAACAAACTGGATGTTTGTTATTGAAATGTAGCTGGTGATATGCTGATAAATGTAGCAATGAAGTTAGTGGGAACAAGAAGACTAAAATCAATTCTAACTATGAGTGTGGGGTAGCCAAGCAGTGATGTTGAATATTTCTGTAACTACAGTAGCTGAATCTGTGAGCATTACAAAGTAAATAAATAAAAGGTGTGACCACTACAGCCTTGTGACAATTTTGTAAGAATCTCTGGTATTGTAGTGATTATGAGCTGGGCTATTAACCAGTTATTCCATGGGCAAAAGATGAGGCTTTCTGCTCCTGTAAAGATTTACCGCCTCAGAAATCCTATACAAGGTGTCTATATGTCAGAACCAACTCCACAGCATCAACCACCACCAGCAGTTTTCTGTAAAACCATAACATAAAAGAATGCAACTATCTTGAGAATTATGCTATGCACACACAGATACCTAACTGACCCTTAGAGACAAAAATAGTAGACAATCTTTCTCCCATTGACTTCTCAATATATACCTGTGCACCTCTACAGTGGTGACTAGAGGAGGGGCATGAGTGAGTGGACACCCCTACCAACTGCTGGAAGCTTCTACAGTGCACACATTCTGCCTATGTAGCAAGGCGACTGGACAGTCAGCCACAGTTTTATTTTTGTTTCAAAGTGGTGGTTTGTCTCGGTTTTTATATTGCTTCTACTTTTGGTCCTTTTGATCACACATTTTTCCTGGAGGTGAAAGCTGTTTCTCCCTACATTACCCAAAAAGAGACAGCAATGTTAGCCATATAGCCAAGCTACAAGCATATCCCGTAATATTCCACCATTGAAACAAGAGCCAATAACAGCTGCTAAGCATTATATGCGAAAAGGGAAGCCTATCTCCTGATCATGTCCACCAGGAGACACCCAGTAAGCTTAATAACACAACAAAAAAATCTATTTAAGCATTAAAAAAAAACCACATAACTACTGGAAATGACAAACAAAAGATCTCAAAATATTTCTCCAAACAGAAAAGAGTAACTGAGACAAATGAGCTATAGACAGACAAAGGTTTCCCAGAAGAAGAACAGGTTTTGGATTTGCCTGAGAAGGAATTCAGAAGTATGTTATGGATACCAATTCAAATGCTCCAAAAAGGGGTGAAGGAAAACAAGGAATAATTCAGGAAAGTACTACAAGAGCAATCAAACCAGATTGATACAGCATTGAAAAGAATTCAAACCTGCAAAAAGAATTCCAGATGATTAATAATAAAATATCAGAAATGGACAATACACTGAAAGGGAAAAGGAGCAGAATTGAAGAGATGTCAGCCAGAATCAGTGAGCTGGAAAGCTAAGATGGAAGAGCAAGAATAAAAAAGGGTAAAAAAATCTGAAGAGAGTCTAAAATTCATGATGGATAAAATGAAGAGGAACAACTTAAGAATTATTGGCCTTCCAAAACAGGCAGAATCAGAGAAGTCCACAGAGGAGATAGTTGAAGAACTTCTGGAAGAAAATTTCCCTAACATCTTGATAGATGAGAAGATAAACATTCAAGAAACCAAACATACCCCAGGAAGGATAGACCCCAAAAGAAAATCACTGAGACATAATAACCCAGCTCTCCAAAATCAAAGACTAGAAGAGAATCCTAAAAGCAGCCAGGGAAAAGAGAAGTGTCACTTACAAAGGCAAGCAAACAAAATTAAGCTGTGACTTCTCAGCAGAAACCATGCAGGCAAGAAGACAATGGAGAGACATATACAAAACCCTAAAAGAAAAAAAAAAAACTGCCAACCAAGAATCATCTATCCAGCAAAACTGTTAATCAAATATGAAGGTGCAATAAAAATATTCCAGGACAAACAGAATCTAAGAGATTTTGTCAAAACCAATCCAGCACTTCAAAACATCCTAAAGGGAGTTCTTTGGACTGAGAACCAACAAGAACAGACAACAACCAGAGATTGAAAGGTGTGGCAACATGACCTGGAACTCAGTTGATGGATAGCAGAGTTCAGAACAGAACAAAACTACAACAAATTCAAAGGAGCTGAGAGGTCAACGTAAGATCAAATTAATATCAATGTAAGAACAGAGGTCCAGGTGGTGAGGATGTCAGGTAGATTACAAGATACAATAGATTCTCTTAAATGGAGAGAAAATTTAATAGACTATAAGGTAACCCCAAAGAAAGTTAATACTTCACAACTTACCATGAAAATGAACTTCCAAGCAGAAAAAGCAAACATGAAAACTAAGAAGAAACTGACAAGAAATAGCACAAAAAACACAAACTCAGCACAAGAAGGTATGCAGAACAAAGCATCGAATAGCACTACCAAAAAAAAAATCAATATAATGGCAGCAATTAATTCATACCTATCGATAATTACATTGAATGTCAATGGATTGAATGCACCAGTGAAGAGACAGAGAGTGGTAGATTGGATAAGAAAACAAGACCCTTCAATATGCTGCCTGCAAGAGACACATCTTACACACAAAGACAAAAACAGATTAAAAGTTAAAGGATGGAAAAAAAATACCTAGCTAACTGCAACAGTAAACAAGCAGGAGTGGAAATTCTAATTTCTGATAAAGTAAACTTTAAGATAAAAACCAGCATAAGAGATAAAGAAGGACACTATCTCATTATCAAAGGGTCAATTGAGCAAAGACAACATAACCAGAATAAATATCTACTGTCCCAATGAGAAAGCACCAAGATATATGAAGCAACTCTTACTAGAATTGAAGAAAGAAATAGATAAATCTACAATTATAGTGGGAGATTTTAATATGCCACTTTTGAAAAGGGACAGAACAACCAGAAAGAAACTCGACA
>NW_006408537.1:6339742-6369277 GCF_000296735.1 Chrysochloris asiatica
AATCTGTTGTTGGAAAAAGTACAGCTAGAATGCCCCTGGGAAGCCAGGATGGCTAGACTTCATCTCTCATACTTGGGCATATTATCAGGAGGGACCAGTACCTGGAGAAGGATATCATGTTTGGTAAAGTGGTGGGTTGAAGAAAGAGAGGAAGACCCCCAGCAAGATGGATTGGCACAGTGACAGGAGTAAGGGCTCAAATGTAGCAAAGATTGTGAAGTTGGTGCAGGACTGAGTAGTGTTTTGTTCTGTCGTGGTTAGGGTTGTTATGAGTCAGTACCAACTCTATGGCACCTAACAACAACAATGCTATACAATTGTAAGGAATGTGGCTAGTGCATCACATATATCCCTTACATTTATCATTTCATGCCAAGACACCAGCTCTTTGCATTTGATATTGCTTTCTGGTAGTCTCTCTAGTCACAAAAGCCCAATTGGTCTGAGTCAAATAGTGAGTAAAATTCTACTAAATTCTGAAAGAAGTTGGCAAGAAATGAATGCCAAGAGTGAATAAAGGTTTTAAATTCCTTACCAGTTGCTTTCAAATCAACTCTGACTTTTGCAGATCACATAATGTGTCAGTGTAGAACTATACTCCTTAGAGTTTTTACCTTAGGTTGGGTTCTCTAGCGAAGCAAAACCAGTGAAGTTTATAGAGAAGTTTATGTCAAGTAAACGACACACATAATTATATAGATGGACACATCCCAAGCCTATTGATCAGATGTGACATAACTTTAGGGCTGATGAACCAAGATTGGCAGGTCAGACAGCAGGTAGACAGTTCAGGCAGGCAGGATGACTGGCTGCTGATAATTCCTTGGATTGTCAAACAATAGAATAGGCCAGTGGTTCAAGTTCAAAGAACCTGAGGCTGGTTGATGAGCCAGATGTAGAATCTAGCCCCAGTAGAAAAGTAAACAAGCTTAATCTGTGTGTCCAATATATTGGAAGTAGGCCACATCCTGAGGAAACTTTCTTTCAGTTGATTGACTCTAGAAATCATCATGGGGAAAGTACACCTTAACTGACAAAATTTGTTTTTGTCTGATGATATTGGTCTTCTTTATTGTGTTTTCCCATGAACGTAGTCAATTTGGTTCCTATGTATTCTGTCTGGGGAGGTCTATGTGTATAGATTCCTTTTATGTTTAAAAACATGTTTGCAATGAACAAGTCATGGTTTTGCGAAATTCTATCATGGGATTTCCAGCATCATAATTCCTATCACCACTAAGGACTATTGTGTGCTTTTTTAATATTGAGGTGCAACCCATACTGAAGACTATGGTCTTTGATCTTCATCAGTAAGTATTTTAAGTCTTCTTGGTTTTCAGCAATCATGTTTGTATCATCTGCATATCACAGATTGTTTATGAGTTTTCCACCAATCCTGATGCCATGCTCTTCTTCATACAATCCAGATTCTCAGATTATTTTCTCAGAATACAGATTGAATAAGGATGGTGAAAGACTACAACCTGGCACACATCTTTTCTAATTTTTTAAAATACTCAGTGTCCCCTTGTTTTAATAACTGCCTCTTAGTCTATGTAAAGCTTCCTCATAGTTCTCCAGGACATAATTATGTAGCCTGGAATACTCATTTTCTGCAATATTGTCCATAGCTTATCATGATCCACATAGTTGAAAGCCACTGTGTAATCAATAAAGCACAGGGAAGCATCTCTATTGTAGTCTATGCTTTCAGCCAAGATTCATCTGACATCAACAATGATATCTCTTGTTCTACATCCTCATTTAAATCTGGCTTCAACCTCTGGCAGTTTCCTGTCAATGTACTGTTGCAGTTGGTTTTGTATTCTCTTTAGCAAAATTGTAATTGCATGCAATATTAATGATATTGTCCAATTATTTCCACATCCCATTGGGTCACCTCTCTTTGTAATGGACACAAATATGGATCTCTTTCAATCAGTTGGCCAGGTACCTGTGTTCCAAATTTCTTGGCATAGATGAGTGATTGCCTCCAGTGCAGCATCAGTTTGTTAAAAGATTTCAATTTGTATTCCGTCAATTCCTGGTACCTTATTCTTTGCCAATGCATTCAGTGCACCTTGGTCTTCTTCCTTCAGTATCCTTGGTTCTTGACTGTATGCTAGCTCTTGAAATGGTTGGACATCATCCATTTCTTTTTGGTACAATGATTCGGTGTATTCTTTCCATCTTCTTTTAATATTTTCTGCAACATTCAATATTTTGTCCATGTAATCATTTAATATTGCAATTTGAGGCACAGATTTTTTTCTTCAGTTCTTTCGGCCTGAGAATTGCTAAGTGTGTTCTTTGCTTGTGATTTTCTAACTCCAAGTGTTTTCACATTTCATTATATTTCACTTTATCTTTTTGAGCTGCCCTTTGAGCTTTTCTTTTCAGCTCTTTTACCTCTCTATTTCTTATATTAACTTCAGCATCTATGCACTGGAGAGCAAGTTTGAGAATCTTTTTGGACATCCATTTTGATCTTTTAATTCTTTCTTGACTTATGAATCGCCTTTTGTTTTCTTTTGTATGATGCTCTTGATGTCATCTCACAACCCTTCGGGTCTTCAGTCGTTAATGCCTAATTAATCTGTTTTTGTGAAGACCTCAAAATTCAGATGGGATATGTTCAAGGTCATATTTTGGCTCTTGTGGGATTGTTTTAATTTTCTTCAACTTCAGTCTGAATTTGCATAAGAACAATTGATGTTCTGTTCCAAAATTTATTCAGGTCCTTGTTTTGGCAGACAATATGGAGTTTTTCCTCTGTTTCGTTCCACACATGTAGTCAATTTGATTATTGTATATATTCCATCTGGTGAGGTGTATGTGTATAGTCAGTTGTTTTCACCTATTTGAAATGAAGTATTCATTGGTCTTTCCAAAGTCCATTATGCATTCTCCAGCATTATTTCTATCACCAAGGCCATATTTTCCAAATACTGATACATCCTCTTTGTTTTCAATCTTTGCATTACAATTGCCAGTAATTATTAATACTGATTCTTTGTTTGATTGATTTCAGACTGAATATGTTGGTATCATTCTTAAATTTCATCATCACTGGCTTTAGTGGTTGTGGTATAAATTTGAATACTAGTTGTATTAACTGGTCTTCCTTGTGTTGTTGTTAAGTTCTGTTGAATCGATTATGACTTAGAGTGATCCTGAATAGGGTTTTCAAGGAGCAGCAGGTGGCTTTGAGCTGCCGGTCTTGTGATTTGCAGTCCAGTGCTGGTCCTACAGAAGTCTACTCTTCTAGACAGCATTGTACCTCAAGACAGATCTTGAAACGTTTTTTTAAAATGATGAATGTGACATCGCTTTTCTACAGTTTGTCATCCTTGGCATAGTAAACCATGTGATCATCAGATTCTAAATTGCCAGTACCAGTGCATTTCAGCTCACTAATACCTCGGATATTGATGCATTTTCATTTTGACAACTTCCAATTTTCCTAGATTCATACTTCATACATCCCATATTCTGATCATTAATGGATGTTTTCTACTGCTTCTCCTCATTTTGAGTTGTGCTCCATCCACAAATGATGTTCCCAAAAGCATTATTTCATTCAACTTTGAGGAGGCAGCTCTTCTTCAGTCATATTTTAAGAACCTTTCAACCTGTGGGGCTCATATTCTGGCAGTATATCTGATAATATTCTGGTGTTCATTATTTTTCAATATTCAATATTCTGGTGCTATCTGACAGTATTTAAGTTCTATTCTTAGGTTTTTAATGACTAAACCTTTGGAAGCAATCCATCTCTCTTTCTTCCGGGTCTTAGTCTGGAAGCTCAGCTGAAACCCGTCCACCATGGCTGAACCTGTTGGTATTTAAAACAGTGGTACTGTAGCTTCCAGCATCGCTGTCAGCCACCACAGTGTGACAAACTGACGACAAGTAGTGGAGCAATACCTTATCTCAAGAGCCACTGCACTAGTAGATATATGCACACTGATGTTCACTGCAGCATTATTAACCATAGCAAAAAGATGAAGAAAGTCACAAAGCACATCAATGAAAAGTGGTACTTAGATACATGGAATACTATGTAACTATGAATAATAAATAATCTGCAAAACACCTCATAACTTGTATGGGCCTGGAGGACATTATGCTGAGTATAATTATTGAATTACAAAAAGACAAATATTGTATGAGACAACTATTGTAAAAACTCAAGAGAAGGTTTCATTCTAAAAGAAATATATATATTTTTTTATGGTTTCCAGGGGTGAGATGGAAGGAAGACTAGTTCACTGGCTGTAGGGTAGGCACATGCTAGCTCTTATAACAGAGAAGACAATATAAAAGAAGAGGGAAGTTGG
Organism: Chrysochloris asiatica; assembly: GCF_000296735.1. Taxonomy (NCBI): domain Eukaryota; kingdom Metazoa; phylum Chordata; class Mammalia; order Afrosoricida; family Chrysochloridae; genus Chrysochloris; species Chrysochloris asiatica. The sequence goes on from NW_006408537.1 coordinate 6,344,083, forward strand.
CAGAAGAATGATGAAGACAGGTGAACATAAAGGGAGGTATTCAAGAGTTAAAGGGGATAGAGGTAAATAGTATTATATACTCACCTATAGAACAACAGTGTTCTGTGGTTAGTGACATGGACAGATTAAACAGATATACAGATTAAACAGGTATGGGAGGTAGAGTGAGAATCTGCTCTCAAATATATAAAGGTTTGAAAGAGTATATTTGTACATTGGTATTTACCCTTCTTGCAATCACATCTATAAATGTGGTAGAGCATACTGGGAACAAAATGATGAAAATTCCTTAGGTATTATTGAATACTTTAAGGCAATGAGTTCCTGTGCCTGGAGGCTCAGAACCAAAGTCACAGAGTTAACTGGCATAACACAGTCCACAAAGAAAATGTTCTACATCCTGGTTTTATAAGTAATGATTGAGAACTTAAAAGCTCATTAGCAGTCAACTAAGCTGCAAATATTGCTAAGTCCATGTGCAGAAAAAAGACAAGCGATGAAGATTGAAGATACTTTGAATCAACTTGCCCAATGGAACAGTGGAGCAGGTGAACATCAGTCACCATGATTCTGAGACCATAAAAACTAGATGATTCCTGTCTACCACTACCAACTGCTCTGAAAGGGGTCATATTAGAAGGTTCCAGATAGAATGGGAGATAATATGGAAGAAAACGCAAAATTACTTAAAACAAAACAAAAAAACAACAGGCTTATTGGTCAGGAGACTGGAGGAACCTGAAATTATGGTCCTAGACCACACTTAAGTTTGGAACAGGACTCACCCTCATGAGCCAATGTTTCAGCCATGTAGTAGAGAGGAACACATGGGGGAACAACAACACTAGTGAGGTATGCTCACTATGGAATGGCCAATTGTTTAAGATTAAATGGGCAACATTTACCTAAGAACATAGTTGAGAAGGGATGGGAAGGAGTGTGGAATAGAATAGGAATCACAGGAACAAAGTGGAATAACTGTTGTTGCATGGATGGGGTTGCAATCATTGAGATGAAAAGAAGAGTAGATATGTTGAATGTAAAACTGATTATCTTCTTTGTAAACCTTCACTCAATCCACAGTAAAAAGTTAGAAAAATAAAAAAGAAGATGGAAGTCATACACAGTCACTGTACCAAAAACAATTAGATGATGCACAACCATTTCCAGAAGTAATCGATGATCATGAACCAATGATTTTAAAAAAAAAAATCAAAAGATATATTTCATTAGGCAAATATGTTGCAAAAGACTGTTTTTAAAGTGTTAAAATGCAAATCTGTCATATTGGGAACAAAGGTGCACCTGTCTCAAGCCATATGGGTAGGTCACTTTGTAGTCATGTTGGACATTGAGTAAGAAACACTGTAGAAGAACTGATGGTTTTGAATTACGGTGCTGGTGAAAAATATGTCAGGCACCCTGTAGTGCAAGAATAAATAATAAATTTTGGAAGAACTACAGTCAGAATGCTCATTAAAACTGAGGCTGACAAGGCTTCATCTCTCCTATTGTGGGAATGTTGTCATGGGGGACGAGTCACTAAAGAAAGACATCATGCTTGGTAAAGTGGAGGGTCAGTGAAAACAGACAACTCTAAAGAGATGGACTGCTACACAGTGGCAGCAATATTGTGCTCAAACGTAACAGTAATTGTGAAGATGGTGCAAGACCGAGTAGTGTTTTGTTCTGTTGTGCAGAGGTTCACTATGATTCAGAACTGACTCTATGGCAGCCCCACAATCCCATTTTATATCAAACTATTTACATTCAAACCTTAGCTTAGGGCAAACTTCTTAGGGAATTCAAACTCAGAGAGTGCCATTATTTTTCATCCCATATATTTGTGGGAGTGATGAAATTATACTTATATAAGTAAATGCAGAGTCAGGAAGGGATTTTTATTGTAGAACTCTTTGTGCAAATATACTTGTACAAAATTGAGAAGAGTGATTCAAAAAAAGGGGAAATGTTTGAAACTGAACAGAAACAGTGATATCTTAGTCACTACAAAATAATAAAACCTATTATTTTCAACGGGGTTTTAAAAATAAAAGAGATAAATGCTCTCATTAAATCACTCACAAAAGTTCTCTGATTCTACTGACTCATTTATTCACTTTATTTCATTTCAATTCAGATATTCATTAAATCCAGGCACAGTGGATAATACTAAAAATAAAATAAAAATAAAAATAAGTTAAATACAGGACTCTTTCATTGAAAAGCTTGTAAAGTAGTTTCCGAGTATATATGCATTGTGAAACAAAATTAATCATCATTGCATATCATACATAGACATTTGAGATAATTAGTATCATTATAAATTATGTGTTTTACTAATCTAAAGCTGCCATAAAAGAAATACTATAAGTGAATGGCTTAAACAGACAAATATTTATTATCTCATAGTTTAGGAGTTTAGAAGTCCAATTTCACAGCACCCGTTCTATGGACAGGTTCTTGTTTCCTTTCAACATGTGTAACTTTGGTATCCTTAAAGATTTCCATGTGCTTTTACATCAATCTTTCCCTGGGTCTAGGAGGTTCTTAGTGCAGAGATCTTAGGTCCATAAGTCAAGACAAAGTTTGAACTCAGGCTCACATGAGTTATTTGTACTTTGTAAAGCACCTTGATTTTAGTGCTACTGTGCATAACCTTCTGGGTAATGCAGAAGCAAGAGTTTTTAACAAACTTGTGTTGGGAAGCCTCCTAGGACAGTCACCCTAAATATGCCAGGCATCTCTGTTCTGAAGCTCTTATTCAGATGATAGACACATTCTCTGTAGCTCTGCTCACTTTCTCCTGAATCCTCTTCAGGGTTGTTTTTCACATCCATATTTCTATCAATGATGTCTTCAAGGCAATCTAGGCTTTTACTATTAGACATATTAAAATTCACCCAGTCTCTACACATTACCCAATTCCAAAGCCACTTGCATATTTTAGATATCTGTTAAAGCAGCACCCACTCCCTGTACTAAATTCTGTCTTCATTATCTAGTGCTGCTTTAATAGAAATAGTACATGTGTGCCAAGACATTTTTCCCATCTTGATAATGTACCAACTCATTCTTTGAGGGTAGTAAGTATTGATCTACCATATTTCATTGAGGAAGCTTACTCCATTCATCCTACAGCTCTGATCTTTTCCCTTTATATTTCCTTTTGTACCTAAAACTCAAAGATCCTATAAAAGGAGCCTGATTTGAGTCCTTTGATGGTGCCAAAATTGCCATTTAGATGTGTGGTGAATTGAAGAGTACAGCATTCTTTGGAGGAAGAATTAGAGACAGAAACACTGCCTTAAGAAATGCATAGGACTAAATGGGAGGATAGACACCAGATGTGGAACTGTAGGCTAACCACTGAACTGTGAACCACAAGGTCAAATGTTTGAACACACCAGATGGTCCTCAGAAACCCTATACATGGTCTCTATGTATCAGAACAAACTCAATGGCACTTAATAGCAAAGGTTTCTATCATTTTGTAGAAATACTTTATGACTTACTCTCATTCGGACAATTTTCAAAAATACTGAGAAAAATACCAGCTAGAAAAATGGAAAATGATGGTGGAACAACATTACTCATACAGGGTTTCCTGAATGAGGTGAGTTGTATTTTAACTTAAAGAAACTGGGCTTTGCCTTTGGAAGGGAAGAACAATTTATCCAGAAGAATTGCAATGCAAACACATATTTGAAGATGAAGAAGAAGTTTTCAGGAAGGTCAAGAGAGTAGCATACCTGGACCAGGGAGAGGATATTTGACCCAGGAAACAAAAAAACAAATTTTTAGTGACTTAATCTCATAAAGCATTGAAAAAATATGAATAATCTAGGCTTTGTCTCAAAGTAGAAATCAGGTAGTATCTGATATTACACATGTACTTCCAAATACATGTCTAGAAGAAGTTGCAAAAAGTAAAACTGTTAGGGGCAAACATATGTATTTATGTTTATGTATGTAGTTGGTGATTTTCTTGCTGTTTAACCTTGGACCTAATCTCCTGTACTTATTTCCAAATTGCAGTACTTTTTGTAGGAGGAATTTTGAAAACTATATAAGCCAGTCAATGTCATGTCTGATATATAAAGGGATTACTAAATGTGATCCTTAGGTTATTCGTATATTGAAGTATAGTATCTGATGTGTGTTCTATTCTTGATGTTTAGATTGCTCATTTTGTACCAGTGAGATTCATATACTGTCTCTCCCCCCACCAGCAAGGTGCTGACAAATAGTAGTATCAATGATAAAAGTGGGGGGTGTTAAACTAGGTTTAGAAATTTCTTTCGATGTTGAAAATTAGTAGAATTATCTGGTAGGAGGCAAGATTATTGGGCTGAAAGAGAAATTTGACTAGTGATATTTTGCTCTCATAAATTATGATGTGTCTAAATCTTAAAGTGAAATTTTATATATAAACATAAATCTCTTAATCATATCATTGTATTCAGCTACCAATGGAACAAATATGATTTTGATACATTTATTTATTCACCCACAAAAATTTTTCTGTGCATTAACTTTGTGCCAACCAATGTCCTATGTAGTTGAGAAAAATGGAAACATGATCCCTATTCTCATGAAACTTAAGGTATAGTGATAAAGACAAACATTAATGAAATAATTCCAGAAAGAAAAGTAAAATTATAGAGCAGCATGTCATTAAAGAGAGTTATGTTACAGCTTGATATTTTATAATAAGAAAATATTACTGGAAACTTATATTTCTATAAAAATATGCATTGGTTCCATTAACTTGCACTTTGCTTTTACAATACAGAATCTCCAAGCCAGATTGGGAAAAGAGATATATTATGGAGCTTAAAAAGTTCATAGAAAATGGAATGAAAAGATTATGGGATATTTCCACAAGCTTTATGAAATTCCCTCTTATTATAGACCAAGTTGACTGTTTTTAATGAGAACTTACTAAGATTAGATTAGGCTGTTCTTTGAATATTATGCAAAAAATTAAATGCATTAATTTGGTCTTTATGCATTTGTTTACATTAACATGTATGTACAAAGGGGTTTCTTTGCACAAAAAATTCGTGAAAAATGGAATTTAAACATAATGGAATTTTCTCATGTTTTTTTAGAAGTGCCCTCATATGTATGTAGAATACTGGTGTGGTACTGTAGGATAAGCACTGTACATCAAGATCGGTTTGAACTGCAAGGTTGGTGGTTCAAACTTGTCAGATGTTCCTCAGAAACAGCTATAAGTTAAAAAGGACTCCATGACACTTCATTTAATGCATGTATGTGCACATAAATATATGTGCTTATGCATTTAGTGCTGCTTCATTGACTCCACTTTACCTTATCAAATTCAACCTTTCATTTAGTGAGAAGGAATCTATTACAGATAGTACTGCTTAAGAAACAGATATTCTCCCTATTCTGCTTTGCTGATTCTTTTGAGAAATTGCTATGGAGAGGGGTTTCCTCATCAAACTTCATTAGACTTCATTTCCATTTCTAAGCCCTTGACTCAATGATTTTCTACAGTTCATTATTATTTTGAGTTCTAGCCTTATGTATGCAATTTTATACTTGATATCTGTACCTAAAGGCTACCACTTGGAGACTTCAGATTCAAAATATCTAAAACTGTACTTACTATTATTACTCAATTCTTATTTTGTTTTTGTATTCTGAATCTTGGTGGATATTCTCACCATTCATCTCGATACCCAAATCAAAAATGAGGAGGATAGTCTCATGTCCTTAATTTTACTCAACAATTGCTATTCAATTTATGACTGTTGTTAAGAGCCGTCGAGTCGGTTCCAACCCACAGTGACTCTGCATTGGGTTTCCAAGGAGCCACTGGTAAGATTGAATCACAAACCTTGTGGTTCCAACCAACTTTGCAGTCCAGCACATTAACCCACAGCACCACATCAGGATAATCCGATTTATGATTAAGGACTCTCAATGCCAACTCCTTAATTATTAACATATCCAATGCTTCTTCTATTCTCACTGTCTTTGCCCTAAATTAGTTCTTAATCCTCTCACCTATACTGTTTCACTAATGTTCTAATCTCCCAAATCTAATTTCTCTCTCTCTTTCTGTTGTCTTTTTCCATCACTCTTACTATAGTAATTTATGTGTTGCTCTGAAGCTGGAAGTTATACTACTGACATTTCAAATACAATCAGAGTCACCCTTGGTGAACAGGTTTCAGAAGAGCTTCCAGAATAATACAGACTAGAAACAGGATCTGGTGATCTACTTCTGACAAAGCTGATAGTGAAAACCTCATAAATCAAGGCATTGGTTGATTCAATGCTGGAAGATGAATCCCTTATGTTGCAGGGCACTCAAAATATGAATGAGGAAGAGTTACCTTCTCAAAGTAGAGTCAACAATAATGATGGGATGGAGTAAATTTCTTTAGGACTTTCATCTGCTGATGTGGCAAAACTCAAAATGAGAAGAAATACCTGCAGGCATACATTAATAATCAGAATGTGAATTTTGTAAAGTATGAATCAAGGAAAATTGGAAGTTATCAAAAGTTAAATGAGATACATCAACATAGATATCCTAGGTATTGTTGTTAAGTGCTGTTGAGTTAGTTCTGACCCATAGTGCCCTTGTATAGGGTTTCTGAGGAATGGCTGGTGAGCTTGAACCACTGACTTTGCAGTTCAAAATGACTTTTCAGTACACTGCATTAACTCATAATATCACATCAGGACACTATCCTAGGCATTAGTGAGCAGAAATGGACTTGTACTCACCATTTTGAAGTGGAAAATCATACGGCCAATTATTCTGGGGATAACTAATTAAAGAGGAATGGTGTCATCTTCATTGCCAAAAAGATCATTTCAAGTTCTATCTCGAAGTATAATGCTGTCAGTTATACGATAATACCCATACACCTAAAAGAAAGACTAATTATTATAACTATTTTCAAAATTTATGTATCAACCACTGATTCCAAAGATTAAAAAATTGAAGACATCTAACAACTTCTGCAGTCTGAAACATATGACACATAAAATCAAGATGTATTGATAACTACAGGTGACTAAAATGCAAGAGTTGGAAAAATGAAATAACCTAAACCAAAGCAGGCTCACTCTACTATGCCAAGAAATTTGGAAGATAGTTACCTAATCAGTCAACTAGGAAAGATTCATATTTGTGCCCATTCCAAAGGTGTGACTGGTGAGTTTGAACTGCCAACTTTATAGTTACCAATCCAGTGCTTATCCTACAGTGCTACACCAGGACTCCAACACATGGCTAGATGCATTTTAATAAGTACTGTCTCTAATTCATTTCAACAAATGTATTTATGCATATATTCTCTTTATGTTATCAAAGTCTAATATTTGTTTTAAATGTAATATAATATTCCCAAACCCACTAAATATGCCCTAATGTTAATATTATTTCTTATCTCTTGAATTCTAGTATGTGACAAACCAGACAAAATCCATATCAAGAATTTTTCAAGTGTGAAAAGATTGAAAATAAAAGCACATATATAAAATTTGCAATGCAGATATTGTTGGATACCATGCAGGGAATTTAGACAGGGACTTGATGCATCATCATAAATATGAGTACAATACAGTGCAATTCAAGGAGACAAAGATTGAACAAATTAGTTAAAAATGTTCCAAATAAAGAACAAAAAACATTAGATGAGCTTGCCATTCCAGAGTGCCTTCGGGTGAAATTAGATAAGCAATCATCTATGTGTGTATTGAAGTAGCTACTGTTGATGGCTGTTTGTATGAGCTAGCTGAATATTCAGAATTGCCTAAAATTTTAAATTCTACTATTGCTCAATTGGTCAAGTTTTTTCCAATCAATTTAGAGACTATTAAGAGAGTAGTATCTTATTTGTTCTTAAATTTCATCTTAAAAATGAGTAACAATCTAGAAAAACAAATACTCTGTTTGAAAGTGGATCTTGCCAGTAGATTGAGTTGGTAAAATCTAGGAACTAGAGGTCAGCAAGATATATCTGCTGACACTGGGAATGAAAGAAATGAAAGAAAAACTCACTGGCATGTACATATAGAATACTGTGTATCAAAGCTTAGAGAAGTATGACATTGATATTCAATAGATTTTTTTCTGAATCTAATGCAATTTAATTTGATGATTTTCTCAGAAATGATGGTGAAATAAAATGTTAAATGGCAAGGCAAAAAGACAAATTTGAAGACTTTGTCTTATGCATTCTGACTTGTATACATTAACTGTCAGAGCGCTTGAAAGTAAAAAAGTTTATAAGAAAAGATTGGTGTAAAGTATGCTGTGCACAAATATCCAATAATTACCAAAGAATAACACAATAGAGGATGCTAAACTGGAAGATTTTTTAGAAGAATATTTCTGTAGTGCAGTCAAGTCATTTCTGATGCATAGCAACTCTATATAAAGTTTCTGAGGCTGTCATCTTGTGGGAGAAGAAAACCTCATCTTTCTTCTGAGGAGTGGATGGTGGGCTCTAATCACCAAACTCGTGGATTGCAAACCAGTAACTGATTCAAATATTTCATATTCCAACATGGTCTACAAATTTTTCAGAAAATTACTTGAGGAAACCTGTACTGAATTGCCCAACAAGATGGAACAGCATATGCATCATGCTAGAAATTTCACTAAGATGCAAAATTCTCTGCTATATGCTCTCTCCACCTACAGCCATCAAATTGATTCTGTAGCTAAAAATAATATGGTACATTACTTTTCTGAAAACAAAATGTATATGTCAAGCTAATTTTGGAAACTTTAAAACCTTTGAAAAAAGTTACAGTAATATTGAAAAGTAAACAATTAACCAGTAATGAAATTTAGGTATGTTGGTAGAAATTAAGTTAATATTAAGAACTCTTAATAAAATATTTGGAAATATATTGATTGAAAAAATTAATGTAGGGAAATGTTATCATAGAAAGTGATATCATATTCGGAGGAGTTTATCTAGACTCTCCTTATCAAATTATAATGAATCCTAAACCAAAAAGTGAAGGCCATATTACAATCTAAAGCATCTGAGAAATAGAAAATCTAAAAAGGAGTAATATTGAAAATGTAACAAAGGAAAGCAATTTACAAAATACTCTTGTTTTAAATGATGTTGATGAGATAGCATTGTTTTCCAACGTAACAGAAAAAAAAGTAAAATTGAGATCAAACATTGGTACAATCAATATTAACTCTATAACAACAAGTTTTGATGCTATACAAAGAGGAGAAACGAGAAAAAAAGCATTCTTGAATTTTGGGAAGGTAAAAACCATTCACAGTATTTTCTGTTAAATGAAATTGCTATGGTAATTTTGTATTCACCACTTATTCAGGTTTGAAATTCATCTTGGGAGACAATAGGGATAACTTAAATGAAAAAAATATTGGAGTGTATTATTTTAATTAGGTCTAATTATGGTTTATTGCAGTGATGTTTTCTTAATGAACTATATAACTGTATGTTAATTAGATCTATATTTGTAAGAAAATTTTTATTTTATGTAATCTTCTGGGATTTTTTTCTACTTAAGAACTGGAATGAATATTGAAGTTTTAAGTATTTTATTGCACTTTGCTTTTAGATATTGATGTATTAAGTATGATAGCATATTTTGTATTTTTAGTGTTTCATTGATAAATTTGTGTCAATTTTATGTAGTTATTAAGTGTTGGACTCCTGGCCAGGTGCTATAAGATCTGCATTGGACTGCAAACCACAGTATCAGCAGATTAAATTCATCAGGTGCTCCTTGGAATTCTATACAAGGTCACTATAATTCAGAAATGACGTGACAGCTCTTAATAACAACAACATCATGTGATATCCAGCATCATTTCTATCACAAACACCATATTTTACAAATACTGATCCTTTTTCTTTGTTTCCAACATTTGCATTCCAATCACTAGTAATTACCAATGCATATTGATTGCATGCTTGATCAGTTTCAGATTGAAGAAGTTAGTTGATGTTGCTGTTGTTTTTACGTGCCATCGAGTTGGTTCTGATTCATAGCGACCTTATATAGGGTTTATATATGTTGTTGTTGTTGTTAAGTGCCGTCGAGTCGGTTCCGACCCATAGCGACCCTATACAGGGTTTCCGAGGGTGTAAATCCTTACGGGAGTAGAAAGCCTCATCTTTCTCCCACGGAGCGGCTGATAGTTTCAAACTGCTGACCTTAAGGTTCGCAGCCCAATTCGTAACCACTAGGCTACCAGAGCTCCTTGTTATTAGGTACCATCTAATTGGTACTGACTCACAGAGACCCTATGCACAACAGAATGAAACACTGCCCTGTCCAACACCATCACAATTGTTGCCATATTTGAGCCCATTACTGTGACCACTATGACAATCCATCTTGTTATGGGTCTTCCTTTTTTTCTCTGACCCTCCAATTTGCCAAATACAATATATTTCTCCAGGAACTGGTCACTCCTGACAATTCTGAAGCATGAGAGATGAAGTCTGGCCATCCTGGCTTCCAGGGAGCATTCTGGCTATACTTCTTTCAAGACAGATTTGTTTATTCTTTTGGCAATCCATGGTATTTTTGGAATCCTAGTGTGGTGCTGTCGGTTAATGTGCTGAACTGCAAGCTCAGTTTGTATCACAGGTTGGCAGTTCAAGCTCATCAACCACTCCTTGGAAATGCTATACAGGGTCGTTATGGGTCAGAACTGACTTGATGGCACTTAACAACATCAACAGCAACACGGTATTTTTAATATTCTCCTCCAACACCACAGCTCAAATGCATTAATTCTTTTACTGTCTTCCTTAACCACTGTCCAACTTTCACATGAATGAAATTACCATGGTTTGGGTCAGGTACACCTTAGTCCTCAAACTGACATCTTTACTCTTCAACACTTTAAAAAGGGCTTGTGAAGATTTGCGAAATGCAGTATGTTGTTTGATTTCTTGACTGCTGCTTCCATGAGTGCTGACAGTTGATCTGAGCAAAATGAAGTTTTTGACAGCTGTAATACTTTATGCATTTATATGGATCTTATTTATTGGGCCAGTGATGAGGATTTTTGTTTTCTTCACATTAAGACACAATCCAAGCCTGGGTTAGGGTCTTTGATTTTCATTAGTAAGTATTTTAAGTCCTCTTTGCTTTCAGCAAGACGGATGTATTATCTGCATATCACTGTTGAGGTCCTATGTCGGGTTCCAGCCTCGACAAGGAAGTGTGGGTGTCACGAAGGGCGATCTGGCAGCGAAAGGGATAGAGAAAGAGAGAGACGAAATACATACAAAAAAGACAGACACATAGATATGATGCAAGCTGGCAGGTAGGCAGATCTGCAAACATATTGCCTAGCATTGCATGCAGAACTCACTCTACCTCAGTCTTTTATTCTCTTTATTAGGGAGGGATTTGTTACAAAGGAAGGATGTAATTCACAAAGGGAGGATGTGATTCTTTAAATTAGACAGGATACAGAACTGAAATGTGATTAATCATTCAAAACAGGACAAAATGATTCACAGGAAAAACTTTTAAGATATTTTCATAGTTTTTCTTAACAATCTAACATTTTTATTTTTACAGAAAAATGGTTCAATCAAGCTGTTATATATTAATTTTTAGCCTTAAATGATCTAGAGCAGCTACATGTGGTTTCTCAAGGATACTTAACATAAAGCAAGGTTCCTGAAAGGAGCCAAGCTGTCTCTGTACACTTTGCAAACGTTTGTTTGTGAGCAAGATCTCAGGCATGGGGCTTCATTTATCTATATCTAAAATGCTACATTGTTCTTAATTATCACATTCCTATATACTTTCAGGAGGAAGGAGAGCATCTGGGTTAAACTGATTATATTCAGAAGCATTTTAATGGGGCTGCCACTATTCTCTAATCCAACATTCCCAGAATTTACCATTCCACTTTATTTACAAACCTTGGGTAGTTTTTCTCTAAAAACCTTTTGTCATGTTCCCAATATACCTGTTCCTGGCCTTTCTAAGTTATCTAAGGAAACTTTTTAGAGCCTCGGCTCTAAAAGGGGTTTAAAACCCATATTGTTCATGGATATCAAACATAACTGAATAATCAAATAAGGAGCAGTTCTGACTTTCATTCCAGGTGGCTATCGCTTGTTCCTCAGAAAGATTTGTTCCCAGAACTCCATGCACTGCCAACACAGTGGAGGCATTAAGAGAGGCATTGTAAAAGAAACCATTTTCTCAGAAGCTACAATTAGTGGAGTTAGAAGCATAGAATGAACAATATTAGGACCAAAGAAAATTATACAGAGGTAGCCAACCAGTGAGTTCGCAAAAACCAATGAACCCAGGACGTCAGGAAGTCACTTCCTTTGGCCCTCAGGGTCCATGGCTCACTCTCCTGAGGAGGACCTCAGAATTGGATTTTCATCCATGTCACAGGACAACTGATCAACCCAGGGTCTGCATATGCTGACGCCAGCATATCACAGGTTGTTAATCTTCGTCCTATCCTGATACCATGTTTTTCTTAAAGTAATCCATTTTCTCATAAATTTGCTCAGCATATAGACTGAATAAGCATGGTGAAAGAATACAACCTTTTAGGTACATACTTTTCCTAATTTTAGATCACTCAGTATTCCTTTGTTCTATTCAAACAACTGCATCTTAGTCTATGTACAGATTCCTCATGAGCACAATGAAGTGTTCAGGAATACTATTCTCTACAGTGCTGTCCATAGCTTGTCATTATTCACATAATTTAAAGCCTTTGTGTAGTCAATAAAACACAGGTAAATATATTTCTGGTATTCTCTGCTTTCAGCCAAGATCCATCTGACATCAGCAATGATATCCCTCATCCCACATCCTCTTCTGAATCCGTCTTGAACCTCTGAAAAGTATCTGTCAACGTATGGTTCCAGTCATTTTTGCATTATGTTTATGAAATCTTTACTCGAATGGGATATCAGTGATATTGTCCTATGATTTCTGCATCCCAATGGGTCACCTCTTTTTTGTAATGAGCACAAATATGGGTCTCTTCCTATCAGTTAGCCAGGTACTTGTCTTCCAAATTTCTTGGCCTATTATAGATGAGTGATTGCCTCCAGTTCTGCATCAGTTGAAAATTTGCAATTTGTATTCCGTCATTCCCTGTGCCTTGTTCTTTGCCAATGACTTCAATGCACCTTGGATTTCCTCTTTCAGTATCATTGACTATTGATTATATGCTACCTCTTCAAATGTTTGAACATCAACCATCTCTGCTACAGTGACTCTGTGTGTTCCTTCTATCTTCTTTCGGTGCTTTCTGTATAATTCTCTATTTCGCCCATGTTGTTGTTGTTGTCAAGTGCCATCGAGTCGGAATCAACTCATAGCAACCCCATGCACAGCACAACGAAACAATGTCCGATCCTGGGCCAACCTCATTACCGCTGCCACACTTGAGTCCATCAATGATGCCACCTGGCTGATCCATCTAGTTGGGGTCTTCCTCTTTTTCTCTGACCCTCCACCTTACCCAGCATGACATCCTTCTCCAACTATTGTTTCCTCTGGACAATATGTCCAAAGTAGGAGAGATGAAGTTTAGCCATCCTGGCCTCCAAGGAGCACTCTGGCTGCACTTCTTCCAAAGCAGATTTATTGGTTCTTTTGGCAGTCCATGGCACTTTCAGTATTCTCCTCCAACACCACAACTCAAAGGCATCAATTCTTCTACGATCCTCCTTATTCACTGTCCAGCTTTCGCATCCATATGAGGCTATTGAAAACACAATGGTCTGGGTCAGGCGCAATTTCGCCCATAGAATCCTTCAATACTGCAAATCGAGGCTTGAATTTTTCCTTCAATTCCCTCAATTTGAGATATGCTGAGTGTGTTTTCCCTTTTTGGTCTTCTAACTCAGGTCTTTACACATTTTGTTAAAATGTTTGACTCTGTCTTCTCGAGCGTCCTTTTGAAGTATTAAGCATAGAGAAAATTGTCAAAAGAGTTGTTGGAAGTAAACTTCCCTAACATGATGAAAGATGAGTAGATAAGTATACAAGAAGCTGAATGAACCCCAAACAGGACAGATCCCAAAAGAAAATTATCAAACAATACTATAATCAAACGTTTCCCGAACTAAAGATAAACAAAGAATCCTGAGAGCAGCTTGGGAAACATTTAAAATTACCTACAAAGGAAAATCAATAAGAGTAAATTCTAACATCTCAGCAGAAACCTTCTAGGCAAGAAGGCAGTGGGCTGACATACACAAAACTCTGAAAGACAAAAAAAATTGCCAACTAAGAATCATATACTCAGCAAAGCTGTTCCTCAAATACGATGGCAAAACTAAGACATTTCCAGATATACAGAAATTAAAGGAATTTGTAATAACCAGACCAACTTTACAAAAAATATTAAAGGGTGTACATTGGATTGAGAACCAACAGCTGCAGACAACAATTTGAGATTAGCATACATAACACCACCACCCAGAACTCAATCCAGATATATTGTTGTTGGTAAGTGCTGTCAAGACAGGTCTGAATCATAGCAACCCTGTATAGGGTTTCCAAGGAGTATTTAAAGTAATATAAACCTGAAAATAGGGTTTTATATATATAATATAAACCTGAAAATACAACTCAGAGTAAAAGACGTAGGTGAAATTGTCAATTTAATAATGTTAAGAACGCAACATTATTGCAATGATATATCCTTCTAGGAGCAGAACTTGACATTTAAGTATCATTAGTGGTAGATGTATTCCTAAAGGTTTACTTTCAATATAATATTTGAAATAACTGCATTAGATTTTTTAAATGGAAGTCTAATAGTTCATATTTTTACATGTTTAACTTTTAGGCTATCTTGATATCCAATCTCAACTAAGTGTAAATTTGTAAGTCAGTTTGGAAAAAGAAAAAGTTTTATTCAATGCATGTCATATTTTTTTTATACTACGAAATAAAGTGTTACAGAGTGTGAAAATTCTGAACTCATCCTCAAATTGAAAAGTTAAATAAAATGATCAACTTCTTTAAGTTTGTCATGCTGTTAGCTTTCCATAACCTCCTATCAGTGATATGTGTTCTCAGTAATGCTAATTGCTGTATGTGGCTTGAATCACACAACCTTTGCAGAATGTGCATTCAAGATCATGCTATTGTATGGAGATTTGGAATTAAAAAGAAGTTGAGAGAATAGCTCTCTCAGCTGAGGAAAAATGAACTTGCAGAAGCTGTTGATTGCTATTAAAATGGTAGCAGTACCTTTGGAATATAAAAGGGCAAGCACCACATTTATGATGTTAAAAAGTGTAAGAGCAAATTAAAGGCGCAAATGTGTTTAGCAATTAGCATTACTGAGAACACATATCACTGATAGGAGGTTATTTCATATAACATATTTTTAATAATAGAGTTTTAAATTTTAGTACTGAGTTTATTCATATTTTAACTTGCCTGAGGCAGAGAGACAACATTTGGAATGCATGGCCTCTTTCTGGTTGTGTTATAATCTTTCACTGATATCAGCCATACTAGATTTTCACAAAGCTTCTATTATTGCATTTCACACATTTTAGGTCATGCCATGTTCATTTCTTTCTTTAATTTATGCATATTTGTCTTTCACTGTTCATTTAATGGAAACATAAGCCAGCTGGAAGTCCTTATTATTTCTCTAGTCAGAAAAGCCAGTATCACAGGCAAAGATGTACAGAAAGGAATATATTCTTCCGGAACTATTCCAGCATAATTGGAAGGCCTATATATAGACAGTAATCTAGCATAATAAATTGGCACCTGGTCCAATCTATTAATAAACAGCAAGAACGAAGTCAATGGCAGAGTGAAAGAACATGAGGCACAAAAACAATGGCAGAAGGCAGATTGAGGAAGAGCGGGAGCCCTCATCATCCCCACTTACTCCTGAGGTGTGCCTACTCCAGCTCCTACAGCAGACTCTAAATTCATTATCCTGTTCAGGGTTGCTATAAGGAGCCAGTGAGGTGACAAGACAGCAGATGGAATGAATAAACAATTATACAGCTCCTTAACAAATTTGTCCCCTCTGCCTCTTGAGTAAGAGGGAAATTAGTAGGATGCAGTGAGTTGAGGTAGAAAAACCTGTTTTCTAGATGGCACCTTTATGACTAGCTGATCCCTTGCCCTCACCAAAGTATAAAGTATGATGGCTTGACCATATAAAGCTCTGTTTTTAATTCTCCAGTATTAACTAAAAGCTAAATTAGAAACATTATGCTTTATTGTACTTCAGTATCTAACCTAGATAGAAAAATATTTTGCAGAATTTTTGTGTTAGGATTGTTATAGATCTACAAAAGGAGATTCAATTAACTCCAATATTTAAAATCCAGCCTTAGCATTGCTACTGTTGTTGGGTGTAGTTACCCACTCATGGCAATTCCATGTGGTTTTCTAGACTGTAATATTTAGGATCAGATCATAAGAGTTTCTCCACATAGAACTGTGAGGTGGGTTCAAACCACCAAACCTTTCAGTTAATAGCTGAGTCCTTAAGTGTTTCTCAACCAAAACTCCTTCAGTCTTTAGGATTATAGATTTAAATAAAAATAATTACATACATTTACATAGCAAATTAAGTATTTCTGGATGCTATTTATTTGAGGATGTGGCAGGGCCAGAGTATGTTGACAGATAATAGGGGTGACACCTCATCCTCTTTATATTTTTTCTTACAGCCAGATTATAAGAGCTCACATACAGCAAACAAGACAAGGGAGAAAAATTTTCTATGCCTACAATAAAATACTTGACTTTCAATTTAGTCCTAGCAACCTAATAAATAATATAGCTCATTCCTATAAATGACTGTGTAATTATTAAGACATTTGCCCTTTTGTATGTTAAAAGACAATTCATATATTGTGGTTATTTTCCTATAATACATTGTGTCTTATGAAACTTTCTTCTGCAGTAATAAAAATCTGAAGGGTACAAAAAGTTGGATTTGTCATTTATCTTATAAATTACCACAATACCAGTTATGCTTTCTGCATATAAAAACTAGTGTGCTGGAGATAATGCTCTTTTCCTTGGTCCAAGACTGAACAACCTTTGGAGCCAATCTTTCTAGACTCTTTGGCACACATCTCACACATAACTACAAAGGTCAGTGCACTACAAGAACACTCTCCGATGACTAAGATGGGGAGGAGGGAATAAACATACAGAACAAGTGTATTGTCATCAAACCAATTTTGTTTGAGAGCCAAAGTTTTATTTCAGTTGGAGGTATATTTTCTCTATATAGTATAGACTGGTGCATACAAAAAAAATCAAGAGTTAGTTTTTACTCAAAAGTTAAAATCTGTTGGGTAGACACAGTGTATCACACATTTGATTTCAGTATACATATTTTAAGAAATTGCAAGTTAATGCCAACTTTGGAAATTTTCACTGAGTTTTGGAGTCAACATCCAGCTGTTTCATGCATCCTTCTTAATGTTATTCATAACTTGTCATGCTCCCCACCATCAAAAGCCTTTGCATAGTCAAAAAGCAAAAACAAACGGAGTAAACATCTTTCTGGTATTCTCTGCTTTCAGTCAAGATCCATCTAATATCAGCAGTATTAATGTTAGTTTCAGGTCCTCTTCAGAATCTGGTTTGAATTTCTGGCAATTTCCATTGAAGTATTGTTCCAACCATTTTTAAAGTATCATCAGCAAAATTTTATTTGCATGTGATATCAGTTACATTGTTTGATGATTTCTGCATTCCGTTCTGTCACCTTTCTTTGAAATGGATACAGATATGGATCTCTTCCAATTGGTTGGTCAGGTAGCTGTCTTGAAAACTTTCTAGTATAGCTGAGTGAGTGCCTCCAGTGCTGGATCTGTTTGTTGAAAGATTTCAATTTGAACTCTATCAATTCCTGGAGCTTTATTTTCTCCAATGCTTTCATATTTATGAAATATGAATCTAGGTAAATAGAAAATTTTCAGAAATGGAATGGAACACATAAACATTGATATCATACACATTAATGGGCTAAAATGGATTCGTACTGGCCATTTTGAATCTGACAATCGTATGGTTTACTATGCCATAAATGACAAATTGAAGAGAAATAGCGTCATATTCATTTTCTAAAAGGTAGGATAATATTCAATCACCTGCAAGGAAGACTCATTAATACCAATATTACTCAAATATATGCACAAACCAATAAAGCCAGTGATGATGAAATTGAAGAATTCTACCAACTTCTTCTGTCTGAAATTGATCAAATATTCAATCAAGATGTATTGATAATTACTGGTGATTAGGATATAAAGGTTTGAAACAAACAGGAAGGATAATTGGTTAGAAAATATGACCTTGGTGATTGAAACAATGTGGGAGGTCACATGATAAAAATTTGCCAGAGTAATTACTTATACAATGCAAATACTTTTTTGAAACAACATAAGAGATGACAATCCACATAGACATCACCAGATGGAATACACAGAGATTAGATTGAGTACATCGGTGGGAAGAGGTAGTGGAAAAGCTCCATATTATCAGTCAAAACAAGGCCAGGGTCAGATTGTGGACCAGACCATCAATGGCTCATATGCAAGTTCAGGTTGAAGTTAAAGAAAATTAAAACAAATCCATGAGAGTCAGAATATTACCTTAAACATATCCCACCTGATATTAGAGACCATCTCAAGAATAGATTTGAAGCATTAGGCACTAATGACTGAAGACCAGAAGAGTTGTGGGGTGACATCAAGAATATCATACAGGAAGAAAACAAAGCATCATTAAAAAGACAGGGAAGAAAGAAAATACCAAAATGGATGTCAAAAGAGACTCTCCAGCATAGAGATGCTCAAGTGAATGGAAGAAATGAGGAAGTAAAAGAGCTGAACAGAAAATTTCAAAGGAGAGCTTGGAAAGACAAAGCTCAAGTAATTAAATGTGAAAAGACCTATAGTTAGACTTGCTCAGCATTTCCCAAGCTGAAATAAGTGAAGAAAAAATTTAAGCATCTCTTCACAATATTGTAGGATCTATGGTATGTAGTGGTTACGAGTCGGGCTGCCAACCTCAAGGTCAGCAGTTCGAAACTACCAGTGGTTCCGCGGGAGAAAGATGAGGTGTTCTGCTCCTGTAAAGATTTACAGCCTGGGAAACCCTGTACAGGGTCACTATGAGTCAGAACCGACTCCACGGTACTTAACAACAACAACAACAACAATGGGCAAGATATTTAATGATGCAGAAAGCATCAAATGAAGATGGAAGGAATACAGAGAATCAATGTACCAAAAAAAAAAAAAAAAATGGTCAGTGGCCAAACATTTCAAGAGGCAGCATATGATCAAAAATCTATGGTGTTTGTAAAGGAAAAATTCCAAATTACACTGAAAGCAATGGCACAAAACAAGACTCCAGTAATTGAAAGACCAGATACATGAGTTCAGTAGGGATGTGATGGGAAACACCACCCCACACTTGAATCCTGCAAGTACTTGATTGTAGTGCTGATCTTTGCAATCCTTCCAGGAATGTGATATTGCTTTTGGGTTACTATTTTCCTAGGTAGAAATACTTCTAATGGCTTCCACTGGCTTTTTCTACCATATTATCCCTATTCCACATTTCAGGGATTCAGTGTGAGGGTTTTAAGTAGTTAGATTGGGAATAGCGGCTAACCCACAGATCAACCACAAAGAATGCAGGAAACTACCTGACCTGTCAGGAGAACCTAGTAAAAGGAAAGATAGAAAAGGAAACTTTCACCAAAAAATCAGGCATACACAGAGAAGAAAATGACTCATTTGATGTGACCAAGGAACAAAACATAATACTATTATAATAAATCAGCATTATGGTTAGCTCATGAAGACAATTATACAGACTGATGTAAAGGAAAGAAGTACATCAGATCAATTATGAGCCATAAATGATGACAGGAAAATGTAGGGATCAGGACACCAAGAGGAAAAACAGCATAAAATGTGAAACCAGGGACTCAGTCAGTGCATTTCACACTCACAAAGAGTAGCCCGCTTTCCTCTCTGCTAGAATATCCATGATCTATTAAATCTCTTTCTTTACATAAACCTTTGTCTCTCTGGTCCCTTTTGTGTGAGTATTATACCTGTTGTTGTTAAACGCTGTCCAGTCCATTACGACTCATAGCTACCCTGTATAGGGTTACTGAGGAGCAAGTTCTAGGTTTGAACTGCAGACTTTGTGGTTCGCAGTTCAGTGCTGATCCTATTGCGTCACACCAGGAGTGCCTACACCCAACCAATTCTTTGGAGGGGCAGTAGAACCGAAAAAGGATACTACATCCACGCTAAAGGAGCTCTGGTAGTGTAGTAGTTATGAATAGGGCTGCTATACTCAGGGTGAGCAGTTCGAAAATACCAGCTGTTCTGCCGGAGAAAGATGAGGCTTTCTGCTCCCGTAAGCTTCGGAAACCCTGTTCAGGGTCACTACGAGTCGGAACCGACTCCACGTAACAACAACAACAAATGACATTTTTGATGCTGAAACTCAGGAACCATTTGCAAACCTCCTGAACTCCCAGGTAAGTTCCCTTCACTTCTCTCACTGAAAAGAAGACTGCCACTTTGAATAACTGTCTGTTACTCTGCCTGTTTAAACCCAGAACTCCGGCATGCCACCTGATGAGTAAGTGCAACGATATCTCTGGGTTGGTGTCCCTTTCCTGGGATCTCCTCTTTCAGTTGTTTTCATATTTCAGTTCTTGGTCCTGTCTCAAGGCAGAAAAACATCATTTATATGAGTCTCTGGTCAGGTCCCAGAATCCAAAGACATAAGAGGTATTTCCTTCCTGTGGTCCAAGACTTTGTACATTCCCATGCGAGCGGTAACCTAGTGGAGGTGTTGCTGTCTAAAGCAGCAACATGCACTTGCCCCAGGAGCATTACCCCTGCCGAAGTGCTCTGTAAGCAATTGAACTTTGTTGGAAGGTTCCATAAGAGGTCTTGTACTCTTGAGCTCTCCAGAGCAGCCCCATGGGCACCTGGGAACGGAGACGAGTAAAAGGGAGGGAGCAGCTAGGAGAATGACTTCTCCTGGAAGCCCCTACCCATAATCACCTGATCTCCAGACCTGGAACATAATAGTCAGAGACCCTGAAAGACGCTGATCCATGCCACTATTATTTTGGACTTCATGCCTGTTTGCTTGGTCCCTGCTTCTTTAAATCACTGTCTCTTTCAAGGTCACAGAGGGAAATGGCCCATGCACCCCTCCCTTGCTTATGCGCACAATT
The DNA here is from genome assembly GCF_000296735.1 of Chrysochloris asiatica. NCBI lineage: Eukaryota > Metazoa > Chordata > Mammalia > Afrosoricida > Chrysochloridae > Chrysochloris > Chrysochloris asiatica. The sequence goes on from NW_006408537.1 coordinate 6,365,351, forward strand.
TCTACTGTTGGATTTCTTTGTTTCAGATATTGCCACTCTGTGGAATTTGGGTACTCCTCGAGACAACTCTGTTTCTGTCTTCGGTGGAGGGGAATTTAGGAATGAGACATAGTCCAAAGTGAATTTCCTCTGAGGTCTAACCATTGGAAAGTTATGTCCAAATTCTTACTGACAGTATTATATCCCATGAGAAAATCTTGGCTAACTGATCCTTTTTGGCCTTACTTCTTTTTCTTTGGCGATGAGAAAATTGGAAGTTAAAAAGTTCCATGTCCTGGCCAGTGCCTAAAGTAAGGCCACTCAGAATCAGCATTCTTATCAGCAAGATAGGTTGATGGGGCTCTCATGGGAGATGCTCCGGCTGGAAATCATTGCCTTGGAAAACTTGAGGGTCTAGAGCCTCCATCTTGGTAGGTAAATTCCAGGGGCTGCCCTAACCTCTCAGTGGGAACGTTTTAGCCCTGTATGGGCCCCAAAGTGCTATGGGACAGGCTCCATTGGTTCTTAATAACTTCCCTTTGGAATGCTTATTGAAGAATTGAAAGTGCCTTAATTTTGACAGTCTGTGAAAAAATAAGTTAATATTTTTCTGTAATACTGCTTGGCCTCAATATGACCTAGGTGGCTAAGATCAATGACCAGTAAATGAAAGTTTAAATTACAACACCCTTTGACAATTAGATCTGTTCTGTAGAAGGTAAAGAAAGTGGTCAGATGTTTCCAATGTTCAAGCCTTTATAGCCCTTATAGAAAACACAGAAAGATGCAAGGATTGTGTAGAAATAAGTCACCTAAAATCCACTGACAGTGGTAGCTAAAGTTGAAGAACATAAAAAGCGGACATCTAGTCCCAGTGCCCCTCCTCCAGACTGCTCGCCTCTCTCTAGTCTCTTATTTTTGTAAGAGGTTTCACGGACTTGGGCAACCTATCAGGATGCATGTACCATTCTCTATGGAAGATATGAAACAGTGCAAGGAGAAGCTAGGAAACTTTCCAGAAAAATCCCGCTAAAATTACAGAAGAGTTTGAACAATTAGTCTTGACTTTTGAATTAACTTAGAAAGATATCCTAGTGATCCTCTCTAGGTGTGGCACAGTAGATGAGAAAAACTATATCTGGGCAGCTGCCCAAGCATATGGAGATATTTTACATGTTCATCAACAGATATTACCAGTTAGGAATGTGGCAGTCTTCATTGCAGATCCCCTGTGAAATTACCAACAGGGACACACAGGAATAGTTGCAAGGAACCAAATGATATTCTGCCTCCTGAGAGGAGTGAAAAAGATTTATATTAAGCCTGTAAAATTTTTTTAAATTAGCAGAAATCATTTAATGGAAAATGAAAACCCAGTCCTCTTTAGAGGATGTCTGCTTGAGGTTGTCACTCGGTATATTATTCTAGATGCCAGTTTATCTGAAACTATTGTAGTTTATACATACTGCTTTTATTAACCAGTCAACTCCTTATATTAGCAGAAAATTATGAAAACTAATTTTAGGTCTCCAAACTCTCCTGTCTCTACTATTAGAAGTAGCCACCACTGTCTACAACAATCAAGATATGAAGGTGACAGAGAGGGATAGCCAAAAGTTTAAGTTTCTTGCAGCAGCTATAGTGGCTCAGAACTGAACCTCCTCCTTTCCTCCAAGCAGAGAAAGAAGATGGACAACAATTGCTTCTGTTGTGGAAAGCCTTGACACCTTCTCCAGGAGTGCTGAACCCTGAAGGAAAAGCAATTAGTCTCTAAAACACCGTATGCTTGATGTAGTGTCTGGGCATTGGGTGCATGGCTGTCCAGTGTCCCCAGGGAGCATTGTGAAATTCACAAAACACTGTTGGCCAATGAAGAATCCAAGGACTGATGGGGCCCAGGGATGGCAGCAGTTTCTGAATGCATCATCAGTCTTTCATGAGGAGATCTATACATGGCCAGTAAGTTTATCCATTTTTTAGTAGACACAGAAGCCATTTATTCAGTTTAAAAAATATTTACTATTTCTCTCCCCTTCATCCTGTATTGTGGTTGGCATTGATAAGATTCTTGAAAAGGAGGGAACCTAACAAATTTCTGGGTATGTGTGGAAGACGTTCCACTCATGGAAGAAATAGAAAGCCTTGGTTTCAGGGGCATCCATTGTGGAAAACTGAATAACAGAAAACTCCTCTTTTTACTAAAGCACCAAATGATTACCTAACTTATAAATTATCCCTAAATCCATAAACTCAACAAGGGACTATGGATAATTTCAAGCAATTTAATTTACATTGTTGTTGTTGTTGTTAAGTGCCGTCAAGTCAGTTCTGACCCATAGCGACCCTGTATTCGGTTTCTGAGGAGCAGCTGGTGAGCTTGAATCACCGACCTTGCAGTGGCTTTGCAGTCTAGTGCATTAACCCACAAGGCCACACAAGGACTCCTTAATTTACATGGTGGACTTCAATTGAACTCCATACCAAAGACTTTAAACACAACATTTCATGCTTTAGAAAGGATAATTCCTCTTATAAATATAATTACATAAGAAATGGATGCACACAAGGATCATGCTGTAATTGGATGCATGGTCTTAACGCTACAAAATCATCCTAATGGTAGTGGGGTCCCTAGCTGGTAGCCACCAATACCTGGGTTGCATGTTTCAAGACCTGTATGAATATTTTACCATCTCACTTCTTAGGCACTCTTGTTTAGATCCTGATAATTCCAGTAATTGGGGGAAATGCTTCCTTTTTATTGTGTTTGAAAGGAGGATTATGCTTTTTCTGCCAAGGTAAGAACAATAGAGCATGGTTACTCACATTTCTAAAGGCAACTCAAGTGTGGAGAGCCTGTAGTCTAGGATTTATGACTGAAGAGAAACAGCTGGAAACATCCATTGAAAATCAGAACATGGAATGTACAAAGTATGAATCTGGGAAAATTGGAACTGTCAAAAATGAAATGGAATACAAAAACATTGATATCTTAGGCATTAGTGAGCTGAAATGGACTGGTATTGGCCATTTTGAATCTGATGACCACATGGTTTACTATGATGTAGATGACAAATTGAAGGGGAATGATGTTGTATTCTTCGTCAAAAAGAACATATCCAGACCAGTCATGAGGTACAACGCTGTCTGTGATAGGATAATATCCATAAGCCTACAGGGAAGCCCAGTTAATACCACTGTTATTCAAAATTACTTACCAACCACTAAAGCCAGTGAGGATGAAACTGATCATCTGAAATTGATCAAACATGCAATCAAGATGTATTGATCATTACTGGTGATTGGAATACAGAGATTGGGAGCAAAGAGGAAGGATCAGTAGTTGGAAAATATGACCTTAGTAATAGAAATGATGCTGGAAAACGCATGATAGATTTCTGCAAAATCAATGATTTGTTTAATTCAAATACCTTCTTTAGGCAGCATAAGAGACGACTATACACATGGACCTCGCCAGATGGAATTATATTGAAATCAAATTGACTATATTTGTAGAAAGAGACGATGGAAAAGTTCCATATCATCAGTGAAAACAAAGCCAGGGGCAGAATGTGGAGCAGACCATCAATTACTCATAGAAAAATTCAAACTGAAGCAGAAGAAAATGAAAGCAAGACCATGAGAGCCAAAATATGACCTTGAATATATCCCACCTGAATTTAGAGATCACCTGAAGAACAGATTTGATACATTAAACACTAAAAACCGAAGACCAGAAGAGTTGTGGGATGACATCAATAACATCATACAAGAAGAAACCAAAAACTCATTGACAACACAAGAAAGAAGGAAAAGGTCAAAATGGATGTCAGAAGAGAAACTGAAACTTGCTCTCCAGTGTAGAGATGCTAAAGCAAATGGAAGAAATGAACAGAAAATTTCAAAGATCAGTTCAAGAAGATAAAGCCAAATATTACAACAAAGTGT
>NW_006408537.1:6370817-6395120 GCF_000296735.1 Chrysochloris asiatica
GTTCAGTCACTGGAGAAGGATATCATGTTTGGTAAGGTAGAGGGTCAGAGAAAAAGAGGAAGACTCCCAACGAGATGGATTTGCCAAGTGGCAGCATCGACGGACTCAAGAGTGGCAACAGTAGTGAGGTTGGTCCAGGATTGTGCAGTGTTTCATTCTGCTGTGCATAAGGTTGGTATGGGTTGGTACCAACTCGATGGCACCTAACAACAACAACAACATAATCTGTGGAATTGCTATTATATACACCAAGTAATTATTAAGTTGGTTTCCCATTGATTTCATTCCTAGGGACACCCTGTCTAAGTAGTCAACTCCTTAAGTCCACATCAGTCAGAATCTTCTGATTGATTACTACTTTGATTCTGTTGTCCATTACAGTAAGCACATTCATTTTGTCCTTATTGATTAAGCACTACCACTTGTCCCTGACCACTGATGCATCCAATCAGCCCTACTGTAGTTAGGTGCCTTAATTCAATTAGGGCAGTTCCCACTGTCAAATCTGGCTTACGTAAAAAGTCTATCAAGCAGTCTTCAAGGAGGCTGGGTCTCCCTTCACAAATTTGTTCCTCAGTATGGTGGTAAAATATGTGTTCTCTGGGGGTTTGAATCTATCTTCTTAAATTCATTCTAGCATGCCAATATTCTAAAAAGATTGAGTTTCTTCCTCAAAATACAACGGCCTGTCTGGTATTTCAACCTGATGTATTGTATGCCATTGCACAATCCATGCTTTAGTGAATCAACCAAGTAAACTATTAAAGCCTCTCGTAACCTCTGTAGCTGAAACAGTGAATAAAGAATCTGTGCTTAGTGGGCCCATATGAACTCAATCTTACCCACCCTCATGTTCCTTGCCCTATTATCCTTCCTTAATGGCCATTCCCACACATATTTTCAGGTTTCATTGTACATACTAGGAAAACCAAGCAGTTCTTTTGAAGTTTATTGTGTTTCGTCCTGTGCCACAATTTGTACTTCGCCTTTTGGGGATCTCCAGAACTTAAGTTTAGCTATAGATCTAGAAGCAAAAATAGGTATATACTGGGAACACTCAGCAATGTCTTGCAGGACATCAGCTTAGGTTATGGTCCAGAAAAGGCATCATCTCATCAGGTACAGTTGGATTAATCTCATGGAGGGTGGGCAGAGGGGATAATCTGCAGGCAAAGGTAGGAGGGATGGTGCTGCTGGCAAGAATCGTTTGATAGAATTTAGAGGCGCAGCGTCTCCAATTTCCTGATTATCTGTCCACATGTCCTCATACCAACTTTCAGGATCTCATTTCTTCCCAATCAATGCCCTCTCTTTAACATCAAACACTATTGAAGATTGGAAATTCAGTTGGCATTGTAATTCAGCAAATAGTAAGATAAGACTTTGGATGTGGTTTTTGGCAACATCAGTTCGATTGCTACAAGCCATAAGGCTCTCTTTCACAGCACAAGTGAAAATTTTGAGGTCTTATATTTGTTGCCTTAGCTGTATCTTGGAAGTTTTGGGTGGGTCTCTTTCCATTACAATTTGGTCTGTTGGCAATAGGACCATCCAACCATGTTACACATACTTCTCAACCTGACAAAATTGAAGAAAAGTACCATACACACAATCATCTGGAGTCTTGTTTGTCATTAATACTTAATCTACAGGTGGCGATATTGCCACCTCAAATCATGGATTATCAGTGCCTTCTCCAGTTGTAGAAGGAACCCTGGTAGCATAGTAAGTTATGAGATAGACTGCTAACTGCAAGGTCAGCAATTTGAATCTACCAGCTGTTCCATAAGAGAAAGATGAGGATTTCTGCTCCTGTAAAGATTTACAGCCTCAGAAACCCCATACAGGATCACCATAAATTGGAACACTCCATGGCATATAGTTACCATCACTGTAGGTATCAATGCCGTTTAAACTAGTCAGTCTTGAGAACCAATTTAGAACACCCATCTTATGATTTTGTTTTTCTAGAAGCATTCTCTTACTATGTGTCTTAGGCTGGATTCTCTAGAGAAGCAAACCCAGTAAAACTCATATGAATAGAAAAAGAGAAGTCTAGATTAAGGAAATGGCTCACACAATTACAGAGGTAGGGGATTCCCAATTCGGGTCAGATGAACCAAGTTCAGTAGGTCAGATGGTAGGGAGGTCATAGTGCAGGTCACTGGCTCAAGTCCAAAGAACCTGAAATCAGAGGATAAGCCAAATACAAGACTCAAACCCAGCAGAGAGCAAACAAGCTTTGCCTGAGTGTACTGGCAGCTGGCCACAAACCCTGAGGAAATATCCTTTTAATTGATTGGATGCTCATAGCTGACCTCACCATAGAGTTGACTGTATTATATTAGATATCATTATATGATATGGTTTTGAAGTGTATGGTGTTTCTTCCTGTGTTCTAAGCCACTCCTTGGAACCCCTATGTTGTTGTTGTTGTTATGTGCCTTGGAGTCCGTTCCGACCCATAGCGACCCTGTACAGGGTTTCCGAGGCTGTAAATCTTTATGGGAGCAGAAAGCCTCATCTTTCTCCTGTGGAACAGCTGGTAGTTTCGAACTGCTGACCCTAAGGTTCGCAGCCCAATTGGTAACCACTACACTACCAGAGCTCCTTTGGAACCCCTATACAGGGGTGCTATGGATATGATTTATCACTGTTGAAGATAATCAACTTAACCACCTGATTAGCTCATTTATCAGGTTTCTCTACTGCTAAATTACTGCCTTGTCCCCTTTCTATACATAGAAGGAAATGATTCCCTGCAGCCCATATTTAAAGACTGAAGAGTACTGTTCCTCACACTGTAAGGAGGACAATTTACTAACTTATTTAGAATCATTCTATAGGGGATTTTTCTTATTCTCTGTAACATTCTCTCAATCATTTATTTGTATCAGTATGGACTTATTTTGTATTCTGTGTTGTATTAATGAACCCTGGTAACCTAGTGTTATGTGCTAGCCTATTAACTGCAAGGTTGGAAATTCGAACCCACCAGCTGCTCCATGGGAGAAAGATGTGGCAGCTGACTTTGGAAACATTTGTTGTTGTTGTTAAGTGCCATTGAGTCGGTTCTGACCCATAACGACCCTGCATAGGGTTTCTGAGGAGCAGCTGGTGAGCTTGAACCACCGACCTTGCAGCTCAAACAGTTTACAGTCTGGCGCATTAACCCACAGCGCCATACCAGCCTTGGAAATCCTTTGAGGCAGTTCTACTCTGTCACACTGAGTGACTAGAATAAGAACTCAATGGCAATGAATTCTGTGGGGTCTTTTGTTGTCTTTTTCTTTGGATTATGTTATTCTAGAAAACTAGCTATTTTGTGATGATATTGAAAAACACAAAAATATATAAAAATAAAAAATCAGTATTTTGTATTATTATTTTTTGGGGGGGTTTTGCCACTGAATCAGCTCTGACTAATAGTGACCCAATGTACAACAGAATGAAACACTGCCCAGCTCTGTATCATCACACTTCTTGATATCTTTTAAAGAATTGTTGAAGCCACTGTGTCAACCCATCTTGTTGAAGGTCTTCTTCATTTTCACTGACCCTCTAATTTCCCAAGCACGATGCTTTCCTATAGGGACTGATCCCTTCTGATAATACATCCAAAGTACATGAGAGGAAATCTTGTCATTCTCATGTCCAAGCTACATTCTGGTTGGACTTGTTTGAAGACAAATTTGCTCATTATTCTGGCAGTCTATGGTAGTAATCAATATTAACAATGTTGTTGTTGTTGTTAAGTGCCGTCGAGTCGGTTCCGACCCATAGCGACCCTGTACAGGGTTTCCGAGGGTGTAAATCTTTACGGGAGTAGAAAGCCTCATCTTTCTCCCGCGGAGCAGCTGGTAGTTTCGAACCACTGACCTTAAGGTTCGCAGCCCGATTCGTAACCACTACGCTACCAGAGCTTCTTAATATTAACAATAGTTAATGTTTATTAAGTACTAGGTGTCAGGCTTTGTTTTAAGCACATTACGTGTACTGAACATTCAATATTCTTTGCCAACTCCGTAATTCAAACACATGAACTCTTTGGTATATCTTATTCATTGTTCCTATTTCACATGCATATAAGGCAATTGAAAATACCATGGCTTTTGTCAGGTTCACTTTAGTCCTCAAAGTGACATCTTTGCTGTTTAACATTTTAAAGAGGTCTTTTGCAGCAGGTTTCTCCAACGAAATACAGGCATACTCCATTTTTATTGCACCACACTTTATTGAACTTTGTAGAGAACTCTTTTGTTCATTTTTATAATTTAAGGTTCATGGCAACCCTGCTATGAAAAGCAAGTCTACTGGCATTATTTTTCCAACAACATGTGCTCACTTCTGTTTCTATATCACACTTTTGCAACTCTGGCATTGTTTGAAACTTAAAAAAAAATGTTATTGCACACTTAGTATTCTGTAAACTATGGTAGACAATGTTATTGTTGTTAGGTGCCTTAGAGTCAGTTCCGACTCAGAGAGACACTATAACAACAGAACAAAACACTGTCTGGGCCTGCTATCCTCATAATCATTACTTAGCTTGAATCCATTGCTGCTGCCACTGTGCCAATCTCTCTCACTTGGAGTCTTCCTCTTTTTTGTTGACTCTCAAATTTGCCAAGCATGATGTCCTTCTCCAAGATCAGGTTCCTCCTGATAAGATGTCAGAAGTATGAGAGATGAAGTATGGCCATCCTGGCTTCCAAGAAGAATTCTGGCTGTAATTCTTCCAACACAGATTTGTTTGTTCTTTTGGTAGTTCACGGTACTTTTAATATTCCCCTGCAACACCATAACTCAAATGCATCGATTTTATTATGGCCTTATTTATTCATTGTCCAATTTTCACATGCATACGAAGCTACTGAAAATACCATGGCTTGGGTTAGGCACAGCTTATTCCTCAAATTGACATCTTTGCCTGGAACAGTTTAAAAAGATTTTGTGCAGCAGATTTGCCTAATGCAATATGTTGATTTTCTTGACTCCTGCTTCCATGAATGTTGATAGTGGATCCAAGCAAAATGAAATGTTTAACAGCATTAATCTTTTCTCCATTAATGATGTTGTTATTGATTGGTCTGTTGGTGAGGATTTTGCTTTCTTTACATTGAGGTACAACCCATACTGAAGGTTGTGGTCTTTGATCTTCATCAGCAAGCCTTTTAAGTCCTCATCATTTTCAACAAGCAGGGTTATATCACCTGCATATCTCAGGATGTTAAGGATGTTAATGACTTTTCCTCCAATCCTAATGTCATGCTCTTCCTTGTGTAATCCAGCATCTCAGAGTATCTGATCTGCATACAGACTGAATAAGTATGGAGAAAGATTACAACCTTGGCACACAGAATTTATGCAGATATTTACAAAATGTTTGTAACAGTACAACCATGGGGAACTGTCAGAAATTGAAGACAGATTCAGAAGAGGAACTAGAACTACTTTTCCATTGATAGATCTTGGCTGAAAGCAGAGAATACAAGAAAGGTGTTTATTTGTGATTTATTCACTATGAAAAGTCTTTGACTGTGCTGATCATAAAATATGGATAATATTACTTCCAGCAAAGTTGCATCATTTGCATATAGCAGGTTGTTACTGAATAAGATTTCCCACAATCCTGAAGCCACATTCTTCTTCATATTATCCAGTTTTTTTAGATTATTTGCTCAGCATACATACTGAATAAGTGTAGTGAAAAACTACAGCCCTCCTAATTTTAATACAACCCTCCTAATTTTAGGAGAGGCACACACCTCTCCTAATTTTAAATCATTCAGTGTCCCTTTGTTTTATTCAAATGACTGCCACTTGGTCTATATACAGATTCCTCATGAGCATAATTAAGTGCTCCGGAATACTCATTCTCTTCAATGTTGTGCATAGCTTATAATGATCCACACACTTGAAAGCCTTTGCCTAGCCAACAAAGCACTGCATCATCATCTGCACTGGAGGTAAATATCTCTCTGCTATTCTCTGCTTTCAGTCAAGATACATCTGACAATAGGAATGACATCTGTCATGCTACATACTCACCAGAATCTGGCTTGAATCTCTGGCAGTTTCCTGTCAATATACTGCTGCAGCCATTTTAGAATTATCTTTAACAAAATTTTACTTGGGTGTGATATTAATGATATTGGATGATGACTTCCACATTCCATTTGGTCATCTTTTTTGAAGGGCAAAAATACAGATCTCTTCCAATCTGTTGGCCAGACAGCTGTCTTCCAAATGTCTTGACATAGCTGAATGCATGCCTCCAGTGCAGCATCAGTTTGTTGAACTGTCTTTATCACTTCATGAATTTATTTTAATTTTCTGCATTTTCAACTTTAATTTGCATATGAGTACTTGATGGTCTGTTCCACAGTCTGCCCTTGGCCTTGTTTTGGCTAACGAAATGGAGCTATTCCACCATCTCTTTTCACAGATATAGTTAATTTGATTTCTGTGTATTTTATCTATTGACGTCCATTTGTATAGTCATCTTTTATGTTGTTTTAAAAAGGTATTTGCAATGAGTAAGTCATTGGTCTTGCAAAATTCTATCATGTGGTCTCCAGCATCATTTCAATCACCAAGGCCATATTTTCTAACCACTGATCCTTCCCCTTTGTTTCCAGCCTTTGAATTCCAATCACCAGTAATTATCTATACATCTTGATTGCATGGTTGATCAATTTCATACTGAAGAATTTGGTACAATTCTTCACTTTCATCATCACTGAGTTTTGTGGTTGGCGTGTAAATTTGAATAACAGTGGTATTAACTTGTCTTCTTTGTAAGCATACAGACATTATCCATCACAAACAACATTATAATTCAAGATAGATCTTGAAATGTTCTTTTTGATGATGAATGCAATGCCATTCATTCTTCAATTTGTCATTCCTGATATAGTAAACCATGTGATTTTCATATTAAAATTGCTAATACCATCCATTTCAGCTCACTAATGCCTAGGCTATCGATCTTTATATGTTCCATTTCATTTTTGACAATTCTAATTTTCCCAGATATGTATGTATGTATGTACTTCTTACATTCCATGCTCTGATTTTTTTTTTTTTTTTTTTAACAGAAGATTCTTTTATTAATTCAACTAATAGTTTCCAACCATCTGCTTCATTCCAGATACCATTCTAGGCACTAAGAACATTTAGGTGGTGTACCGTGGAGTCAGTTCTGACTCATAGCGACCCTGCATAGCATTTCCAAGGCTGCAAATCCTTACAGGGCCAGAAAGCCTCATATTTCTCCCACAGAACAGCTGGTAGTTTCGAATTGTTGTGTTATCTGCCGTGGAGTCGGTTCCGACTCATAGCAATCCTCTACAGGGCTTCCGAGGCTGTAAATCTTTATAGGAGTAGAAAGCCTCATCTTTCTCCCGCGGAACAGCTGACCCTGAGGTTTGCAGCCCAATTCGTAACCACTATGCTACCAGAGCTCCTTTGCTGACCCTGAAATTAGCAGCCTGATTTGTAACCACTACCTTACCGGAGAATAGTGATTAAAACAAAGTCCCTTGTGGACTTTACATTCCACTGATGGAAGATAGACTATAAACAAACATATAATTTGACAGTTAATGATAAAAGCAATAAACAAAATAATGTAGATTAAGGGGGACACCACAAGGTCAGTGGTTCAAACCCACCAGTTGATCCTCGGCAACCCTATACAACACCGCTGTAAGTCAGAAATGATTCCATGTCACTTAATAGCAAATAACAACAAGGGAGACAGAGGAGTAGAGGATTGTTATTTTAAATTGGCTAATCCTTTAAGGCTTCTTTAGCACTGTGATATTAGAGAAGAGACCTGAAAAAAAGTGCCAGAGTGAGTAATGAAGAGGTCTGTGAGGAGAGTAGCTTGAAAAGCAAGGGCAAAGTCCCCGGGGGGAGAGTGGGCTTGGCATATTCAGGGAACAGCAAAGAAGGCAGTATGGCTTATATGCAGTGAGCAAGGAGGAGAATGGTAAGAAATCAAGTTGAAAAGGAAGTCAGGAGACAGATCATGAAGTCTACTGTACAGCGTAGCAAGTTATTTTGCACTGTCTAATTGAAATGCAAGACAAAAATAGGATTGCGTTCTTTGTCTTACTGAAGAAGAAAGTCCTTTCTTTATTTTGGTTGAGGATCAAGTGGGAAGGAAGGAAAGAAATGCAGTAACCAGAATAACAATACCAAGGAAGGAAAAAAATGTGTTCTGATGGACAACAGAAGATTGCTTTGAAAACCCCTTTAAGATATTACCATGTGACTGCTCATGATCTGATTCTTAATGAATGTTTACAGCTGTTTCTCCTCATTTTGAATTGTGCCCCATCAACAAATGAAGGTTGGGAAAGTTTTACTCCATTCGCGTCAACTCTATCTTGAGGAGGCAGCTCTTCCCTAGCCATATTTTGAATACGTTCCACCCTAAGGGGCTCATCTTTCAAAATTCTGGTGCTATTCATCATTTTTCAATATTCAATATTCTGGTGCTATCTGACAGATCCACCGCTATTCAAAAGGTTTTTAGTAACTAAACATTAAGAAGTAGTCCATCTCTCCTTCCTAATCTGTTTTAGTCTGGAAAGTCACCTGAAACTTGAGTAAAATAGGTGTACCCTGCTAATATATAAAATACTAGTGGTATAGCTCTGGTAGCGTAGTGGTTACGAATCGGGCTGCAAACCTTAAGATCAGCAGTTCGAAACTACCAGCCGCTCCGCGGGAGAAAGATGAGGCTTTCTACTCCCGTAAAGATTTACACCCTTGGAAACCCTGTACAGGGTCGCTATGGGTCGGAACCGACTCGACGGCACTTCACATAGCTTCTTGCAACACAGAAACATGCAAGCTGCCACAGTAAGGTAAAAGTGACTGACGAGTGGTGGATAGTAGAGTACATTGTTGCCATTAAGTACCATAGGCGTAGACTGTTGGTACATAAACTACCAGTGGTATAGCTTCATGTATCATAGTAACATGCAAGCCACCACCATAGGACAAACTGGCAGACAAGTGGTGGATAGTAGCCTATGTTGTTAAGAGCCATTGGGTCGGTTTATCTCTGGTTTCTGAGGAGTGGCTGGTGAGATTGAAACACCAAACTTTCAGTTCAAGCCAACCTCGTGGTCCAATGCTTTTTCCTACAACACCATATCAGGACTGTCAACTATAGTAGATGATAATATACTGTAAACATGGCCTTTCTATGCACTGAGAAATCAAAAAAATTGTGTGACTTTATTGAGATATTCATTTTACTGTCATGGTTTGAAACAAACCCACAGTAACTGTGAGATGCTGTAAGTCACATCTTTGATTTTCTGATGCTGAATGTGGATACAAGCAAAATGAAATCCTTGACAACTTTAATCATTTCTCCATTTATCATGACAGTGCTTATTAGTCCAATTGTGAGGAGTTTGCCTTTCTTCATGTTGAGGTATAATCCATACTAAAGTCTAAAGTTTTTGAACTTCAATAAATTCTTCAAGGCTTAACTTTCAGCAAGCAAATTTGTGTCAATTGTATATCACAAGTTGATAAATATTCCTTCAATCCTGATGTCTCATTCTTCTTCATATATTCCAGCTTCTAGAATCATTTGCTCATCATATAGATTGAATAATTATGATGGTAGGATACAACCCTGATGCACACTTTTCTTGATTTTAAACTCTGCAGTATCTCTTAGTTCTGTTTGAATGACTGTCACTTGGTCGTGTATAGGCTCCCCATGAGCACAATTAAGTGTTCTGGAATTCCTATTCACAATGACATCAATAATTTGTTGTGATTAATACAATTGAATGTCTTTGCATCGTCAATAACACCTAAGTAAACTTCATTCTGGTATTCTCTGTCATCAGTCAAGATCCATATTTTTAAGCAGTGGTTATTATAGTCCACATTTCCACTATCAATCTTTTGGTATGTGAATATAAAATAGGTTTCGTGTGCTTTAATATTATATACAAGTTTATATGATATTTGTCTTTATTTGCAATTTGTTACCTTTTTGAAATTGTGTATTTACCTTTTGCTGGAAATGAAAAATTTGCCACATTTTATTTCCATCATTAATCATATCTGAGGAAGATCATGTTTGTTTGATAAATCTTTACACTGCTATTAATTGAGTGTCAATTTGTAACACATATTATTTTAGCTGTCAGGTGATTTTTTCCTTCATTCAGTCATTGACCAGGTAAGGCATATTTAAGCTAATTTGTTAACAAACTAGTTTTGTGGTTATTTTGGACAGATGATCTTTTGGTGATATTAACTTTTGTCTTTGTCTAACTGTTGTAATTGTTGTTAAAGAAACAGAAATATTTTCTAGAACATGAGGAATATGGAGTCTTTCGGAACTGGACACTGTTTCATTTGAAGATACTTACCAGTTTCTGGGATTCCTAATGTGCTGTAGAAAAGCACTGAACTGCTGATTACAAGGGAGGAATTTCAAACTCACCAGTAGCTCATTGGAAACCCTACACAGGTTGCTATGAGTCTAAACTAACTTGATGGCACCTGATAACAACCAGTTTCTAAGTTTTATCGCCAAAATAAAACTTTTTGAAGTAGAGAATAAACATCTCCTCCTGAGTTTTTGGAGTCCTGTTGTGGTGCTGTGGGTTAATGCATCAGACTGCAAAGTCATTTGAACTGCAAACGTCAGTGGTTCAAACTCACCACCTGCTCCTTGGAAACCATATACAGAGTAATGCATCAGACTGCAAAGTCATTTGAATTGCAAACGTCAGTGGTTCAAGCTCACCACCTGCTCCTTGGAAACCCTATACAGGGTCACTATGGGTCGGAATCGACTCGACGGCATTTAACAACAACATACATTCATGGTACATTTTCTGAAGTTGATGACACAAATATGAAGGTGATATGGTAGCGTTATTCAAAAATCTTTCAGCTTCGTTGGGAATATAAACATGTACCTGAAGTAGTCAACTCATTTTATATATTTGGCCTTCTGATAACTGTTGCTAAAAAGATTATCCTTCAGAGTGAACTGTAGAGAACTTTTACTGTCTTAAAACTCCAGCTTTCATCAATTTTGTACTGAATATTTATACCAAAGTAACAGATAAAGTAATCCTTTTTCATGCTTCCTTCTCATTTTTTTCTTTTACTGAGTCTTGCTTTAATCTAAAATTTTCTTTCTAGCTGTTGCCATCATTTTTTGCTCTCTGAAGTTATTCAAGCCACCCTTTCCTCATGAGGCCTACATATGTCAGTTGTGACCTTCCTCTATGTTTCTTGTCTCTGAACTGACTATATATGTGTCATTTTATTCTGAATAAGTTTTCAGAATTAATTTTAACATGTAATGCTTGATTTTTCTCTTAGCTTTTATTTTTGAAAAATAATCTTCTATTTAGTTTTAGTTGAAAAGTTATACAAGT
Organism: Chrysochloris asiatica; assembly: GCF_000296735.1. Classification (NCBI taxonomy): domain Eukaryota; kingdom Metazoa; phylum Chordata; class Mammalia; order Afrosoricida; family Chrysochloridae; genus Chrysochloris; species Chrysochloris asiatica. Next base: position 6,382,256 of record NW_006408537.1, read on the forward strand.
AATTTTCGCAATTTTCACAGTAAGTCTGCATTTTCACTATTTTCATTCTGTTTCCATTGTTCTAGCTTCTCATCTTTGCTTTTGGGTAAATGTTTATTGTTTGGCCTCATTTAGTTGATTGTTTAGGGTCCTGGTATGGCACCATAGGATAAGCACTTGACCTCAAAGTTGGTTTGAACTGCAAGGTCTGTAGTTCAAACTCACCAGCTGCTCCTTGGAACCCATGTACAGGGTCACTATGGGTTAGAACAACTTGACAGCATTTAATAACAAGATCAACAGTTGATTGTTTAAAGGAACACCTAACTCATGGTTGATATTGTTTATTTTATAAACCAATATACTATTTAGCTTCAGTTCAAGGTTTTAGGGTATGTTAGGATAATAGTATCAAGATTGCTCTAGTCTCTATAGGTCCAGTAGGTCTGTTGTTTCTTAGGAATTTGAATTTTATTCTACATTATGTCCTCAATTCTATCCAGGATGCTTTATGGTGTCCCTGGGTCAGTAGTGGTAGACAGGCACTTTCTAATTCTGGTCTCAGGGTAGTGAAGGCTGTGGTTCACCTGGCCTATGAGTCCTGTGAACAACTTTCTTCTGTGAGTCTCTTATTTTCTTCATTTTCTTTTGCTCCATATGTTGTTGTTGTTAAGTGCTGTTGAGTCGATTCCATATGAGTGTAGGTCAATAATTGTATCTAAGATGCTAATCTCCATAATAGGATTAAGAACTTCATTTTAATGAATTACAATATGCCAATTGACTAAGTTGTTCTCTATAAGTTGTTCTGTGAGACTATGGTCCTAAGTCTTTTAACCCAGAGAACCAATCTCACAAATTAGCTGGTATGTCTAGATAACCTCTGTAACTAGGCCCCCAATGTGCTTTGTTATATACAAAACACATACATACTTGTGTATACCAGTAGCTTCAAAGAGTTCATGGAAAAATATAATTTTTCCATGAACTTTTTGAAACACTCTCATATATTTGCCTATACATGCATCTATTTTGTGCTTGTTAAGTGCCATCTAGTTAATTCTGACTCATAGTGACCCTGTATAATTTTTTCTGAGGCTTTAAATCTTTATGGGTGAAGAAAGCCTAATCTTGTGCTTGTGGGCTCAAATAGCAGACCATGATGTTTACAGTCTCGTGCTTATTGTATGGAGCCACAGCACTCCCCATGTCTACATATGCATGTACATTTACTCACATCTGCCTTTCTATACTTTTATCTTCTTAAGTGCCGATGAGTTGGTTCCAACTGGAGCCAAAAGTCTCATTTTGCTAAGGTGGAGCAGCTAGTGGGATCAAACTACTGACCTGTGCTTCACAGTCCAGTGCTTATCCTGTGTAGCCACCCCACTCCCTTCTATATACATATTGTTGTTGTTGTTAGGTGCCATCGAGTCAGTACCAACTCATAGTGACCTTATGTGCAACAGAAAGACCTGGCCCAACCTCACAATTGTTGCCATGCTTGAACCCGCTGATGCTGCCATTTTGCCAGTCCGTCTTGCTGGGGGATTTTGCTCTTTTGCTCCAACCTTACCAAACATGAAATCCTTCTCTAGTGAATGGTCCCTCCTGACAATATGTCTGAAGTATGAGAGAAGAAGTTTGGCCATCCTGGCCTCCAAGGAGCACTCTGGTTGCACGTCTTCCAACACAGATCTGTTTGTTCTTCTGGTAGTCCATGGTACTTTCAATATTCTCCTCCAACACCACAACTTAAGCACATCAAGTCTACTACAGTCTTCCTTATTCACTGTCCAGCTTTTGCATGCATATGAGGTTATTGAAAATACTATGGCTTGAGTCAGGTGCACCTTAGTCCTCAAGCTGACATCTTTGCTCTTCAACACTTTAAAAATGTCTTGTGCAACAGATTTGCCTAATGCAATACATCGTTTGATTTCTTGACTGCTGCTTCCATGAGCATTGATAGTTGATCCAAGAAGAATGAAGTCCTTGGCAACTTCAACCTTTTCTCCATTGATAATAATGTTTATTGGTCCAGTGGTAAGGATTTTTGTTTTCTTTACGTTGAGATGCAATCCATATTGAAGGCTGTGCTCTTTGATCTTCATCAGTAAGTGTTTTAAGTCCTCTTCACTTTCAGTAAGCAAGGTTGTATCATCTCCATATCACAGGTTGTTAATGAGTTTTTCTCCAATCCTGATGCCACATTTTTTTCATATAACCGAGCTTCTTGGATTATTTGCTCAGCATACATGTTGAATAAGTATGGTGAAAGAATATAACCATGTTGCACACCTTTCTTAATTTTAAACCATTCAGTGTTCCCATTTTCTTTTTGAACAACTGCCTCTTGGTCCATGAATAGATTCCTCATGAGCAAAATTAAGTTTTAAGGAACACACATATATGCATACATAAATACCAACAGAACTACACACATTTTTGGTTATTTTTACTGTTATTGTAAAGCTCTGTATGTTATAGCATTTATGAAAATTGCTCCTTTTGCTTATGTATTATAGTATCTTTTTTTGCCTTAGTCAAGTTATACTGATTTCATCTATATTTGGTATTGTCTTTCCTAGTACCAAAAAAATACCAACCATCTTCTATCTAGACAGTGATTCCCTCTCCTGCTTCCTTCTATCCCTGGTAACTATCAAAGAACAATGCACAGAGAACATATATTCTGTTTTTGTCACTAGTTTACATCTAGGTTTCTCTGTTTTGTATAGTCTCTCTTTCCAATGACTCTATTAACTTGGTATTGTTGTTGCTAAGTGCTGTTGAAATGATTCCAACTGATAGTGAAGGGTCACTGAGGAGCACAGTTTAGGGTGTCTGAGGAGCAGCTGTTGAGCTTTAAACACCCACTTTGTGGCTCAAACCAACCTTGAGGTTGAGGGCTTATTTTATGATGCCACAACAGGACTCCTCTCTAATTTATATCATTTTAATTAACACAAATGTTGCACACCTTTTGTTACAGTAAGCTGATAGATATGTATGTAGAATAAATTGGTAATCATGTCTAGTTCACCTGAACTCCACCTAATACAGTGTCAAAAAAATAGAAGGAATACACAAAGTCACTATACTGAAAATATTGGTCTATATTAAGTCATTTTAAGAGGTCCCATATGATAAAGAATCAGTGGAATTGAAAGAAAAAGTCCAAGCTGCACTGAGGGTATTGACAAAAAAATGGGACTCCAAAATTTGACAAAATACAAATAGATCTTTCAATAATCTGATACAGTTCTGGAAGACAGCTACATGGCCAACCAATTGGAAGAGATCCATATTCGTGCCCATTCCAAATAAAAGTAATTCAACTGAGAGTGGAAATCATCAAATATCATTCATATCACATACAACTAAAATTTTAATGAAGATAAATAAACAATGTTTACAATAGTACTTCAGTACTGCCAGAAATTCAAGCCAGATTTACAAGAGAGCATGAAATGAGGAGTATTATTGCTGATGTCAGCTACATCTTGGCTAAAAGTAGAGAATGCCAGAAAGAAATTTACCTGTTCTTTATTGATTATCTAAAGGCATTCCAACTGCATGAATAACAAATTATGAATAATAGTGATAAGAATGGATATTCCAGAACACTGCATTGTCCTCATAAGAACCCGTACATAAGACCCAGAGATAGCTGTTAGAACAGATGAAGGGAATATTGTATGGTAAAGTTTAAAACCTTCAGTATGGATTGCATTTCATTGTAATGAAAAATTATCACAACTGAACCAATAAATCACATCAAAATCAATGGAGAAAAGTTTGATGTTGCCAAAGACTTCATCTTGCTTGGATCTACAATAAACACTCATGGAGGCAATAGTCAAAAAATCAACAATGTATTGCTGTAGGCCAATGATATTCATTTTACAGGGAGATCTAATATATAGCAATAAAGATGTAATTTAATTCAGTAGAAAAGAGATGAACTATTTAATAAATATCATTAACAAATCTGGTTTTCCATTTAAAAGAAAATTAAGTTATTCTCCTCTCATATACATAACTAAATTCTAAATGTATTAAATACTTAAATAAACAATGTAACTTTTATAATAAAATTGAGGTAACTACTTAGAAACATATCTGTAGTCATAAAATATGTAATGAAAGAAATAATATACACTGTTAACTATGTAAATGTTAGTAATAGTCTAGAAGCTCAACATGAAAAAAATTGGAAAACGTGTTTGCCATACATAGGGTAGCAAGAAGGTCAATAATAACTATACCATGTTATGGTGGTGGTCATGGTGGTGTGCCTTGGAGTCGGTTTTGACTCATAGCGACCCTGTACAGGGTTTCCAAGGCTGTAAATCTTTACGGGTGTAGAAAACCTCATCTTTCTCCAGCGGAACAGCTGGTAGCTCTGAATTGCTGACCTTGAGAATAGCAGCCCAACTCATAACCACTACAGTACCAGAGCTCCTTATACCATGTTACAGGAGAAGAGAAAAAAAAGGCAAGATACGAAAAGGACATTTAAAGAAGAAAAATGTCATATAAATACAAGAAATATTCCTGTAAGTCAATGGTAAATTAAATTCATATTAACAGAACTGAAATATTACTTTACATTTTTAAACAAGCAAATACGAAGACTAACAACACTGATGTCTGTATTGACTGCTGGAGAAATGGATCCTATTACAATCCTGGAAAAATAAAAATTATCATGTAACCATTACAACAAGCTATACTAGATGAAATGAAGCGATTTTCATGAGATCTTGTTGAAGAACAAAGACCAGATATAGAAGTGAAAAATTTAACATTTTGTAAAAGAATTGCAAGAACTGTATGGGGGCCACATCTGACTGCCGCTGGTTTCACAAGAGGAAAAGAGACATGCCTCCATCTACAACCTTCTTTACCCAATTCTGACACCCATCATCTCTCCCACAGCACTCTCTGCTTCATATCTGGGTTCAATAATTCATTGCAATGGACATACAGGACTCATGATAATACTCATGATTGCAGGGTTTATTAGGGAGGTGGGAGGTTACATTTCAGGATCAAAACTAACTCAGGATGCAGAGTTTTCCAATCAGGAATGCCTCTTCTCTGCCATACCGCAGACACTTCTCACTCTTGTCAGCCATATGACCCCTTGGCCTTTGCCCTGCTTGAGTAAATGTTGCAAAGTTCTTTTAGCCAGTCAATGAATGTCCAAAGGTAACTGCAAGCCAGTCTCCTGCTGTTAGGAACCCAGCTTTTCTCTGTTCATGGTCCTAGAGCCCAGAGCTGCACTGTTTCCCCATGGCACTGCTTCTGTGCCCAGCTCTGCAGTCATCACTTTTCTAGGTAGGGCTCTCATGCTCCACTCATGCTCTTCCTTCTGGATGATAATCAATCCTAGCATTAGAAGCCTATATATCTTATTTGCATGGTCCACTTAATCACTTTATTGAAATTAAGATGAAATTTAATAGAAAAGTTATATCAAATAAATTCAGGTACCACAATAATCATTAGTGAAAAACTTCCTTGTAACAGATAAATGTAATAATATGGCTTTCACTATACTTGTTCCAATGAGTAACTGGACATTTCTCTTAGCCTCATAACTTCTGGCTCTGCATGACGTACATTTGATTTTCTGGTCTTCTAAGAAATTCTTCAAGCTCTCTAAAAGATTTCTTTCTGCCTAAACTGCTGAAGCTAATTTTGTTATCTGCAACTAAATATACCCTGATTAATAAAATGATATGGAATAATTGGAAGATTACTTAGTATTGGAGAGACTCTAGGATTTATTGGACATATAGTTCTAATGTGAAGGACTGTAGCTGTCAGAGTGTTTATAGAAACATCACATTTCCTGAGGCATTAACATATAGTAGGATTTTAAAGGGGACCATAATGATCAGCATGGGCAAAGGAATTAGGCAAAGCGAAGAAGAAAAGTGGGTGGGTGGAGAGTCATCAAAGACAATGTGAGATGGAAGAGGACAAAAATAAAGTTTGCCTGTATCAAAGGTTTACCCCAAACTAGACTGCCCAGATTACATGGAGTCATGCTTTTTATTCTAAACCTGGTTTTCCACTATATCTGAGATAAACAATCGCATGTATGGGTTCACTTTGAATACATTGTTGTTGTTGTTAAGTGCCTTCGAGTCGGAGTCGACCCATAGCGACCCTGTACAGGGTTTCCGAGGGTGTAAATCCTTACGGGAGTAGAAAGTCATTAGCGTAGATTTAAAAAAGTACTGCTACTACTAGTCACCATCACTCATCTGTCAGTTTGTTATACTGTTGTAGCTTGTATATTGCTGTGATTCTGGAAGCTATGCCACCAGTATTTTAAATAACAGCAGGGTCATCCATGGTAGTCAGGTTTCAGATGAGCTTCCAGACGAAGACAGACTAGAAAGAAGTAACAACAAACTACTTATGAATATTTAGTTGCTAAAAATCTTATGAGTAACAGTGGAACACTGTAAGACAGCAATAGAATAATGACTATTGAAACATGATGAAGAGCATCAGAATATGGACAGATACAGTGCCAGAAGATGAGTCTCTCAGCATGGAAGGCACTCAAACTATGACTGGGGAAGAGTTGCTATCTCAAAGTAGAGCTGATCTTGATGACACAATAGGATACAACTTTTGGATCCTTTATTTGAAGATGGAGAATTAACTCAAAGACAACAGCTGTGAACATCCATTAATAATCAAAACATGGAAATTATGAAATATGAATCTAGGAAAATAGGGAATTGTCAAGAATGAAATGGAATACATAAACATTTATACTCTAGGCATTAGTGAGCTAAATGGACAGGTATTTGCCATTGGCATCTGATGTTTACTATCAATGAATGACAGATTGAATAAGAAAGGCATCATATTCATCATCAAAAGTAGCATATCAATATCTGTCTTCAAGTAGAACCTGGTCTTTAAGAGGATAATATCCATATGCCTACAAGGACGACCAGTTAGTTAATACCACTACTATTCAAATTTATGCACCACTCCATAAAGCCAGTAATGATGAAATCTAGAATTCTACCAACTTCTTCAGTCTGAAACTCATCAAACATGCAATCAATATCTGTTGATCAATACTGGTGATTGGAATGCAAAGGTTGGAAAGTAAAAAGAAGGATCAATAGTTGGAATATATGGCTGTGGTGATAGAGATGATGCTGAAGATTGTATGATAGAACTTTGCACGACCAATGACTTTTTCATTACAAATGTCTTTTTAATATAACATAAAATATGATTATACACATGAACCTCACCAGACAGAATACACAGAAATAAAATTTACTATACCTGTGGAAAGAAATTGTGGAAAAGCTCCATATCATTAGCCAAAACCAGGCCAGGGCAAACTGTGGAACAGACCACCAATTACTCATATGCAAATTCAAGTTAAATATGCATAAAATTAAAATAAGTCCATAAGAGCCAAAATATGACCTTGACTATATCCCACCTGAATGCAGAGGTCATCCAAAAAACAGATTTAATGCATTAGACACTAAAGACCAAAGACTAGAAGAGTTGTGGGACGACATCAAGAACATCATACCAAAGAAAGCAAAAGGTGATTAAGAAGAGGAGAAAGAAGGAAAAGACCAAAATGGATGTCAAAAGAGACTCTGGAAGAAATTAGGAGGTAAAAGAGCTCAATAGAAAAATTTAAAGAGCAGCTCAAGAAGAAAAAGTCAAATATTATAATGAAATGTACAGAAACCTGGAGTTAGTAAACTAAAAGGAAAGGAAACATTCAGCATTTCTCAAGTTGAGGGAAGTGAAGAAAAAATCCAAGCCTCAATTTGCAATATTGAAGGATTCTACAGAAAAAATATTGAATGATGCAGAAAGCATCAAGAGAAGTTGAAAGTAATACACAGAGTCACTGTACCAAAAAGAAATGGTCGATGTTCAGCCACTTCATGAGGTAGCATATGATTGAGAGCCAATGATACTGAAGGAAGAAATCCAAGATTCATTGAAGGCATTGTCAAAAAACAAGGCACTGGGACTAGATAGACTATAAATTGAAATCCTTCATCAAAGTGATTAGCACTGGAGGCATTCACTCATCTATGCCAAGAAATTTGGAAGACAGCTACTTGATCAACTGGAAGAGTTCCATATTTGTGCTCATTGCAAAGACAGGTGACCCAACAGAATGCGAAAGTTGTCAGAAACTTCATTAATAGCTCACACAAATAAATTTTTCTAAAGGTAATCCAAAATGATTGCAAACGAACATTGACAGAGAACTTCCAGAGGTCCAAGTCAGATTCAGACAAGGACATGGAATGAGGGATATCATTGCTGACATCAGGTGGATTTTGTCTGAAAGCAGAGATATCAGAAAGATGTTTTCCTGTGCTTTATTGACTACACAAAGGCTTTCTATTGTGTGGATCATGACAAGCTATGGACAACATTGTGGAGAAAGAGTATTTGGAACACTTAATTATGTTCATGAAGAACCTGCACATAGACAGAGGCAGCTGTTCCATCAGAACAAGGGAACACTGAATGGTTTAAAATTAGGAAAGGTGTTAGCCAGGTTGTATTCTTTTATCATATTTACTCAATTTATGTTGAGCACATAATCCGAATTGTTGTTAAGTACTGTGGAGTTGGTTCCAACTCATAGTGACTCTGTACAGGGTTTCCAAGGCTGCAAATCTTTATGGGAGCAGAAAGTATCATCTTTCTTCCCCCGGAACAGCTGGTAGCTTTGAACTGCCGACCTTGAGTTTAGCAGCCCGATTTGTAACCACTATGCTACCAGAGCTCCTTATAATCCAAGTAGCTGCATTATATGAAGAAAAACGTGGCACAGGACTGGAAGAAGACTCATTAACAAACTGAAATATGTAGATGATACAACCTTGCTTGGTAAAAGCAAAGAGGACTTACAAAACTTACTGATGAAGATCAAAAACCACAGTCTTCAGTATGGGTTTCACGTCATTGTAAAGAAGACAAAAATCCTCACCACTGGACCAACAAACAATATCCAGATAAATATAGAAAAGACTGAAGTTTTCAAATACGTTGTTTTGCTTGGATCAACTATAAACACTTATGGAAACAGCAGTCTAGAAATCAAATGAAATATCATGTTAGGCAAATCTGCCACACAAGATCTCTTTAACGTGTTTCAAGAGCAAAGATGTCAGTTTGAAGACTAAGTTTCACCTGACTAAGTTATTGAAGTTATTGAAAATAACTTTTAATGCAAGTGAAAGCTGGACAGTGAATAAGGAAGACCATAGAATAATTGATGCATTTGATCTATGATGTTGGAGAAGAATATTAAAAGTACCATGGGTTGCCAAAAGAACAAACAAATCTGTGTTGGAAGAAGAACAACCAGAATGCTTCCTTAGAAGCCAAGATGGCCAAACTTCATCTCTCATACTTCAGACATGTTGTCAGAACGGACCAGTCCCTGGAGAAGGATATCATGTTTGAAAAAGTGGACAGTGAAGAAAAAGAGGAAGCCCCCCCAACGGGATAGATTGACACAATGGCATCATCAATGAGCTCAAGTGTAGCAATGATTGTGAGGCTAGTGCAGACAGGGCATTGATTCATTTTGTTGTGCAAAGTATCGCTATGGGTTTGTACCAATCAGATGACAACTAACAACAACACCAACAACTAGGATTCCTGGTGGCACTGCAGGATAATGCTCTGGACAACAAAGTTAGTTTGAGATGCAAGGTCGACTGTTCAAATGCACTAGCTGCTCCTCAGAAATCCTATTTAGGGTTGCTATGAATCAAAACCAACTCGACAGCACTTATCAACAACACTAGGGTTCCAGTTTACACATGCATGATTTATTCCAAATAAAACATGTTTAAACATGTCTCTGAAATTAATAATGAATGCAGGCAAGTTCACCCAGTAATATACTTGTCATAGTCTCATTAGAGTGCATTCAAAAAAAAGAAAAAACACCAATCAAAAAAAGAAAAAAAGGGTATCAGCTGGGCCAGTTAAATTCAAAGCAGAGAAGTATGTTCAGAAGATTATGGTAGCTTGTTTTTTTGGGATTCCAAAGGAATAATCCTGTTCTCAGATTTCATAGTATAGTCATAAGGACTTACTAGGAAGTGTTAAGAAAATTGAAAACTGCATTGGTAAAAAAGTTCTTTAAAGTTGCTCTGAGGAATTTTTTCATCATGACATTGCACATGATCATTCTTTGAGGGTAAGAATAGCGGTCCTATATGAATTTTACTGGGATACTTTACTTCATCCACCTTGTCAGTGTATTGCTGCAACTCGTTATGAATTGTCTTCAGTAAATTTTACTTGCATATACTATTAATAATACTGTTGGATGATTTCCACATTTGGTGAAAATAGAGGAGTACAGAATTCTTTGGGAATGAGTTAGAGAGATGAAACATCGCCTTCAGAAGGGTATAGACCTATGTGGGGGATTTGCTGAGAAACAAGTAGTTCATAGTTTGATCTTCTTTTCAGATAAATATTTCTATGATTTTATAGCAACATTTTTCTACTTACCCAAGTATTAAGATTTGTTGTTGTTCTTAAGTGCCTAGAGTCAGTTCCAAGACATAGTGACCTGGTATAGGATTTCCAAGGAGTGGATGGTGAGTTTGAACCACTACCCTTGTGGTTTACAATCCAGTGCTTATCATACAGTGATACACCAGGACTCCTAGTATAATGTACAAGTATAATAATAATAATAGCTAAAATTTACTGACTATCTGATATACAGCAAGAAATCTTATAGCTACTTCAAACATACCATTTTTAATCCTACTACAAAGTGTGCCAAGTAGGTACTATTATTTCCATTTTGCCTATGAGAAAGGAAATTCAGAAAGGAGAAGCATTTTGTCTCCTGTTATATATCTAATGGATAATGGCACTGAAATTTTACTTCAGGTCTGTATTCTTTAATAGTCTCCATTCATTATCACACTTAAGTAGAATTCTTCTACAAAGTGATAGCTGAAGAAGCTGAAGTATAAATTGGTTTGCCCTAGGTGACCAGATTTTAAGGAGGAGACTTAGAATTTGAGCTTTGTCTGCCTAACTATTAAGTAAATGCTACCTCTGGGTATACGCCAACCAAAAAGTTGAGTCAAGAATAGGAGCATGTTGGAGATGAGAAGTTTTCATTACAAAAACCAATTCCATGTAAATCTATGTAGTAGTATAGGATCTCAACTATTTATGATATTGTAGCTCTTGGCTATAACTTATCTGGTCCTTTTGTATTATTTAGGAGCTCTGCTGAAGACATAGTGGTGTTGCATAGTTAGTAATAGTGAAATCTTGACAGGCAGTCATCTTGATGTAATTGAAGCAGTAAATGTTGCCACAGAAATACACAAAACCTGGTTTTTGTGGCAGGGGTGAATGCAAGAGACAGGCAACTCCAGGAGTGGACAAGATAATGAAGCATCCACAAATAGATCCAACCAAAGACAATTTTGTAAAGGTAGTTTTACCTGGGATTGAATTGCTGGATTCTGGAAAGAAAATAAAACCATAGTCCAGACCAGAAAATGACACAGAGGTTTTTCATCTATATTATTTGATAGCTTTGGAATTAAGAATGATTGGAAAGGGCTAAAGGCAATAACTTTATGTGTTCTTATCAATATCAATATTTTTGGTCTAGAATTTGTGCATATATATGGAAGCACAAATTTGTTTGGGAAACTAGAGTCAGGATCAGGAAAGTGTCACTTTTAGAGAAGGACACTTTATTTAAAGTAAAAATCACTATACAGAGATGGAGATGATTAGTAAATATCTTGATGTATACACTTTAAGTCTAGTCAAGTTAGACTCATCATCATTGTTGATAAGCGTAATTGAGTCAGTTCTGATTTATAACAACCATTTTTAGGGTTTCTGAGGAGTGGCTGGTGAGTTTGAACTGCCAACCTTGCAGTTAACACTCCAGTAGCAGTCTAGTGCTTATCCCACAGTGTCACATAAGGACTCCTCATAGTTAAATATAAGAAGGAAATTTGAGAGAGCTGTACATTAATTAATTTTATTGTACTCTGTCTTGTCAAAGAAACAACTGGGGTTTTTACAAGGTGTAGAAAAAAGGGGAACCATTTTCATCTATTAACTTTATTTCTAAGATTGTGATACAAGGGTTAGCCTGAGGAACTAACATAGGGTATACGGTGGTTTTGTCTTATGGGAACTGAGTAAAATAAGAGCAATGAGTTTCCACTTGAACATCTGAGAGATAAGGTTTTTAGTGTTGATATCGTAGTTTCTTTGTATTCAAATCAACTTGTTGACTTATGAATACACCCTTCTAATCACTACTGCAATCACTTCAAGATATAGACTATTTCCACTTAAAACCAAACGGCCATGACTTATCTGTCAGTTTGTCGTACTGTGGTGGCTTGTGAGTTGCTGTGATTCTGGAAGCTATGCCACTGGTATTTTAAATACCAGCATGATCACACATGGTGGACAGGTTTCAGATGAGCTTCCACATGAAGACAGACTAGGAAGAAAGAGTGACGAACTACTTCCAAATATTTAGTCACTGAAGACCTTATGAATAGCAGAGAAACACTGTCAGATATAGTGCCAGGAAATGAGCCTCTCATGTTGGAAGGCACTCAAAATGCAATTGGAGAAGAGCTGCCTCCTCAAAGTAGAGTTGAACGTGATGACTCGAATGGAGTAAAGCCCATGGGAGAAAAGCCCATGGGACCTTCATTTGCTGATGGGGCACAATGCAAAATGAAGAGAAACAGCTGTAGACATCCATTGAAAATTGGAATATGGAATGTATGAAGTATGAATCTGGGAAAATTGGAAGTTGTCAAAAAAA
>NW_006408537.1:6395441-6396089 GCF_000296735.1 Chrysochloris asiatica
ACTAAGAAATGAAATCAGCAGACAATAACCTGAGATTACCATACATGACAACACTGTCCAGAACTTAATCCAGATATACTGTTGTTGATAAGTGCCCTCAATTTCCCAATCATAGCAATCCTGTATAGAATTTCCAAAGCCTTACATCTTCAAGGGAGCAACAAGTCTCATCTTTCTCCTGAAGAGTGGCTGGTGGGCTCAAACTGTAGATCTTGTGGTTTGTATAGAAGTATTTAAAGTAAAAAAAAAAAAAGTACAAGAATGAAAATATGGAACCAGAGAGATATAACATATATATTTGAAGTTAACTACACAGCATACTACGCAAAGGCTTTTGATTGTTTGGATCATGACAAGCTATGGACAACACTGTGAAGTATGAAGCACACTTAACTGTGCTCATGAGGAATCTGTACCTGGACCAAGAGGCAGTTGTTTGAACAGAACATGGGAACACTGAATGGTTGAAAATTAAGAAAGGTGTGCAATAGGTTGTATTCTTTCACTATACTTATTCAACCTGTATGCTGAGCAAATAATACAAGAAGCTGGGATATGAAGAAAAATGTGGCATCAAGATTGGAGGAAGACTCATTAACAACCTGCGATATGCAGATGATACAACCTTGCTTGCTGAAAGTGAAGAGG
>NW_006408537.1:6396189-6398067 GCF_000296735.1 Chrysochloris asiatica
TGCCGATGATACAACCTTGCTTGCTGAAAGTGACGAGGACTTGAAACATTTGCTTATGAAGATCAAAGAGTACAGCCTTCTATATGGATTGCATCTCAATGTCAAGAAAACAAAAATACTCACCACTAGACCAATAAACAACATTCTTATCAATGGAGAAAAGATTGAAGTTGTCAAGGACTTCATTCTTCTTGGATTTACTATCAACACTCATGGAAGCAGCAGTCAAGAAATCAAATGACGTATTGCATTAGGCAAATCTGCTGCACAAGATCCTTTTTAAAGTGTCAAAGAGCAAATATGTCAGTTTGAGGACTAAGGTGTGCCTGACCTAAGCCATGATATTTTCAATAACCTCATATGCATGTGAAACCTGTGCAGTGAATAAGGAAGACCATAGAAGAATTGATGCTTTTGAGTTAAGGTGTTGGAGGGGAAATTGAAAGTGCCACAGGCTGCCAAAAGAACCAAAAGATCTGTGTTGGAAGAAGTGCAGCCAGAGTGCTTATTGGAGGCCAGGATGGCCAAACTTCATCTCTCATACTTTTGACATGTTGTCAGGAGGGACCAGGTGCTGGAAAAGGATATCATATTTGGTAAGGTGGAGGGTCAGAGAAAAAGAGAAAGACCCCCAGCGAGATGGACTGGCCAAGTGGCAGCATTTATGGACTCAAGCGTGGCAACAATAGTGAGGTTGGTCCAGGATCCAGCAGTGTTTCGTTCTGCTGTGCATAAGGTCGCTATAAGTCGGTACTGACTCGTTGACACCTAACAATAAGAACAACACTTTTTATTTGAGGAGTATGCTGTTGCTTAAAAATTATTTTCTTATATTACCTCTATTAATATATCCAACATCATTTTGAGGGTACAAAACTACACCTCAGCTCTTGTAAGTCTTGTATTTAAGTGTAGTATCAAGTTGATTCTGATAACTTCATTAATGTCACTGGTACTGATGTTGCTGTTAAGTGCCATTGAGTCAGTTCCCACACATAGTGACCTTCTGAACCACAGAATGGAACACGGCCTAGTCCTGTGCTACCTCAAAATCTTTGCTGTGCTCAAGACCATTGCTGCTGTCACTGTGCTAATTCATTTTGTTAGGGGTCGTCCTCTTTTTTGCTGCTTCTCCACGTTACCTAACAGGCTGTGCTTCTCCAGGGAGTGGTCACTCCTGATAATATATCCAAGTTATGAGTGATGAAGTCTGGACATCCTGGCTTCTAAGGAACATTCTGGCTGTACTTCTTCAAACACATATTTCTTTGAATTTATAACAGTCCATGGTAGTTTTAATGTTCTTCACCAACACCATACCTCAAATGTATCAATTCTTCTGTGATCTTCCTTATTCATGCCCAACCACTCTACTGAAAATATCTTGGATTGGGTCAAGTGGACCTTATTTCTCAACCTGACATCTTTGCTCTTGAAAACTTCAAAGAGGTCTTATCCCTCCAATCACTTAATCAGGGAAGTAAGTTTTGTTAACTCATAGAGATATAACCAAGCATCCTTGCTACTGATAGTTCATAAAATACCTAGCTACATAGAGACTATAGATATAGAAATGACTAACATCAATATTTATAGTTTTATAATATTTTCTTGTCATTTATAATTTGTTATTAAAAAGTTGACATAAAGTTTTTGATAGTCATTAATTATTCTGGAAACTCAAGAACATAATTAATATGTTGTTCTTGCTGTTGTTAAATACCATCCAGTAAGTTTTAACTCATAGTGACCTTATATATGGTTTCTGAGGAGTGGCTGCTGAGTTTGATCCACCAACTTTGTAGTTCAGTGCAACCTTGCAATCAAGTGCATTAACCCACAGCACCATACCAGGACTCCATAATTAGTATGTTGTTG
>NW_006408537.1:6405232-6409576 GCF_000296735.1 Chrysochloris asiatica
GAAACTACCAGCTGTTCTATGGGAGAAAGATGAAGCTTTCTGCTCCTGTAAAGATTTACAGCCTCAGAAACCCTATGCAGGGTCTCTATGAGTCAGAACAGGAGAAAGATAAGGCTTTCTACTCAGGTAAAGATGTACAGCCTGGAAGCCCTACACAAGGTTGTTTTGAGTCAGAACCTACTCCATGTCCCACAATCACCATTGCCACAAAGCTTAAAAAGGGAATAGTGTAGATACAGAATTTCCAAAATGCAAGAAAGTCAATTCTTCTGGATTGTAGCACACAGGGTCAGAGCACAACTGGGGCTCCTCCTCCTTATACCAGAACTGCTTACTGAAGTCAGGGAAGAAGACTGCAATTTCTCTACTGGCTGAAATCACAGAGTCTAAGCCATGAGTAGTGTTGCTGATGTCAGTGAGGCCGAAACTCGCACAAATTGAATTTGGTGTGTACAAAACATTCTGGTGGGTCCCATTAATGTCCTCCAGGGCTAGATTGCATCCTTGTGTGCCAGGATGTAGGCTTGGATTGTCCCACTGGTCATGAACTTCACCAGTTATTCATAGAAAAATCACCCTTCGTGCTCTTGGTGAAAACTCTGGCAATCTTCCTTTCTCCACAGTAGTTCTCGCATTTGTACTATACGGAACTTGTTGCTCAGAATCTGCTGATGAACAGCCTCCAGAATCAGTGGGTGAGCAACTACATCAGGCTTGATCAAGGCTAGAGAGAGCTGGAGAGCCTTAGGGCTTTGTAAGAGAGAGGCCATTTCACTCCTGAGTCTGATCGAGATCCACCTGGTTGGTCCTCCTGCCATGACGCCCAATCGCCTCACAATTTAAAAATAGAAAAATCAGAAAGATTTAGTAAGCATTAACACAACAGAATTGAAAATGCAAAGAAAACCACAAACATGTGGAACAAAGAAACCAGCCACACCACACAGAAACACACACACATGCACACACATGCACACAAACCACACAGCAAAAAGATAGCTATTAATTCATACTAATCATTAATTACACTGAATGTAAATTGATTTAATGCACTAGTCAAGAGACAGAGAGAACAGAATGGATAAGAGAATAGGAGCCTTCAATATGCTCTCTACAAAAGACACATCAAAAAAGATGGAGGCAGCCTAAATGTTCATCAACAGAAGAAAGGTTCAACAAACTTTGGTACATGCACACAATGGACTACTACACAGTATTGAAGAATAATGATGTATCGGGTGAAACGCCTCACAATGTGGTTGAATCTGGAGGACATTCTGCTGAGTAAAATTAGTGAATCACAAAAGGAC
This sequence comes from Chrysochloris asiatica, assembly GCF_000296735.1. NCBI lineage: Eukaryota > Metazoa > Chordata > Mammalia > Afrosoricida > Chrysochloridae > Chrysochloris > Chrysochloris asiatica. The sequence continues at coordinate 6,406,543 of NW_006408537.1, forward strand.
CATCTCTTACTTATGAGGCCAATGTTGTAAAAAGTTAAGAAAATATTTTCTTGATAAAAGACACAATCTATAGTGGTTATGGAGAGAGAGTAGTAGGACAATCATTCAAGGACTGTAGGGTATATATATATATGTTAACATGGGTGACAGGGCAGGCAATATACAACAAGAGGGAGGTTAGAAGAGGAAAGATGAAGGTACAGGAGATATGGAGGAATGCAACATTAAAGTGAATAGAGGTAAATAATGTTAACTGTTGATACATGGAAAGGATTGTAATCATTGTAATGAAGCAAAGTGTATAATTTGTTGAATGTAAAACTGATGATGTGCTCTGTAAACCTCAATTCACAATATAAGTTTTAAAAAAAGAAAGAAAGGAAATTGGTATTTGACAGACAAAATGTGCTAACAAGCCAGTAAACTAATTTCATGGGCAGGTTTTTAATTTAAAACATGAAACTGAGAATGAATATCATTTAATTTTAACTTTATTTTGTACCCCCTTCTTATATTGATAACCTAGAGAAAAGGATTTTAAATTCTAAGGTGTTATAGAAATACAGGCGGGTATTAGGACAATTTTAGCAATATATAAGGCTTTTAAAATAAGTATTTCATTTTAACCATTCCAAAACCACTTGCATCTTAGGAACTTTTGAATTCTTTTTCTTTTGTGTTTTATTAAATTAGAGAAAAAATTCCCAATAAACAAAGATGGCAATTAAAAAAAAAAAATATTTCAAGGTGAGTAAAGTTGAAAGATATTATCATTTTAATTTTTGTTTTGTTTTGTTTTAACATTTAGAGCCATATTGGTGGTTCAGTGCTAGAATTTTCACCTTCGACTACGAGGACTTAGGTTTGATTCCCAACCGACACACCTCATAAGCAGCCATCACCCACCTATCAGTGGACACTTAACATTTTGCTATCATGCAGAATACGTTTCGGTGGACTTTCAAGACTGAGATGGAAAAAGAAGAGAAACCAGTCAGTGAAAACCTATGGATCACAGAGGCCCAATCCACCACTGATTACAGAGATGTCAAAGGACTGGGTAGCATTGAGTTCTGTAGTGATAGGTGGTCATGAGTCAGGAGCCAACTTGAGAGTTGTTCTGCATTATTTTTAGTTATAACTTTAAAAACTGTATGGGGAATATATTATGACATTAAATATGCATATTAATCCAAGATTCATCCTGACTTCATAAAAATTGAAATGTGGGAAACCTCATGTTAGAATTCAGATTAGCTGAATTTACAGAACACATCTTGAAGATCAAGGAGCTCAGGTAGCAGTATAGGATAAGCATTGGATGCTAACAGCAAGACTTTCAGTTCAAGCTTAACAACTGCTCCTTGCGAGAAAGCCTTTCTGTGTCTATGAAGATTTAGAGTCTCAGAAACCCTGTACAGTGTTGCTATGAGTCAGAGTTGATTTAATGACAGTGGGCTTGCTCTTGATTTTTATCCTGAAGAGCATTATTGCTTCCTTTCATCCTAAAACTATTTTCATTGTGGTAGTAGCCACAAGCATCTAGATAAATATGCTTTATCAATCTTGTAGGTCCAAGTAGTACACTCACTTTCAGCAAAGTTTAAAGTTAAAAAATCACACCCAAACTTTCATATTTGAGTACACATTTTCCAAAAATATATACTGTAATTAATATTCATTTTGAGCTACTTATTTATTTTCTTCATTTAAAAACACACACTGGTAAATAAACCCTAAAAATGTGGTCAGGTGGTGGTAGTGGTGTGCCGTGGACTCAATTCCAACTCATAGCGACCCTGAATAGCATTTCCGAGTCTGTAAATCTTTACTAGAACAGAAAGACTCGTTTTTCTCCAAAGCAACAGCTGGCAATTTCAAACTGCTGACTTTGAGGTTAGTAGCCCGATTCGTACCCAATAAACTACCAGAGCTCCTTATAAAAATGTAGCAGACTGAGAATATTGTTAATATTGGCAACCTAGATAGGATTGGGTTTCATAAACTATATTGAAGATAGGAGATAAGATCTTGTCTTCTGCAGAGACATAAATCATTAACTTGGGAACCTTGAAGAAGTTTGCATCTATTTTTAAAAAAGGTGAGGAGAGGGCAGGAGAATTTGTTACAACAATAATGAATGCTTAATTGTTGTACTTTCAACTGAAAGTGAAACAAAAATAGCAACAACAAAAGGTATAATCTGGAGAGTTTTACACAAATTCTGGCTTTAATGTAGGTTAGTATTTACATTTACACCTCATACCCTGGTCTGGCACTGTAGGATAAGCGCTAGACTGCAAGATCTTTGAATCCCAAGTTTGGTGGTTCAAATTCACCAGTCGTTTCGTAGATACCCTATACAGGGTTGCGAGTCTGAATCGATTCAACGGCACTTAACAACAACAACCCACTGCAGCACAGTCCAGGCTGAAACATGAATTGCCTAGGAAGAAGGAGCTCTGGTAGCATAGTGGTTACGAATCAGGCTGCAAACTTCAGGGTCAGCAGTTCGAAACTACCAGATGTTCTGCGGGAGAAAGATGAGGCTTTCTGCTCCCGTAAAAATTTACAGCCTCAGAAACCCTGTACAGGGTCGCTATGAGTCGGAACCAACTCGGAATCAACCACATGGCACATAACAACAACAAGAAGGAAGAAGTGCAGCCAGAGTGCTCTTTGGAGGCCAGGATGGCCAAACTTCGTCTCTCATACTTCAGACATATTGTCAGGAGGGATAAGTCGCTGGAGAAGGATATCATGTTTGGTAAGATGGAGGGTCAGAGAAAAGGAGGTAGGGCCCCAGCAAGATGGATTGACCAAGTGGCAGCAGCAATGGGCTCAAACCGGGCAACAATCGTTAGGTTGGCCCAGGATCTGGCAGTATTTCATTCTGCTGTGCAAAAGGTCGCTATGAGTCGGCACCGACTCGATGGCATTTAACAACAACAGGATTGGTAATGCCTTGAGACTTGAGGAATGAGCAAATGTAAATCCTCTTTGGAAGGCAGTAGCCTCATAGATTTACAACAGA
>NW_006408537.1:6409676-6414741 GCF_000296735.1 Chrysochloris asiatica
TTTCACCATACTTATTCAACCTGTATGCTGAGCAAATAATCTGAGAAGCTGGGTTATATGAAGAAAAATGTGGCATCAGGATTGGAGGAAGAGTCATTAACAAGCTGCGATATGCAGATGATACCTTGCTTGCTGTGAAAGCTTTACAGTGAATAAGGAAGACCATAGAAGAATCAATGCTTTTGAGTTATGGTGTTGGAGGAGAATATTGAAAGTGTCATGGGCTGTAAAACAGAACCAGTAGATCCGTTTTGGAAGAAGCACAGTCAGAGTCCTCCCTGGAGGCCAAGATGGCCAAACTTCATCTCTCATACTTCGGACAGATTGTCAGGAGGGAACAGTTGCTGGAGAAGGATATCATGCTTGGTAAGTTGGATGGTCATAGAAAAAGAGGAAGGCCCCCAAAGAGACGGAGTGGCCAAGTGGCAGCATCGATGGACTCAAGCGTGGAAACAGTAGCGAGGTTGGCCCAGGATTGGGCAGTGTTTAGTTCTGCTGTGCATAAGGTTGCTATGGGTCCATACCAACTCGATGGTACTTAATAACAACAATAACATCATCCCAAATCATTCCTTTTGATACATCACAGTCAATGCCCACTACTAGCCCCACACTAAATGACCACTGAGCTTCTTTCTGTCACTAAATATTATGTTTGTTTCTTGTTTTTTTAGAATATTGTATGTTGTAGTTTATTACATTAATTGCTAGAAATGCAAATTATTAGGATCCAGTCCACACCCCAGTACTGGTGTGGTGCTGTAGGATAATGCACTGGACCATAGGTTATTTTGAACTGCAAAGTTGGCAGTTCAAACCCTCGGCATCCATATCCAGGGTCGCTATGAGTCACAACTGACTCAGTAGCATTTAACAACAACAGTGCAGACTAGAATCAGAAATTCTGAAGTTGTGAATCAAGCAAAACAGTCTAACAAGTCCTTCAGATGATACAATCAAAGTTGAGAAGCTTACACAAGTGAACCTGTTTTTAGCCTTGACACATTTTAAAAAAATACTGAAGCTTGGGTGCCATTTTCAGAGATTTTTATTCCATTGGTCTTGGGTAATTCTAGGTGTTACAATTTAAAGAATCTCCATAAATGTTTCTAATGTGTGACAGGGGTTGAGAACCAAAGACCTAACCAGAGAACAAGCACATCAACTCAATTGGCTGTCACCTTAGATCTTTGTACTGCACTGTTCTTCACATCTCTCTGTCCACACAACCTTACACAATTTCCATTCTGTCCCCGACCTTGGAAGCTATGCAAAATGAAACCTTATGAAAGGTCATGAAACCTCTTCAAAACCCAAACATGGAAGGTGACAGCAAATGTCACAACTCCCCAGGATCATTCTAGATCAGTGCTTTCCTTCCTTCAAGCTGATGTGACCCAGTGCTGGGTCTGTTTTTAGTGTCAGAGTCCAAGTAAGTGAATGAATTTTTTTCTCTCACATGTTTCTCTGGTTTTCTGGACTTTATAGTATCAAATAAATTCCAATTATATCCTGTTTAGTCTTTATATCCAGAATATCAGGCACTTGATAAAATAATTCTTCTAATTTTTTCACAAAACATCTGTGGTGTTTTGTGACACTGTTTTCCTCTTACTGTTATAGGTGCCGATGAGTAGGAGTCGGTTCCAATTTATAGTGACCCTGTGTAAGATTTATGAAGTACAGCTAATAGGTTTGAACTGCCAACTTTGTGGTTATCAGTGCAGTGTTTTATACAGTGTCACACTGTTGTTGTTGTTGTTGTTGTTGTTACATACTGTCCAGTTGGCTCAAACCCACAGTGACCCTGTATAGGGTTTCTGAGGAGCAGCTGATGAGCTTGAACCACTGACCTTGCAGTTCAAATGGCTTTGCAGTCTAGTGCATTAAGCCACAGTGCCACACCAGGACTCTATTATATCAGTGGTTTAGGTGACTGTTAGTATCACAGCATGTATCTTTGTCCAATTTCCCAAATAAAAAACTCAGTGCCCTTAAAATAATAATAAGTGACATTGTTTGCTGGCTTGGAGGGTAGATTCTAGAGCCAACCTGCACAATTCTGCTTGAAACCTAGCTTTGTCATCTGCTAGCTCTATGACCTCACATACAATATTTAATATTTTGATTTTTATATTTTTATCTTAAAAATAAGAATGAAAATGATATGCTTGTTTAGGGTAATATTAAGGATTTAGTCAGTTAACATATATAAAGCACTTAGAGCTTGGTACTTATTAAGATCTCAATATTACTATTTTTATTACTATTATGTGTACAAAGATATTAGTCTCACATTCAGATTCATGAGTCTATTCTTTTTTAAGTTTTAATTATTGAGTAACATAATGAGACTAAACATGAACTGAAATTAGCTTGCAGCCATCTTCAGATCTTTGGTAATTTTAAAACTAAGCATAACAAGAGAACTTGATTTTAATTGATGGATCCAAGTTTGGCCTAATTGTTCCTGGGTTGGCTAGTCACTGTATGATTCCCTTATATCCTTCACTTATTCCATAGAGATGTGATCTTTCTTGGAGCCAGCAGGGAAGCTGAGAGCTGACAAAAGCTTAAAATGCTGCCTCTTATTTGAAGCACTTGTTATTGACAGTGTAATTACTATAATACAAATTTAAATGCCAACAGTAATAAGTGAGAGTCACCTGTACAACAAGAACAGAAATTCACAGTTGAAATTAAATCTTCTGAATCAGGCCTATCTAATTATATGGATTGATGAAAAATAATAAGAGCACATTTATCCTGTGGTTTATGTTATTGCTATTGTTGTTAGGTGCAATCAAGTCAGTACCAACTCATAGCGACCCTATGTACAACAGAAAGAAACACTGCCCGGTCCTAGGCCAACCTAACCATTGTTGTCACTCTAGAGCCCATTGATGCTGCCACTTTGCCAATCCATCTCGATGCAGGTCTATCTGTTTTTCTATGACCTTCCATATTACCAAACGTGATATCCTTCTCCAGTGATTGGTCCCTTCTAACAATATGTCCAAAATATGAGAGAAGAAGTTTGGCCATCCTAGACTCCAAGGAGTACTCTGGCTGTACTTCTTCCAACACATATCAGTTGGTTCTTTTGGCAGCCCATGGCATTTTCAATATTCTCCTCCAATACCACAACTCAAATGCATCAATTCTTCTATGGTCTTCCTTATTCATGGCCCAGCTTTCACATGCATATGAGGTTATTGAAAATACCATGCCTTAGGTCATGCTTATCTTAGTCCTCAAGCTGACGTCTTTGTTCTTCAACACTTTAAAAAGGTCTCGTGCAGCAGATTTGCCTAATGCAATACATCCTTTGAGTTCTTAAATGCAGCTTCCGTGTGTGTTGATGATTAATGCAAGAATAATGAAATCCTTGACAACTTCAATCTTTTCTCCACTGATAAGAATGTTGTTTATTGGCAAGTGGTGAGGATTTTTGTTTTCTTTAAGTTGAGTAGAAATCCATACCAAAGGTTGTGCTCTTTGATCTTCATCAGTAAGTATTTTAAGTGCTCTTCAGTTTCGGCAAGCAAAGTTGTATCATCTGCATATCGCAGGTTGTTAATGAGTCTTCCTCCAATCCTGTTGCCACATTTTTCTTCATAGAACCCAGCTTCTTGGATTATTTGCTCAGCATACAGGTTGTATGTTGTTGCTAAGTGCTGTCGAGTTGGTTCTGACCCATAGTGACCCTGTATAGGGTTTCCGAGGGTATAAATCTTTACGGGAGCAGAACACCTCATTTTTCTCCCATAGAGCGGCTGGTGGTTTTGAACTGCTGGCCTTAAGGTTTGCAGACCAATTTGTAACCACTACGCTACCATAGCTCCTTTTACAGGTTTGTATAAGTATGGTGAAAGAATACAACGTTGACTCACATCTTTCTTAATTTTCAACCATTCAGTGTTCTCATGTTCTGTTCGAACAACTGCCTCTTGGTCCATATACAGATTCTTCATGAGCACAATTAACTGTCCCAGAGTACTCATACTTTGCAATGTTGTCCATAGCTTGTCATGATCCACACAATCAAAAGCCTTTGCATAGTCAATAAAGCACAAGTAAATATCTCTCTACTATTCTCTGCTTTCAACTAAGATACATCAGACATCAACAATGATAGCTAGCCATCATTCCACAGCCTCTTCTGAATCTGGCTTGAACCTCTAGAAGTTCTTTGTCAATGTATGCTTGCAGTCATTTCTGTATTACCTTTAGTAAAAGTTTACTTGTATGGGATATCAAAGTGATTGTCTAATGATTTCTGCTTTCTGTTGGGTCATCTCTCCTTGGAATGGGCACAAATAGGGATCTCTTCCTATCAGTTGGCCAGATAGTTGTCCTCCAAATTTCTTGGCATAGAATTGTGAATGCCTCCATGAATAAATGTCTCCAGTGCCTCCTCACTTTGTTGAAAGATTTCAATTTTTATTCCACCAATTCCTGGTGCCTTGTTTGTTGCCAGTTCCTTCTGTGCACCTCAGACTTCTTCCTTCATCATCATTGGCTCTTGATCATATGCTACCTCTTGAAACGTTTGAACATCAACCATTTCCTTTTGGGACAGTGACTCTGTGTTATTTCTATTAGGTGTTGTCAAGTTAGTACCTGCTCAGCAACCCTATATACAGAATGAAACTCTGTACAGTTCTTAGTCACTCTCATAATTTTATTTTTAAGACAGTTGAGCTCATAGCATCCCTCAATAAGGTTTCCAAGGATTGGCTAGTAGGTTTGAACTACTAACCGTGCAGTCTGCGGCCCAGTGATTACACTATAGCATAGCACCAGACTTCTTATGGTTCTATGATAGGATAATATCCATGCACCTACAGGGAAGACCAATTAATGCCACTATTATTCAAATTTACACACCAAAAACTAAAGCCAGTGATAACGAAATAGACGAATTCTACCAACTTCTTCAATCAGAAATTGATCAAACATGCAATCAAGATGTATTGATCATTACTGGTGATTGGAATGCAAAGGTTGGGAGCAAAGTAGAAGGATCAGTAGTTGGAAAATATGGCCTTGGTGATAGAAATGA
>NW_006408537.1:6421588-6423431 GCF_000296735.1 Chrysochloris asiatica
TTTATTTGATATGGCTCTTCTAGTCATTGTCTTTATAACTCCTACCAAGTGATTGGGTGAGACCATGCAAATGTTGTTGTTGTTGTTGTTAGGTACCATCGAGTCAGTACTGACTCATAGAGGCCTTATGCACAGCAGAATGAAACACTGCCCGATCCTGGGACAATCTCACTACTGTTGCCACGCTTGAGTCCATCAATGCTGTCACTTGGCCAATCCATCTTGCTGGGGGTCTTCCTCTTTTTCTCTAACCCTCCACCTTACCGAACATGATATTCTTCTCCAGTGACTAGTCCTTCTTGACAATATGTACGAAGTATGAGAGATGATGTTTGACCATCTTGGCCTTCAAGGAGCACTCTGGTTGCCCTACAGTGTAGGAAACTTTAACATGGAGATTAGTCAGTTTTAACATCATCCTAGGTATAAATTAACCATCTCAGAAGGAAGAGGGATCTCATTACCATTAATAAAGAAGATCCAGAAGTAGAGTGCAACCTTTGGACTTTGAGATTCCTGCACTGAACCTCTTTGATCCATTAGTCAGAGGGCCATGACACCAGGCAAGCAACAATTAAGAGTTATAGCAGTGGTGGAAGCAGAATGAACAGTATAAGACAGAGAAGAGCAGCTGGCTTCTCAGCTCATGGAGCAAATAAAGCTGTGTGACTTCAGGCAAGAAGCTTGCTAGTGGAGTAGAGAACCTCCAATTATTTAATCAGGAAAGCTACATTTGCTACCTTTTATAGCTGGAGCCAAGGGTCTTTGGACTGAGGCTTATGGCAGAGTGAGATGCCCTTTGGACATTTATCCACAGTGTTAAAGGTGCTTTGTAACACTTCTTCAAGGAAGGCAGATGCCAAAGGGCCATGTAGTTGAGAGGCCCAGAACCAGACAGAGACATTCTCATACATATGGTTGGAAAGAGATATTCCTGACTGAAAAAACTTTAACCTGAATATTTCTGATTCTGAATTGTAACCTGCTACCTTCCCTAATTCAGCACTCATCTATCATTTGTTGCACTGTGGTAACATCAATGTTGCTATGATGCTGGGAGCTCAACCACAGGTATTTGGTGGCTAACTTTCAGCAGAGCTTCCAGGATAAGACAGCACAGAAAAAAGAGAGGCAGACTAGTTCTGCATGTCTAGACAATGAAAACATTATGAATATCAGAATAACATTGTAAGACAGAGGACCAGAGGATGAGAACATTATGAGTGGCAGCAGAATAATGTCAGATATAGTGTCAAGAGACGAACCCCTCATGTTGGAAGGTACTCAACATATGAGTGAGGAAAATCTGCTACCTTAAAGTAGAGTTGACCAAAATGAGTGAATGGACCTTAATTTGCTGATGCAGCATAGCTTAAAATGAGGAGAAACTGTTGCAAGCACCCACTAATGATTGAAACATGGAATATATTAAGTATGAATCTAGGAATGTTGTTGTTGTTGCTGCTGTTAGATGCCGTTGAGTTTATTATGACACATAGTTAGTCTGTATAGCGTTTCCAAGGAGTAGCTGGTAGATTTAACAGTCGACTTTGTGGTTAGCAGTCCAGTACTTATCCTCTTCTACATCAGGAAAATTGGAAGTTGTCCACAATGAAATGGAATGCATAAACAATATGCTATGCATTAGTGCACTGAAATAAACTGGTATTGACCATTTTGAATCAGAGAATCATATGGATTGCTACGCTGATAATGTAGTGGTTACGAGTTGGGATGCTAATCTTGAGGTCAAGAAAACAACCACCTGTTCCATGGGAGAAAGATGAGGCTTTCTGCTCCCATAATGATTTACAGCCTTGGAAACCCAAATAGGGTTGCCATT
>NW_006408537.1:6423976-6424934 GCF_000296735.1 Chrysochloris asiatica
AGTTTGACTCACAAAGTTAGTGGTGCAAGCTCACCAGCCACTCTTCAGAAACTCTATACAAGGTTGCTATGGGTCAGAACCTGCTCAACAGCACGTAACAACAACAATAATGGGAAGAGATCATGGAAAAGCACAATATCATCAGCCAAAATACAGACAGGGCAGGCTGAAACTGACCATCAATTTCTCATATGCAAGTTCAGGCTGATGCTTAAGAAAATGAAATCAGGTCCATGAGACCCAAAGTATGACCTTGAATATATCCCAACTTGTTTCATAGATCATCTCAATAACAGATTTGATGCATTAAACACTTATCACTAAAGACCCCAAAAAAAGTTGTGTGATGACATCAAGAACATCATACAGCAAGAAAGCAAAAAGGTCATTAAAAAAGGCAGGTAATGTAACATAAGGGGGGTGGGGGGAATAGTTAGTATTACATTCCCAGAACAGAGGACCCTAGGACTATCAAGGGGAATGAGCATGAGCGGGATGTGAGACCCTATCCAGAGAAGCAGCGACACCAGAGATGGAGGCAAATATAAGGATATGGAGAGATAGAGCAGTTGAGGACTCTAGACTCATGGAAAGAGAAAGGCTGTGTGCTGTGGCCTGTAGGCAGGCTTGCAAAATGTCCTTTTGGGGGTTTTAAATGATTATATATTCCTGAGTGTTTTTGTATACATAAAAAACCAAAAAACAAATACTGTTGAATGGCAATGCATGGAGGGGATTGTATTCATTGCAATGATACAAAATATGACAGGATGAGTGCAGAACCGATGTTCTCCCATGTAAACTATCACTCAATGCACAATAAAAGCTTTAAAAATAAATAAATGCATTGTTGTTTTTAGGTGCCATTGAGTCAGTGCTGACTCATAGTGACCTTATGCATAGCAGAATGAAACACTGCCCGATCCTGGGCCAACCTCACTATTGTTGCCATGCTTGA
>NW_006408537.1:6425034-6438299 GCF_000296735.1 Chrysochloris asiatica
TGAGACTTGAGGAATGAGCAAATGTAAATCCTCTTTGGAAGGCAGTAGCCTCATAGATTTACAACAGACATTTGTAAACTCACCACTAGAATTATAAAGTGCATGAACAACCAAGCCAATGTGAATGAGAAGAAGCAGAAACAATTAACTTTAAGATAATTATGATAAGGGTTTTACAACTTGAATCTGAGAAACCATTTTAATTCTGGAGTCTAGATTTCTGGTTCCATGAATTTGGAGTGAACCTCTCAGATCATTTACCTTCAATTTTGAAGAAACTGGTGAACTATTGGTGTGGTCCTATAGGATCAGCACTGCACTATGAACATAAGGTCAGCAGTTCAAATCCACCAGATGCTCCATGGAAACCTTGCATAGGGTTGCTATGAATCAGAATTGACTCATTGATACTTAAAAAACGACAAAGTCATATGCAATTTAAACAATAACATAGTAAGCATTTTAGCAGAGACTATTTTACCTCAGGCCTTGGGCTCTTTTTAAAGAATTATCTATGCGCAGTCACTTCTGAGAAACAGAGATTCCAGGGTAAGAGTGGAAGCTGTGTTTGGAAGGGTAAATTGTTATTATAAAAAACTGTTTTGGCCCTGTTTCCATGACAATGTTGATAAGGTGATGTGTAAGAATCTCTGGTGGTTTTCTCATCTTTGAAACACTCATCTGACTTCCAGACATACCCTGGTTCATGAATGGAAAAATAAAGTAATGAGTGCATATAAATCTAATATTGTGAAAATTTTATTTTTGATAGGGCAATAGGACAGATTAGGGTATCAAAATAAATTCATGTTAAAATATATCAAGACACTTGAAAATGAACGAAAATAGCAAAAGACAAGACAGTATTAAAAAACAAGTAGACAATATTATTTTGCTTTTACATCATATGAAAATCATTTCAAATTTACAGAATGTAAATATTATCCTTGGAAAATATTACTTTTATGGTATCTCCCTACTTGTATCTTTTATTAATCAAATAAATACTTAAATAAAGTGCACAGCTACTAGATGTAAGATGCTTAATTAGGTAGTTTTGGTCCCTTACTTGTGGTGGTGGTGCTGTTTGCAGCTAAGATGGTTCAGACGTCTAGCGATCCATTGAGTTTATGTATAGGAGTTCCAAGAATGGAAACCTTTATGGGAGCAAGAAGTCTCGTGTTTCTCCCTTAGACTGGTAGATTTGAACTGCTGACCTTGAGGTTAGCAGCCCAGCTCATAATCTACAACACTACCAGGTTAGATCCACTTTGGTCCAGATTTGGGATACTTATTTTTTCCATAGATCTCTCTAGTGGAGTATCCTCTTCATAGAAAACATATGAATACTTTCCTCTTCTGTCTTCTCCCTTTTGACTATTGCTATTTGAACACAAGTGGAGTCCTGGTGTGGTGTTGTAGGATAAGCACTGGACTGCTAAACACAAGGTTGGCTATTCAGACCCACCAGCCACACCTTGGAAACCCTATGGTGGGTCACGTAAGTCAGAACTGAGTGTTGTTGCTGTTAGGTGCCATTGATTCAGTTCTAACACATAGTGAGACCCTGTGCACAACAGAACAAACCACCACCCCGTCCTGTGCCATCCTCACAATCATTATACGTGAGCCCAGTACTGCTGCCATTGTGCCATTATCCCTCCTGATAATATGTCAGAACTATAAGAAACAAAGTCTGGTCATCTGACATCTAAATCGCATTCTGATTATACTTCTTCAAACATAGATTTGTTTGTTCTTCTGAAAGCTATGGTGCTTTTAATATTTTCTCCAACACCATAAGTCAAATGCTTCAATTCTTCTATGGTCTTCCTTATTCATTGTCCAAATTTCACATGAATATGAGGTTATTGAAAATACCATGGATTGGGTCAGGCGCACCTTAGTCCTCAAACTGACATCTTTACTCTTGAACACTTTAAAGAGGTCTTGTCCAGCAGATTTGTTTAAAGGAATATGTAGTTTGTTTTCTTGACTGTTGTTTCCATGAGGGTTGATAGTGTATTTAATCAAAATGAAGTCTTCGACAACTTCAATCTTTCTCCATTTGTCACGATGTCATTTATTGGTCCAGTGGTGAGGATTTTTGTTTTCTTTACTTTGAGTTATAATCCATACTGAAGGCTTTGGTCTTTGATCTTCATCAGTAAGTATTTTAAGTCTTCTTCACTTCCAGCATGCAAGGTTGTATCATCTGAGTATCACAGGTTGTTCATATGTCTGCCTCCAATCCAACTGACACACACTTCTTCAAATAATCAATCCAGCTTCTGAAATTATTTGCTTAGCATACAAATTGAGTAAGTATGGTGAAAGAATACAACAACTCTGGCACATACCTTTACTGATTTTCAATTATTCAGTGTCCTTTTTCTTTCTTCAAACTCCTGCCTCTTGGTCTAGGTACAGGTTCCTCATTAACATAATGAAATATTCTAGAATACTCATTCTTTGCAATGTATTCCATAGCTTGTCATTATCCCCACAGTTGAAAACCTTTGCAAAGTCAACAAAGCAGTGAGTGGTAAACATCTTTCTAGTATTCTCTTCTTTCAGCCAAGATCTACCTGATATCAACAGCAATTTGATCACCAAAGGAACTCTGATGATGATGTGGGTTAGATATTGGACTGCTGACCACAAGGGCAGTAATTCAAACTGACCAGTGGCTCTGTTTAAGAAAGATGAGGTTGTCTGCTCCCTGAAAAGATTAAACAGACTTTGAAGTGCTAACTAGGGTCTCTGTGGGTCAGAATCAATTCAATGGCAGTGGTTTGAGTTTGAGATTATTTTGTTTGATCTTCAAATGGAAGCTTTCTTAATTGCTTGTGATTTGGAGACATAGTTTTCTTTTCACCCTCTGTTTGGGCAGAAAAATGAATAGCACTTTTCATTTTCTTACTTCTTTCTCTCTCATTATTCAGATTGCCCTGAATTTGACAGAAGACAATGGAGAGATATATCTGGTTCTTTGCTGATGACTTTCACATGTGCAGATAAAGCTTCCTTTTGCTAATACTACGCTGCAATTGGTGGTGGTAGAAAATTGTCTGCCGCCAAGTTGGTTCCAAATCATAGCCGACCTGTATAGGGTTTCCAAGGTTGTAAATCTTTACAGGAACAGAAAGCCATGCCTTTCTTCAGAGAAGCAACTGGTGGTAGATTTGAACTAATGACCTTGCTGTTAGCAGCCCAGCTCATAATCTACTATGCCACCAGGGCTAATCACTGAAATTTCTAGTTGCTCTAAATATGTTTTCTATTGTAAATGTTTTAAATTTCTAGGAAACCAGCTAAGTAGCATCTGTGCCCTTCACCTCAGTGTTTTTATAAAGGTGTGTTTGCTTTGCCCCATTCTGAAGATTTAATATGGCTTGAATAAATACGTTTCTCTAGCATCTTTGTTTTTATGTAGCAATTTCCTCATATAATATTTGCTTTCAAAACCTTCAACATTCCCTCCTTTTCAACATCTGGTTCCAAAGGAATTGTTATTAGTAGTCATGTAGAAAAGATTCCTCATTTGAGGCAATAATATGTGTGCAATTATGAAAGTTTCCTGAGGTTTATTACTTTCTGAGACTTTTCCATTTGGGAGCCACAAAGCCATGGTTTTGCTCAGTCTACCGTATGGGTATAGGACATTATATTATCCTCCAAATGACTTTTGTCAGCATTCTTGCCTGCCATGTTTACCATCAAATGACTGGACTAAGTATCAGATAATGAGATCCTGGAACTGTCAATCTGTTCACTGGCACCTAAGGTAGGTTCATTAGACCTTGGATTCACTGTACTATCCTGTGGGGAGGAAGAATGGCAGCAAGCAATGGCTGCATGCAAAACTAGAGAGTAATACTCTGAAGAATGTGGGTAGAAGTGATTCTACTTACAAACAGAGTTCAACTTAATGAACTGCTGCTAGCTGACAGTAATGGAAACCATGGAGCCATAAGGAAAACAGAGGTGGAGCTAGATTTGAATGAAATTTAAATGTTGCTGCACAAATGGCAGAGAGGTCAATTCCAACATCATACAGGAGAAAGAAAATCAAACTCAAAATTAGTTTAAAGGCAATTCCTACACTTCAAACATACAACCTTCTTTGCCCTCTTCTGACACCAACCTTCCCTCTCTTCCACAGCATACTCTTTGCTTCATATTTGGGCTTGATAATCCATTGTAATGGCTACAAAGAACTCACAGACAATGCTCATAATTAGGGGGTTTATAATGGAAATGAACAATGTACAATTCAGGATCAGAAACAATTTAGGATGAAGCAGTTCTCCAGGTAGGAATGCCTCTTCTCTGCCATACTTCCCGAATGTCTCACTATTGTCTATGGCCTCTCAACCATATGACCCCTTGTCCTCTGTCCTGCTTTGACAAAAGTTACAAAGTTCCTTTTGCCAGTCTGTGAATGCCCATAGGCACATTCTGCAAACCAGCTTCCTGCCAGTAGGCACTCAGCTTTACTTGTTCTTTCCATGCCACTGTCTTTGCTGTTGCTTTTCCAGGTAAAGATCTCATACTGGGATCAACTTTTTATGGTCCTGTGATCATCTGTTTTTGCTTCTGAGATGGTTCCTTTTAAACCTGGCATTAGAGTCCTATTTGCATAGCCCCACCCAATCATTTGGTAGGAGTTAGGAAGAACTTGGACAGAAAAGCCCTATTAAGTAAATTCATGGCATCAATGTGACAAATTTTTTAGATCACAGACAGCAATAGTTTTATAACCATGTTAGTTTCCTAAGGCTGTCATAACAAAATACTACAAGCAGAATAGTTTATGTTGTGTTGTTATGTGCCTTTGAGTTAGTTCTGACCCATAGTGACACTGTACGGGGTTTCCGAGGAGCAACTGGTAAGCGAACTGCTGACCTTGCAGTTCAAACAACTTTGCAGTCTGGCGCATTAAGCAACAACACCACACCAGAATAGTTTATAAGAAGAGAACTTTATCAGCTCATAGCTTTAAAAGACTGAGTTCCCAAGATTAGGGTGTTAAACTTGTTGCTTCATTCAGAGGCAATGAGTAAATATATGCTCCATGCCTCTCTTTTAGCTTCTCATAGCTCCAGGTAGCCATTGACTAGCAGTTGTAGCGTCACATGATGTCCTTCCTCTGTCTCCCTGCTTCAGTGTACCTTCTCCTTTATAAGGACATTTGCTGTTGTTGTTAAATGCCATCAAACCTGTTCTGACTCATAGTGACCTTGTATAGAGTTTCTGAGGAGCAGCTGGTGGGTTTGAACTGCCAACCTTGTGGTTCACCATCCAGTGCTGATCCTATAGTGCCACACCAAAAGTCCATAAGGACATTAGTCATGCAGAATTAGGAATCATCCTTTTCTAGCAGTATCAGTTGAGCTAATTGATAACATCTTCAAAGATCTTATTTCCAAACAAAATCATCTTTGTAGGTACTGGAGATTAGGACTTCAACATATCTTTCTGGCGGACACAGTTTAAACCACAACAGCAATAAGCTAATACAAGTTTATTTGAGGTTAAATAGAAGGCTCCAAAACAAATAATATAGGAAAGGCCTCTGTGATTTCAACGTTTTAGGAAGTCTGGTGAGACTAGTATGTGTATTTGTGTGTGTTTGTGTGTAGAGGGTATGGTTGACATCATTCTTGTAGGTAGTTTGTGTAGTGATTATACCAAGGCCAAAACTGTTCATCAAAGACAAATGAACAAGCATTTAATTTGACAAGCACTTAAGATTATTCACTGGCTTTTTTAGTTATATTTGTACTTGTGCTTGATTCAAACCTTATTTGAAGCGGTGACTGTCATGGCTTCTTGTCTGAATGCTGTAGGTCAGCCCATGAAAAAATTTCACTATTCAGACAAGGAAAGGGTCAGACAGAAAGTAACACCTAATATTATAGACTTGGCAGCAGGCGGGAGGACAGGTGGCAGAAATCTTTCAGGCTGAAAAGCAATCTGAAAGGTGACATTGAACATGCGTAATGGAGAAAGGTTTAAACTGTCCAATTCCCCAATTTAGAAATGCTACCGAGAACCCAATGTTCCATAGAACAAGGATTAAAATTCTCAGTAAAAGGCACTTTGTATGTAGAAAGAAAAAAAAAAAAAAGGTGGAGAGGCAGAGCACTGCAGTAACTCTTGGGTGGTTTATTGCCTGCTATGTCACACAAAGAGGAACCTGGATGGTGCTGATGGAAAGGTTAGCATTTTTAACCTACTAGCAGCTCTGTGGAAGAAAGATGTGGCAGTCAGCCTCCAGAGAGCTTTGCATACAGTGTGGGAAACCCCATGGGGCAGTTCTACTCTGTCCTACAAGGTTGTTGTGAGTTGGAATTCAATGACAATGGGTTTTGGTTTATGTTATAATGAAAGCAATTATTCTAATGGTGAAAATGCATCTTAGAGAAATACTTCTACCAGGATTCCAGAGGTGTAGTGTTAAAATATAATTACGGAATCTTTTAGATTTTGCAATTTTTGTTGCATTTAAAATTCAGATGAAATAGTATTGACAAACACTAATGACTGAAGACCAGAAGAATTGTGGGATGACATCAAGAGCATCGTATAGGAAGAAAGCCAAAGGTCATTAAAAAGACAGGATAGAAAGAAAATACCAAAATGGATGTCCGAAGATACTATGAAACTTGCTCTTGAGTGTAGAGTGAATGGAAGAAATGAGGAAGTAAAAGAGCTGAACATAAATTTTCAAAGGGCAGCTCAAGAAGACAAAGCCAAGTATTATAATAAAATGTGCAAAGACCTGGAAAACCAAATGCAAAGAACATACTTACTTCTTAAACTAAAAGAACTGAAGAAAAAAAAATTCAAGCTTTAACTTTCAATATTAAAAGATTCTATAGGTAAAATATTGAATGTTGCAGAAAGCATCAAAAGAAGATGGAAAGACTGCACAGTCACTGTACCAAAAGGAAATGGTCCATGTTCAAGAGGTAGAATATGACCAAGAATCAATGGTGTTAAGAAGGAAGTCCAAGTAGCACTGAAGGCATTGTCAAAAACAAGGCTCTGGAATTTCTGGTGTAATGCTGTAGGATCAGCACTGACTGCGAACCTCACGGTCTGAAGTTCAAACTCACCGGCTTCTCCTTGGAAACACAATACAGGGTCGCAAAGAGTCAGAACTGACTCAACGACACTTAACAATAACTACAACAACAGGAATTGATGAAATACAAATTGAAATCAACAAATTGATGCAGCAATGGAATCACTCATTCATCTTTGCCAAGAAATTTGAAAGACAGTTATCTGGACAACTGGAGTCCTGGTATGACACTGCAGGTTAATGTATTGGACTGCAAAATCAATTTGAACCACAGGGTCAGCAATCTAAGCTCACCAGCCACTCTTTGGAAATCGTATACAGGGTTGCTATGAATCAGGGATAATCAACTCAATGGTACGTAACAACAACAACAACCTGGCCAACTGATCCTTATCTGTGCCTATTTCAAAGAGAAGTGACTCAACTTAATGTAGAAATCACCTAATAATATCATTACTATTACATACAAGCAAAATTTTGCTCAAGATAATTAAAAAATGGTCGCAACAGTACATTGACAAGAAGTTACTAGAAATTCAAGACAGATACAGAAAACCCTCAAGGAGATGGATTGTCACAGTGACCATCTCAATGTGCTCAGAAGTAACATTATGATGGCACAGGACTAGGCAGAGTTTCATTCTGTTGTGCATGTGGTCTCGATGAGTCAGAACCAACATGACAGCATCTAATAACAACAGCAGTATTGATAATACAATTGGATAATATAGAGACATCATTGCTCAGCTTTTAGGTTACTATTAGGAATTGCCTTCTGAGCTTCATTCAGGTGATTAATTTATAAAATAATTGTGAAAGGGTAGCTGAGGGAAAAAAGAGAGAAGAACCATTCATAATTAAATGAAAGCGAGAGACGAGAAAGAGGATGACAGAAAATTTAGAGCCAAAGGCCAAGTAGTCCTCGGTGTGGGTAAACTATAGGAAGAACAGGTTCCCAGGATTTCAGAGAAAAGTGAGAATATGAAATCAGACTCTTCTAGGACAGGCTGTGTTAAGAACTTGCCCCACAAACAAGCCTGGCCTCTTCTTGGAACCACAAGGGACAGAAACAGAAATTGTGGGTCCGTGTTCAAATGCTGCCTTCAGTATGGATTACATCTCAACATAAAGAAAACAAAAATCCTCACCACTGGCCCAATAAACAACATTCTTATCAATGGAGAAAAGATTGAAGTTGTCAAGGAATTCATCCTTCTTGGATCAACTACCAACACTCATGGAAGCAGCAGTCAAGAAATCAAACAACATATTGCATTAAGCAAATCTGCTACACAAGAACTTTTTAAAGTGTTGAAGAGCAAAGATGTCAGCTTGAGGACTAAGGTGCGCCTGACCCAAGCCATGGTATTTTCAATAACCTCATATGCATGCGAAAGCTGGACAGTGAATAGGGAAGACTGTAGAAGAATTGGTGCTTTTGAGTTACGGAGTTGGAGAAGAATGTTGAAAGTGTCATGGACTGTCAAAAGAACCAACAGTTCTGTGTTGGAAGAAGTGCAGCCAGAGTACTCCTTGGAGACCAGGATGGCCAAACTTCGTCTATCATACTTGAGACATACTGTCAGGAGGGACCAGTCGCTGGAAAAGGATCTCATGTTTGGTAAGGTGGAGGGTCAGAAAAAAGGAAGACCCCCGATGAGATGGATTGGCCAAATGGCAGAATCGATGGACTCCAGAGTGGCAACAGTAGTAAGGTTGGCCCAGGACCGGGCAATGTTTCATTCTGCTGTGCAGTACATGAGTCAGTACTGACTCGATGGCGCCTAACAAGAACTACATTCTAATGCTGTGAAACAGCCACTGATGGAAGTAACTTTTCCCTTCAGTCTGAATCCTCTTCATGATTGGACACTTATTTCTCTAACAATCCGGGACCATTCAGAATTTTACACTCCTTCCGCATCTTCATTGTTTTCACTTAAAACGTAGCACTTTATTTCTTTCTCCTCCCTTCTTGAGCTATAGGTCCTTGGGTTTTTGATCGGAACCACTCCAGAATCCCTTTTTGATCTCTGTTGTTTCAGCCACTTACCTTTCTGGAGTGTTCTTCAGACTTCTGTATCTTCTTAGCTAAGGCTTTGTTTTTGAAAATGCCTAAAAGGCCAACTCAGTGCCCTCTCTGGGCTAGTGTTTTCTTGATATTCCTCTGCTTCTCAAGCAGTCACAAGAACTTTCTTCTTCAGGAATTCGAATCCATTGCTTTTATCCTTTTATTCTTTCCCCACCCACTTCCTTAGCTGTACTTCCATGCTATCATCTGTCTTGTTCCTTCCATTTAATACTCAGGATCTAATTTCTCAATAATAATAATAATAATAATAAAATAGTGATAATAAACATTGGACAATATAGATTGACAAACTGTTGTGAACAAAACAGACAAAAATCACTGCTCTGGTAGAACTTATCTTAGAGAATAAACATAAAAAATAAACTCCAGTGCTTTTTAATATTAGGTAGAGATAACAATCCAAGAGGGAAGAATATATTTGTTTTTGGAAATTTAGGAAAAAACCTTAGGATAAAGGAATATGAGGTGTCTCAGAAATGAAAAGTTACGATGGGGGTAAATAGGATAGGCCTTTCTGAGGTGATGCCGTTTCAATAAAGATTTGAGGAATTGAGGAGTCAGACATGTGACTACCTTGAGGAACAGCACACTATGCAGAGGAACAGCAAGGGGAAGGGTCTTGAGGTGGCAGCAAATCTGGAATGTTTAAGGAGCAACAGGGAGCAGGAATGAAAGGAAGAGTGAAAGAGAGGTAAGAAGCAGTTTTCTCCTGGAATTCAGATTTCTGGAGTGGAAGAAAACCACCCAGAGCATTACCCTTAAGTATCTTTTCGAACCTTAAGCACTGAAGAAACTGAACTCCTAAAAGTTACCTTTAAGTCAGTGGTCTAGATAAACTAGCAAATGAAACATGTTCACTTTAGGCATTGGGCCTTTTTGAAAAATTATCTATGTGGCATCAGTTTCACGGAGTGAAAATCTCAAGGTCAGACTGTGTTGTTGTTGTTAAGTTACTTCGAGTCAGTTCTGACTCATAGTGACCCTCATAGAGGAGAAACAGCATAGAGGGTTTGAACCGCAGACCTTGTGGTTTGCAGTCCAGTGCTGATCTTATACCGGTCTCACAAGAAATCCAAGGTCAGATTGGTGGTGGTGATGGGGTGTTGTGGAGTTGTTTCTGACTCAAAGAGACCCTGCATAGGGTTTCCAAGACTGTAAGTCTTTACGGGAGCAGAAAATCTCATCAGACTAGGCAATGTGTTTTAGGGTAAATTACTATTATGTAAACACTGTGACATTACCTTTTTCCATGACAATGATGATGTTGTTGTTAATTGCTGTGGAGTAGGTTCAGACTCAGTGATCCTGCATAGAACTTCCAAGGCTATAAATCTTTACAGGAGCAGAAAACCTCCTTTCTCCCAAAGAGTGACTGGTAGATTCAAGCTACTGACCTTGTGCTTAGCAGCCCAGTTCCTAATCCACTACACTTCTACAGTGATGATAAGATGGTGTAAGTATGTTTGGAGGCTCTCTCAGAGAGCTATAACTCTGTAGGATAAGCACCAGATGAGTAACCACAAGGTCAGCAGTTCTAGCCCACCAGCCGCTCTGGGGGAGAAAGATGAGACTTTCTGCTCCCATAAAGATTTACAGCCTCAGAAACCCTATACAGGGTCACTATATGTCAAAACTGACATGATAACATTTAACAACAACAAAAGTATAGAAGTTTTTCCAATTTTCAAATCATATGTTCAATAAATTTCAATTGATTTATATTATTGTCTTATTATGGCATTTATTTTAACAGAGGTTCTGGGACTGGAACAGGTGGGGCTCTTTCGGCCATAGTGTGTACTCAGGTCTTGATGCTAAATGAGGTAGAAAACTATAGAAGGCATGATCTTTTTTATACTTTGACAGGACTATTTTGGGTCTTTATGAAGAATAAACTGTGCTTAGAGATGTAAACACATTTCTATCAGGTCTCATAGCTCTCCATCCATGCCACATGAGAAATATGAGGCTTTCTGCTCCCGCAAAGATTTGAGTACTCCAAAACTCTATACAGGGCTGCTATTAGTTAGAACCGAGTTGATGTCACTTAACAAGAACAATCAAAAGTTGGTGACCAAAATGGAGTCCGTGGGTAAGAAGTATGGAGAAGATATATAAGTCCTCGCAATATAGGATAAGCATTGGACTGCTGTTCACAAGGTCATTGGTTCAAACCCACCAGTCACTCCTCAGAAGCAGGATCACCAGGAGTTGGAAGCAATTCGAGGGCACTTAACAACAACAACACGATGTTAAAGCAGAAAGGAGAAAGGACAAGCTTTAGATGTGATACCTCTAGGGCAGCTGTTCTCAAACTTTTTACTCTTAGGACTCCTTCATTGTCTTTAAAATAATGTTGTTGTTGTTAAGTGCTGTGGAGTCAGTTCCAGCCCATAGCGACCCTGAACAGGGTTTCCAAGGCTGTAAATCTTTACGGGAGCAGAAAGCCTCATCTTCCCCCCGCGGAGCAGCTGGTAGTTTTGAACTGCTGACCTTGCCGTTCGCAGCCCAATTCGTAACCACTATGCTACCAGAATGGAGCTCTGGTTGCGTAGTGGTTACGAATCGGACTGGGAACCGCAAGGTCAGCAATTCGAAACTACCAGCGGTTCCTCGGGAGAAAGATGAGGCGTTCTGCTCCCGTAAAGATTTACAGCCTTGGAAACCCTGTGCAGGGTCGCTATGAATCCACGGTACTTAACAACACCCATGTTCCCCAGGCCCATAGCTCATTCCTGGAGCAAAGTTCACATTCCTGGAAATAAGCAACAGACCACCTCAGCCTCCAGTGATTACCCAGGCTAATCTCCTGTTCCTGACCCACCTGTGGGAGGGAACAGAGCCCGGAGCTAACGTTTACCTGCTTCTGCTTCTGTAACTGCTTGCTTGAATGCTCATACTTCCTTTCCCGCCGTATGTTTCAACCAACCAATCCCAGGTAGCCCTGTGAAGCTGTTGGCCCCCGCTAACCAATCCCAAATGAACTATAAAATATCCTCACACAGGGAAGATGGGGCTCAGCCTCTGGATACGAATCCACTGAGCCACGTGCTAGCACAATAAAGCCCTTCCTTTGTTACAACCTGCGTTGCACTGGCAACTCCTTCAGAGCGACTCAAGTAACATTTCTGGTGCACTGGCGGGGAACATTCTCTTCTCTGCACTTTGAAGGACTGGCCACAGAGCTGTGGCCACCCTGGGAGCAATGGATGCCAAGATAGACCTTTGTCCCTGGGGTGACTGTCTACTGAGCTCACGCCAGCGGTATTTATCGCTGTGTGTACCCTCTCCTCCTGGACGGAGACCTGTCGCAGATCCTCATCCCTAACGGACCAAGAGGGTGAAGGAACGACTAATCCTGGACTTCTGAACCTCGGTAAGGGCGTGGGGCCACAGGTAGTCAGACCTGGTCAACAACCAGAAGGGAGGCCTGCTCAATCTCCAACCATCGTCCGAGTACTTACAACTAGGGAAACCACGGTAGTCCTCAGTCAGTTTGGAAAGGGAGGTCTTGTGTACAGGAGTGTGTGCAGAAGAGTGAGTGTGTCTGGAACTGGACCCGTGGCAAACCTCACATGGCTTACGGAGACGATCCTCACTGCTAGCGTAAAGTGGACTCCTGGTTCAAAATTCTCCAAAGGTAAGAGGCACTTGAAAATACTCGCGAGAGGAACAGCAAGGTCTGGACGTGAACTGTCTGTTGTGAACCCATCTTCATGGGAAACCCATAGGGGAAGGAAACACATCTAAAAGTTATTCTCAGGAACTTCAAAAAAGGATATACTCAGAATGATGGAGTCAGACTCCATCCAGGGAAGCTGAGGGCTTTCTGTGAGGTGGACTGGCCTGCTTTTGGGGTAGGCTGGCCTGCGGAAAGGAACGCTAGACAGGCCTACCACACTACATGTGTGGTGAGTCATAACTGGGGAACTAGGTCACCCTGACCAATTTCCCTACATGGACACCTGCCTCCAATTAGTTCTACAGCCACCCCCTTGGTTGTGAGGGCTGGACAGCCAAGTCCTAGTTGCATGGGCTGGTGGCTTACCTGAATCATCAGGTAGTACTGAAAAGGCTAAA
>NW_006408537.1:6438939-6444806 GCF_000296735.1 Chrysochloris asiatica
CTGTATGTGAATATACAAAGAGATAAATGGTTACTTTTTTGTGAAATGTAGCTTTTGATTGTAGCATTGTCTTATCACGACTCCTGGTACACCAGCAGCTGCCATTAGGGTAAAGTATTGCTTGACCTAGTGAACTTGCCCAGCCATATTCAGCCGCTGAGGAAAGCAGTTTGGAAGTGATTTGTCTATACCATACCCTTCAAGGGACCCATTTTAGTAGAGGGCTACCCGAAACAGAGGCAAGGCAATACCTCCTCCGCAAATGCCCACAGAATTGAATACGAAAGAGCAAGCTGCAGGATATTACTGGGCACATACTCCTTTATCTATCTTGGCTGGACTTGTTAAATAGGAAAAAATCAAATACTTCCTAGTGGGATGTTGTTAGGTGTCGTCGGGTCAGTTCTGACTCGTGGTAACCCTGAGTGGGGTTTCTGAGGAGTGACTGGTGACCTTGAACCACTGACCTTGCAGTTTGGATAGACTTTGTGGCTCAGCACATTGACCCACAGTGCCACACCAGGATGACCCAACCAAAATGATAAATGTAATAACCACTATTTTTGCTACCCATCATCCTATTGCGCAGATATTCGGGCTCTGTTGACCATGCTCCTGACCAGCGATGAATGAAGGCTGGTCTGAGATAAGACACGGGATGAAGCAGCATGCATCCATGGAGAAAAACCTGAACAGGACCCTTGCCCTAGTCAAGGCAATTCCTCTAGCTGACACAGATTCGAATCTAAATGGGCCTGCCATGGCTGGAGCACTGTAAAAGGTGCATTCTCAGAGGTCTAAAAAAGGGAGTTCCTAAACAAAGGAGCTTGAACGTGGTACAGGCAGTTCAGCAGAAGTCAACTGAGGACCCCTCTCAATTCTTTGAATAAATCTATCAGGCTTACTTTAAGTACACAGACCTTGATCCTGAGAACTCAGCTAATATCCAAATGGTTTACATGACTTTTTATCTCCCAAAGCATTCCAGATATTAGAAAGACATTCCACAGGGCAATTGGCATGGATCCACCCAACCCACCTCCCCAGGAAACTCTGCTGAAAATAACAATGTAGAACAGACTGGATTTTGGGTGGACATTGGGCTACTTATTCAGTAGCCAGCATACCTCTAAATTTCCCATCGTTCTGTTCATTGATGGTAACTGAGAACTAAGGGAGGCCTGAGGACCAGTTCTTCTTGTAACCCTTAGACTGTTTCATTGGGGAAAAGAAAATGACTGCCCTGTCCCCTTACTGGGCCAGGACCTGCTTCCAAAGTTGCATGTTCAAACAGCTTCCTGAAACCAAAAGTCAGCAGATTGAGGTTCTTTATGAACATGCTGGCAATTACTGATGCAAACTGTGGAAACCAGTCACATTGGCCTGAGGAGATTGGCAATCAGGTAAATCCCTCATGTGGCCTAGCGGAACTCCAGGGAGAGCCAAGAAGCATCATCCCCCGTCAAGGTCTGATTGAAGTCTGCGAGCTGGTCATACCACTGAAACCAATATCCTCTCAGGAAAGAGGCGGAGAAATTCACTTTGGCCAGGCCCATCACTGTCCCCATCAGGTCGTCTCCCTGCTGCAGCCTATGATTACAACAGGGAAGCCTATGATTACAACAGGATGGATAGGTGATACAAGGTTATTTTACTGGACAATCCAAATATTACCCTATGAATTATGGGGCAACTAAACCTGCCATCCTCCTCCCTGATGTAGCAACTGGAGGGATGAACCATAATTGTATAGAAATCATTGACCAAGTATTTTCCAGCCAACCCAACATGTTTAACTGTATCTGGTGGACTAGATGTTGTTTGTGAACAGAAGTAGTTACATGGAAAAAGGGACTTGAATAGCAGGATGTGTAATAGTAATTTTACAAGACCAGGTGGAGGCAATAGCCCTCCTGCCGGAGACCTCAGCTCAAAAAGCTGAACTGATTGCACTGAAGAGGGCATTAGAAATGTTCCCAAGAAAGACTGTGAAAGTGTACCCAGAGGGCCTGAGTAGAACTGAGGCAGAAGGATTGGAGAGAGAGGTTAAAGGATGAAAAGCGAATGATGATGGAATTGTTCTGGTTCTGAGAGATTAAAAGCTAAAAAGTAAATGGCAATAAAATGGTAGCGTAGTGGTTATGAATCAGTCTGTAAACCACAAGGTCAGCAGTTCAAAACTACCAGCGGTTCCGTGGGAGAAAGATGAGGCTTTCTGCTTCTGTAAGATTTACAGCCTTGGAAACCCTGTACAGGGTCGCTATGAGTTGGAACCGACTCCACGGCACACAACAAAACAAAACAAAATCCTATGAAAACTAGCCCCTGCTCTTCTTAAATGAGTCCATGAAATGACTCATTTACAAAAGAGGCCCTGGCTTGGTTAATTAGGCCCTGGCTCTAGGGCAACAAATTTTCCAAAAAAATCATTCAGGTTGTTAGCTTTAACTGTTTTACCTGCCTCAAGAACAATCCCAAGACAGGCTGTCCTGCACCAATATCAAGGTAAACAATCCCTTCAAAATTGACAGGTTGGTTTCCTGAAGATGCCCCCAAGCTGGGGAATTAAATATTTGCCAGTTTTGTTTTAGTAGATACCCTTTCTGGTTGGGTAGAGGTTTTCCCCTATCAGAACTAAGAATTTCAGAAATAGTGAAAATCCCCATGAAGGAGATTATCTCTAAGTTTGGACTTCCAAAAAAAGTGTCCAAAGTGACAACAGGACAGCAAACACCTACAGAGGAAATAGAGATTGCATTCAGCATGTAGCTTTGAGAAAATGAACCATATACTAAAGAAACAAATGACAAACTGTCAGGAAATTTATCTACATTGGGACCAGGTGTTGCCTTAGCCCTTTTATAAATTCAAGTAGCCCCCAGAAGCGGGCTTAAATTGAGCGCTTATGAAGTAGTATACAGTAAACCTTCCCAGGCAGCTTCCCTCAACCCTCTACCTGTACCCAAGATTTAAAGGTGCAGCAGTATGAGCAACACCTCCACCACACACTTTCTATTATTCGTAAAATTACTCTTCCCACGTCTGCTTCCTTCTCTACAGATAACCTGACCCCTTTCCTGTCTGGAGATCATGTTCTGCTCATAATGTGGAGTGATGGACCTGAAAACCAATTAGAAAAAAAGTGGACTGGACCCTGGGAAGTCACCCCATCAGCTGTCAAGTTAGCTGAACTCAAAACTTGGAAACACCATCCCAGAATCAAGTCTTACCCATCAGTCGACAAGACATCAGAAGCAATTGGAGAAATCCAATTAAAGATAAGAAGATGCCCCTTAAATTATTGTATCTCCTGCTCTTTACAATGGGACTCTCACAAGACATCATTCCTTTCAATGGGATGAAAACAGTTGGGTCTATTTAGCTCAGAGTGTAATAAATGTATCAGATTTTTTTCTTTCAGGAGGGAATCCAGAAACATCTGCAAAAAATTACTGAGGACTGGAATGAGAAATTATCCCAAGCCCAGCAGCCAAGGTAGAAGAAGCCCCACCTGAATTCACCACAGCAGGCTGAAGAAAGCCTGGTCTCTGTGGGAAGCTGAAACTGACACTACCAATCCTTGCAACACTGAGATAACACTGATACACACAACCCACCGTGCTTCAGCCACAAACTGGGAGCTGGCTGATCTATGCACAGCTGAAGCATGAGGACGTCCACAGTGGGACTCATCTTGATTGGACTTTGGAGTGTGGGAAAAGCAGAAAATCTGTGTAATCGATGCACCCATACCACCAAGGTGGGCCAAACAGTGACCACCACACTACTCTTCTAAAGTCACTATGAATGTGAGGGCATCCTCCTAGGTAACTGAACCTATGACCAATGCAACTGGGAGAGTCTTAACCCTCTTAGCTCAGCAACAAACTCAACTCAGAAATGCTGTTTATCAAAACAGACTAGCCCTAGACTATTTATTGGCTCAAGAAGGAGGTGGGTGTGTGGAAAAGTTAACCTGACAAACTGTTGCTTACAGATAGATGATCAAGGACAAGCCGTTGAGGACATTGTGAAAAAGATCCAAAAACTAGCTCATGTTCCTGTGCGAACTTGGCACAGATGGAGTCCAAAATCATTATGGGCCAACGGGTTCTCAGCATTGGAGGATTCAAAACTCTGGTGGGAGGATTTCTGATCATCATAGGGGGATGTCTGCTCATCCCATGACTCCTTCCACTGAGTATCAAAACACTGAAAACCATAGTTGAAGCCAGGGTACCAAAGAAAACTACTTCCCGCATTCTCTGGCAACCTACCTATCAGCCCATGCCCACTGACTGACCTAAAAAATATCCAGGAAAGTGAGGACCACTAGTTTTCTATCTGCATGGGCCTCAAAGGTGGAGGGGCAGGGGAGATCAGGTAGGCAGGTCTGCAGAAATAGGCTCTGGCCTCCATGTCCCCCAGGCTCAAAACTCATTCCTGGAGTAAAGTTCATATTCCAGTAAATAAGCAACAGACCACCTCAGCCTCATGTGATTACCCAGGTTAATTTCCTGTTCCTGACCCACCTCCAGGGGGAAACAGAGCCCCAAGCTAATGTTTACCTGCTTCTGTAACTGCTTGTTTGAATGCTCATACATCCTTCCCCGCCATATGTTTCAACCAACCAATCCCAGGTAGCCCCATGAAGCTGTTGGCCCCACTAACCAATCCCAAATGAACTCATGTATGCACCCTTATTCCCTATAAAATATCCTCACACAGGGAAGACAGGGCTCAGCCTCTGGATATGAATCTGCTGAGCCAAGTGCTAGCACAAAAAAGCTCTTCCTTTGTTACAACCTGTGGCATTAGCAACTCCTTCAGAGCCACTCCAGTAACACTATCTATCCTTTTTATTACAGGTTTTTCATGGTTCTATTAATCTTTTCCCAATGCCTCCACTACTGACCTTCTTCCTTAGTGATGTTCCTTCTGTCCCCTTAACCTAACACCACAAAGTTATAGTAGTAAGAAAAGAGGTTGTATTTGGCATAAGAAGTAAAGAGAAAAACAAATGTGGGACAATGGACTAACATGTCATCAAAAACAGTATCTGTCCTAGTCTGAAGTACATTACAAAACCAACAATATATAAAGGTTAAAAAAAAAATACTAGAGGCAGTTGATTTCCATGTTGTTGTTGCTAAATGTCAATGAGTCAGTTTTGACTCATAGTGACCCTGTAGAGTTTCCAAGGAGAGGTTGGTGGGTTTGAACTGCTGGCCTTTTGGTTAGCAGTCCAGTACTTTCCCCACAGCACCACACCAGGATTCCTGCTTCCTTCTATTGTTGTTAAGTGCTGTGGAGTGGGTTCTGACTCATAGTGGTTCCTGAGGCTTTAAATCTTTGTGGGAGAAAAATACTGACTGACATGAATCAAGGATATTGTGGTTCTCAGTCCAGTGCTTACCGCTTACAGTATGGCATCATCATGCTCTATAGTAAAAACATTGAAAGGTAGTGATTGTGAGTGTTTTTCAATTGATCAAAGACACATGTTACAGAAACCATAGTAAGGGAGTTCTTCATCTGTTCAACAGGATAGAAAAAAGAAAGAAGATAATGGATAAGGTCCTTCATTTGTATGTCTCTGTCATGCAAATTACACCTGAGCTGAGATCCTTAGTCCTTTTTTGTGAACACCTGTGAAGTTTTACCTTTTCTGAGTGCAAACTATCTCATTCCAATCTCCTGGAATTCTCACACTGACAGAATTTTCACACTATGTCAGAATTGTGTCCCATTATGTCAAAATTGTTTCAAGTACTCAAGGTGGCATTTAACATTAAGGCTCGAAGATGGAGTCAGAGCACTGAGGTTAGGCCTTTACATGTTGTTGTTGTTGTTATGTGCCGTAGAGT
>NW_006408537.1:6445821-6448088 GCF_000296735.1 Chrysochloris asiatica
GATTTTAAAGTACTATTGTTGTTAAGTGTTGTCGTGTCTAGACACATTTTTGTAAGTATAGTACATACCTGCCTTTTCTTTGAAGCAGAAACTCTCAAAGTATGATCCAAGGATCTATTTTTAGGAAGTCCACAAGCCCCGGAAACCCTATACAGGGTCACTGTGAGTCAGAACCAACTCAGTGGTACACTAGCACCACCACCACCACTATCACAAGGTCAAATCTATAATAATAATAATAATAATGAGAAAATATGTTCTTCACTCTTATTTTGAGAGTTTGAACTGCAAGGTTGGTGGTTCAAACTCACTAGCCATTCCTCTGAAGCCCTATGCAGTTAATCTTCCTTTTAACCAGTTTTCAGCGCCTGTTTTTTGAAATCTGGAAGATCTGCGCTTCAGCTTAACCCCTTGCTACAAAAACACCTTAGACTGAGCAAGGAGAGGTTCTGTTGTCTGTGGCGTGTCTCTCCTGCACATTATTTCCACTCCTAGTATGACGCTGTAGAGTAAGCACTCAACTGCAAGGTTGGTTTGAACTTCAAGGTCGGCGATTCAAACTCACAAGCTACTTCTTGGAAACCCTATACAGGGTCACTATGAGTTGGAGCCAACTTGATGGCACTTAAAAACAACAATAAAAAATAAAAGCTCTTTGGAATCCTGGTGTGGTGCAACTTGAACTGCAAGGGTAGGTGGTTCAAACTTTCCAGCCACTCCTTGGAAACAAACATTATACAGGGTTGCTATTGGTCGGAAGTGACTCAATGACACTTAAACACCACCACTACAACAAAATTTTTTTTTTTTAGATATCCTATTTCATGACTTTCTACTCTTGTAGCCTTACTCAGTATCACCCGTTAATTCACTGTAGGACAGATTTCTTTAATTCTAAATAAATTGAATGCAGCAAAATTATGCTTGAAAAATACCCTAACCATGTGAGCCTTGCAAATCTAAATTATTGTATGCAGTTTAGTCGTACATATTCTTTGATTTGGGATGCTGTGTTTCTGGCAACAGATTGGGAAAGAAAAGAATTCTAGATCAACTTGTAGGGAGAGAAAAGAGAAATTTTTAAGTCAGAAATATTTGGGAAAAGTCTAATTATCTGTGTGTGATCATTAATTAAGGAAAATTTTCTGTTTTTATCTAGAACATGAGGACAAAGGTTGAGCACTGGTCTTTCATATGTGTATTTCAGTGAGTAGGATGGGGTTCATAAAACAATTTCAATTCAAACTCTTGATTTAAGCTTAAAATCATATTCCAACATCTCAAACTAATAAATTCTAGTCAAGTTGGAATAATTAAAGTGACTGTTTGAGAAGGATTATTGCCTGATTGTTCCTTTCCTCCCTCCCCCTTCCAAAGATGCTATCTTGATGTGAAAACAGATTAAGTGTATATCCAAATGTAACTTGCCTTATATAATGTGCCTGCTCTTCATAACGGACAAGGTGGTCTTGAGAGACTATTCGCTCCATCCTTCAGAGTGCTGGCTTTCTGCTAATAAAGCTTGGATTGGATCTCTGCCCAACTCTGATTAACTACAGTGACAGTTGTAGTCAGACCCTTGATTTGGTTTGGCAACAGTCATGGTATATTCAATAGCTTCAATATGGATATGTTCCAGAATACTCTTACTTCGCAATGTTGTCCATAGCTTGTCATGATCCACACAATAGAAAGCCTATACGTAGTCAGTAAAGCACAGGGAACATATTTCTGGAATTCTCTGCTTTCATTTAAGATCCATCGGACATCAGCAATGATATCCCTCTTTCCACATTCTCTTCTGAATCCAGCTTGAACCTCTGGAAGTTCTCTGTCAATGTATGCTTCCAGCCATTCCTGTAGTATCTTTAATAAAACTTTATTCATTTGGGATATCAAAGATGTTGTTAATGATTTCTGCATTCTGTTGGTCACCTCTCTTTGGAATGGGCACAAATACGATCTCTTTCAATCAGTTGGCTAAATAGTTGTCTTCCATTGTGCTCATGAGGAATCTGTACGTGAACAAAGAGGCAGTTGTTCGAACAGAACATGGGAACACTGCATGGTTGAAAATTAAGAAAGGTGTGGACAGGGTTGTATTCCTTCACCATACTTATTCAAACTGTATGCTGAGCAAATAACTGAGAAAGTGGATTATGTGAAGAAAATCATGGCATCAGAATTACAGGAAGACTCATTAACAATCTGCAATATGCAGGTGATACAAGCTTGCTTGCTGAAAGTGAAGAGTACTTAAAATACTT
>NW_006408537.1:6448793-6450279 GCF_000296735.1 Chrysochloris asiatica
CCAGTGAGATGAAATTGGCAAAGTAGCAGCATCAATGGGCTCAAGCATGGCAACAATTGTGAGGTTGGCCCAGGACTGGGCAGTGTTTCGTCTGTTGTGCATAGGGTCACAATGAGTCGTTACAGACTTGATGGCATCTAACAACAACAACAGCAACATATGGATGTGAAAATTGAACAATGAATTAGGAAGACCATAGAAGAATTGATACATTTGATGGCCTGCCAGAAGAACCAACAGGCCTGTGTTAGAAGAATTACAGCAGGAGAGTTCCGTAGAAGCCAGCATGGTGAGACTTAATCTCTCATACTTTGGACATGTTACCATACGGGATCAGTCCCTGGAAAAGAATATCTTGCTTGGTAAAGTGGAGGGTCAGCAAAAAAGAGGATGACCCCAACAAGATAGAGGGGCACAACAATTGGCTGTGAACATGATTAACGAGATTGTGAGCATTGCAAAGGATGGGACAGGATTTTCTTCTGTTGTGCAAAAGATCTCTATGAGTTGGCTCCTAACAACAACAATATCCTAAATGCTGTCAGGTTTCTGGAGCAAAGTCCATTATCATTTATTTATAGCAAATAATATGCTGGCTCAACTTTGCCCCAGCTTTTATCACTGGTGTTATGTCAGAATCAGATAATATTTGAACCTGACTAAACTAAGTCCAAAATGGAGTACTGAGTACCACATCAGCCAACCAAAATCTAAATTTCTACTGTTTGTAAATGTATAACCTTTCCTGAAGCCAAAATTCAAGTCAATCAATTGGCTGTCCTTAAAATGGAATCCTCAGCTAGTCAATCAAGACTTGCCTACTTAATTTAATCGAGTGCAAAATAGCCCCTTTATTCTAAATAAGAAAAGAATATGCCCATCAGTCAAATTTATACTGAAAATTTCCCAGTATTAGCTTCCTTCTTCCTCTCTGTATGTGTAAATAAACCTTCCCAGGGGTAAGATAAAATCGCCAGTTTTACAACCCAAGATAGCCTCAAGGTACTGGTCTCCTCTACCATTTGAAATGCAAATTCATACCTCCAGGAAGTAAATCTAGGAGTTCTCATTATTTCTTTAGTTGTAAATTAACTTCTGTCTTTTAACTCAGACCCAAGTTCCATTATAATTACCCAGAAAGCTCTATCAGTGCAGAAACATAAAAATATTTTCTCTATAGCCACACAGAAGATAAAAAGACATTAAAGGAGATAGCATTATAGCATGCTAAAGGGCAGCACCCAGACACTAGAGTGTTCCTGCACACAAAGATTGAAATGCCATAGTGTAGATTAGAATCAGCAGAACTAATGGTCCTGAATGACCATTTGGGCTGGGATAATGGAAATGGTAATAATAACCATTAGAGACAAAAGACAGAGATTAAATGGATTTTGTGGTAACTATGGAGTACTGGTGGTAGGTAGTGGTTAAGAATCCGGCTGAGAACCTTAAGGTCAGCAGTTCAAAACTACCAGCTGCTCCG
>NW_006408537.1:6450874-6452894 GCF_000296735.1 Chrysochloris asiatica
TAACAGGTTGACATGACAAAAGGAAGCTCAGAGGAGAGGAAGAGACTAGTTTGACCTGCTAGACTCTTTTAAAATAAGAATACACCCATCAAGGAAGTAGGGGAAGTTCATGGGAAAGGGGTGAAACTAATTTTAAATGAGAATGCCCCCAGTAGGGACAAGTAGGCACTGTTCAGGAAAGATTATAAACTCCAAAGTACCAGTAAAGGAGGAAATGGAGGAGGGGCTGTTTCCTAGATAGGGTAATAAAAATGTTTGCCAAATGACCATGAGGCAGTCTGCCCTTGTTTGCTGGGTCTGACGCCCCTTTGTGGAAAATAGATTAAACAGGCCTCTCTCTCTTACTAAAAGAGTATGGATTGGATTTCTTGAGCGTTTGTTGGTAAACGCTTGTGATAAGTCATCGGTGACATCAAACACATTAAGGCAGTCTCCTCCAGTTCTCTGTCAGAAGTCCCATGGAGTCAGATCCAAATCAGGGCTTTCTCATCAGCTAGAGGGGCCGAGGTAGTGTCTGAGGTACCAACAGCGTTTCTCACATTAGTGGTATTATTAGCACCAAGGGACTTGTGGTGTCGTACTTTGGATCAGCACTGGACTATGTACCACAAAGTTGGCAGTTCAAACCCACCAGCTGCTCCTAGGATACCCTATAGAGGGTTGCTATCAGTCAGAAATGACTCAAAGGCATTTAACAACAACAACAATTAGCAATAAGAATAGTAGCCATATTGACAATCGTGGTAAAAGTAGTAATGTTAACAATAATTCTAATGGGAGTAAGAGATTTAGAGAAGGGATTTCTAACCTGCAACTTTGTTCTCTTAACTTTGTTCTTATTTTCATTGTTGTCAGGTGCCATCGAGCCGGAAGCGACTCATAACAGCCCCATGCACAGCAGAATGAAACAATGTCCGATCCTGGGCCAACCTCACTACCGCTGCCACACTTGACGTCATCAGTGATTGCCACCTGGCTGGTCCATCTCATTGGGGGTCTTCCTCTTTTTCTCTGACCCTCCACCTTACCCAGCATGACATCCTTCTCCAGTGACTGTTCCCTCCTGACAATATGTCCAAAGTATGAGAGACGAAGCCTAGCCATCCTGGCCTCCAAGGAGCACTCTGGCTGCACTTCTTCCAAAACAGATCTATTGGTTCTTTTGGCAGTCCATGGTACTTTTAGTATTCTCCTCCAACACCAAAACTGACATCGGTAGATATATATTCATAATGCTCTCATGACAGTTGTATAATATTACTATATAAGTATGTTTTATTGTTATTAAGTGTCGTCAAATCGGTTCTGACTCATAGCAACAACCCTGCATAGGATTTTCGAGTAGTGGCTGGTGAGTTTGAACTGTTGAGCTTGCAAGTCAAATTGACTGCAGTCGAGTGCTTATCCTATAGCACCGTACCAGGACTCCGTACTATATATGTGTTTTATTATTTACTTGTGAAAAAAGACTTACACCCCCTAACAACATGAATTGGTAGGTATAGTAGCAGCAGCTATGAGCTCAACTATGTATTGTCACTGTACCAATTTATCTTGTTGGGTATCTTTCTCTTTTTCACTGACCCTCCACTTTACCTAACATGGTGTCCTTTTTCAGGGACTTACCACACCTGATAACATGTTGAAAGTGTGAGAGACCGTTTCACCATCCTGGCTTCAAAGGGGCATTCAGGCTATACTTCTTGCAACACAGACTTGTTTTTTTTGTTTTTCTAGCAGTTCATGGTACTTTTAATATTCTTCTCCAACACCCTAACTCAAATGCATCAAGCCTATGTGTTCCTTATTCATTTCCCAACTTTCACATGCATATGAAACTATTGAAAAATACCATGATTTGGCTCAGACACATCTTTGCTCTTGAACACTTTAAAGAGATCTTGTACAGCAGATTTGCCTAATGTAACATATAGTTTCTTGACTGCTCCTTCCATGAATGTTCATAGTGGATCCAAGAAAATTGAAGTCTTTGACAACTTCAACCTTTTCTCCATTTATC
>NW_006408537.1:6454299-6457548 GCF_000296735.1 Chrysochloris asiatica
ATTTAATTAGTAATTGACTTTGAGTTGTCCTGTGACATTTTCTGTTCAGCTCTTTAATTCCTCATTTCTTCCATTTCCTTCAGCATCTTTGTGCTGGAGAACAAGTTTCAGAATCTCTTCTGACATCCATTTTGATCTTTTCCTCTTTCTTGTTTTCTTAACGATCATGTGCTTTATTCCTGTATAATGAAAATGTTCTTAATGCCATAATCTTCTGGTCTTTGGCTATTCGTGTGTAATGCATCATATCTGTTCTTGAGATGATCTCTAAATTCAGGTGTGTGGTGCCTTGATATTGCTTTTCTATCCAAAGTGTATCCAAGAATTTGGTGGGACCATGGATGTAAGGTATACAGGACTCTAAGACTGGGATTGGCCAGTTTTGCCCTCCAGCTAAGTTTAAAAGAAGCCATCTTAGAAGCAGAAACCAAAAATCTCTGGACCATCCAGGAGGAATAACATGATTGAAGTGTGAGAAACAGTGACTACAGAGGCAAAGCAGAGGTCACAGCAAAGTGGTGGCATGGAGAAACAGAGAAGCTCTGACTTTAATCTAAAGTCACTAAGTAAAGCTGCCCCAAGCCATGGTATTTTCAATAACCACATATGCATGCGAAAGCTGGACAGTGAATAAGGAAGACCATAGAAGAATTGATGCTTTTGAGTTATGATGTTGGAGGAGAATATTGAAAGTGTCAAAAGAACCAACAGATCTGTGTTGGAAGAAGTGCAGCCAGAGTGCTCCTTAGAGGCCAGGATGGCCAAATTTCATCTCTTCTGCTTCAGACATATTGTCAAGAGGGACCAGTAGCTAGAGAAGGATCTCATGTTTGGTAAGGTGGAGGGCCAGAGAAAAAGACGAAGCCCCTCAGCGAGATGGATTGGCCAAGTGGCAGCATCGATGGGCTCAAGCATGGCAACAATTGTGAGGTTGGCCCAGGATCGGGCAGTGTTTCATTCTGCTGTGCATAAATGGTCGTTATGAGTCAGTACTGACTTGATGGCACCTAACAACAACAACAACATCAAGTAAAGCTGAGTGTATATGGACAGGAGATTGACTTAAAGAATGTGTCCTTTGGGCATTCATAGGCTGGCTAAAATAAATGTGTAAAAGAACTTGCCTGAGAGTAGGGTGGATGCCAAGGGATCACATGGTTGAGAGACCAAAGACAAGAGTGAGGAGTGCCTGCATTTTGGCTGAGAAGAGGCCTTCCTGACTGGGGTAACTACTACATGCTGAGTTATTTGATTCTGAATTTTACTCAGTTCATTTCTTTAATAAACCCCATAATTATGAGTATTGTTATTAGTTCTGTGTGTTCATTGCAATAGATTATTGTACACAGATGTGAAGCAGAGAGTGCTATGGCAGGAATAAGGTGGGATATGTCCATGACCAAATTTGGCTCTTCTTGAATTGTTTAATTTTCTTCAGCTTTTCTTGCAATGACAACTTCTTTGCAAATGTCTTTTTAAAAATAACATAAAAGATGACTACACATGAGGACCTGATTAGATGGCATACACAGAAATCAAATTGACTACATCTGTGGGCAGAAAACGTAGCAATGTTCCATATTATCAGCTAAAACAAGGCCATGGACAGACTATGAAGCAGACCATCAGTTGTTCATATGCAAGTTCAAGAAGAAGCTGAAGAAAAACAAGTCCAAGAGAGCCAAAATTTGATCTTTGATTATTTATTTACTCAGTCCCACTTGATGTATATTGATGTTCCTCTTATTGTTTGCTATTTAGAAATGCTGCAATAGACTCAAGATACAACATTGACTAAGCATCAGTCCACTTGAATTCCAATTTCTATAGGATCAATTTCTAGATGCAGAGCTGCTACATTAAACTGTAAATTTTATAGACTAACATGTCCTTTAAAATTACTTTAAGTTATGTGCTCACTAAGAGTGAATGAGAGTGTCTGCAAATTATAATTGTTGTTGATATGTGCCGTGGAGTCGGTTCCGACTCATAGCAACCCTGTACAGGGTTTGCAAGGCTGTAAATCTTTACGGGAGCAGAAAGTCTCATCTTTCTCCCACAGAACAGCCGATAGTTTCAAACTGCTGACCTTGCAGCTCACAGCCCAATTCGTAACCACTACGCTACAATATCTGACATTAAATTGTTCTTGTTTGGGGCATGCACACAATAATGAAATAGCATATGAACAACCAAACGGACGCCATTGAGTCCATTCTGACTTGCAGTTACTCTGGGGAATGCACAGTATCAAAGCTTATGCTTTGAGCATATGTTTTAACCCTACATTAAGAGCAATGTATCGCTAATCTAGAATGAAGGAGATGTTGCTGAAAGGAAAATGAGTGCTAGTAAGACAAGTATTCATTACAATGTCCTTTCATTTCTCTCTTGTTATTTGGTACTGTTGAGTGGATTTTGACTCATAACGACTCCCTGTGACAGAGAAATTCTGTTCCATAGGATTTCATTTAGAGCCATTGGGTGGATTCTAATAGTAGCCAAGTGCTTAATCCATAGGTTTATCTACCTATATTTGTATTTTGGAGCCCTGGTGTGGTGAAGTAGGATAAGCGCTGGACTGCTAATCACAAGGTTGGCAGGTCAAACCTACAAGTCACTTCTTTGACATCCTGTATGGGGTTGCTATGAGTCAAAACAGACTCAATGGTACTTAACAACAACATATTTATATTTTATGATTTGGAACCCCATAATAATGATGATAAAGTTCAGAAGGAAACAATCTTGGAGTTAGTTAATTAATTAAGAAAATGCTATTGGGGAAGCAGGACTGACGCTAGCTCTAAGTTGCTGAAGAAATGAACCTTGTGCCTCATTTGTTCTTATCCCCTTTACAATAAGGAACATCTCCACTCTGACAATTTTGTTTTCTACCTCATACAATCCTTGCTTGACTAATCTTTGCACATCTATACATTCATCACTTGTCCAAAATGAATAAAGTGTTTATTCATCTATAACTGTTACACTACTTGCATTGAGATTTAAAAGAGAATTTTAATATATATACAAACAGAAACCGAATCCTGGTGTGGCACTGTGGGTTAATGCACCAGATTGCAAACCCGTTTGAACAGCAAGGTCAGTGGCTTCAGCTCACCAGATGCTCCTCGGAAACCCTATACAGGGTTGCAATGGGTCGGAACTGACTTGATGGCACTTAACAACAATAACAGCAACAGAAACACAACTTTTTACATGTCCAATTTATTTATAATGCTAAAG
>NW_006408537.1:6458791-6459902 GCF_000296735.1 Chrysochloris asiatica
ACACCATTTTTCGATGATAGCAAGGGTTATTC
Source organism: Chrysochloris asiatica (assembly GCF_000296735.1). Taxonomy (NCBI): domain Eukaryota; kingdom Metazoa; phylum Chordata; class Mammalia; order Afrosoricida; family Chrysochloridae; genus Chrysochloris; species Chrysochloris asiatica. The sequence continues at coordinate 6,458,824 of NW_006408537.1, forward strand.
TATGAGAATTTCATTGGGAGACTTTACCCCAGAAACCCTATAATCCAGATCTGACCCCTTCAGACTTCGTTTTGCTGCTAGAACTCTAAGAACATTTATAGGAAATACAATTTGAGTCACTTGAGAATGCCCAAACTACAGTTTTGACTGGTTTAAATCAAAGAGCATTGAATTCTTCTAGGAAGGACTAGCAAAATAGAACCACCAGCATCAGGAATGTGTAGATTTAAATGGTGTTAAGAAGAAATAGTTTCACATTTTGAGATTTTTGTTTAATAAAGGTGTCTATGATTTTGTACCAATACTTTTGACTTCTCTTTGAATTGTCCACATACATATTCTGTGAATTTATTATATTATGCAGGGCATATATGTGAATTATAAATTATTTCTACAACAATTTCCTATCACAATATATGAATGTTTAATTTTTTTGTCCATTTTTATGAATTACAAAAAAAGTATGCATCTAGATCAAACATGCATTCAGAAAAGGTCTATAAATACTCAAGATGCTATATAAGCTATAGTTTACTACAGAAAAACAAAAATCAGCTGCTATTGCAGAATGTTATTACTTTCCTTTAGCATATTCATTGTCAGGAACTGTTACGTTTGGTTGCTTTTCCTTTAGGAAGAATTAATTTTATTACTGTTTCAGTATTACTTTAACTGTAACAACTTTCCATAGTAAAAACTTTAGACTTCCAGTTTGTGGCAGTGAAAACTCCTCCACCAAAAGCCAAAAAAAAGCAAAGAAAGATCAATCTGCAGAAAAACTATGGAGCTTTGGGTCTTGTTTAATGTTCTGGGCACCAGTTTCCCATGCCCATTGAGAAGAAATTTGCCTATGGAAGCAGAATACAAATACGGTGATTTCTGAATCGATCCAGCCACAAGGGCCAGCAGCCAGAAGTCCTCAGACCGGATGGCAGGGCCACAGCCAGGCATAGGCAGTGACCCAGCACTAGAAGCCCCAGAGCATCTGAAGGGAAACATGTGACCAATTTTTCATTTTTCACATATCTCTCCTCTTCACCCCAAATGCACCCTCAGTGCATAGCCCAGATGCCTTCAGG
>NW_006408537.1:6462372-6463203 GCF_000296735.1 Chrysochloris asiatica
CATTCAACCCAACAACAGCACAATATATATTCTTCTCCAGTGCACATGGATCATTCTCCAGAATTGACCATGTATTAAGTCACAAAGTAAGCCTCAATAAATTTACAAACATCAAAATTCTACAAAGCATCTGTCCAGACCACAACTCCATAAAATTAGAAATCAACAAAAAGAAGACCAAGGAAATAAAGTTTAATACATGGAGACCAAATAACTCCCTGCTGAAGAGTGACTAGATAATGTTGTTGTTGTCAGGTGCCACCGAGTCAGAACCGACTCATAGCAAACCCATGCACAGCAGAATGAAACAATATCCGAATAATGTCTGGATAATAGAAGACATTAAATGTGGACTCAGAACCTTCCTAGAAACAAACAAGAATGAAAACACAACATACCAAAATCTTTGGGACATGGTGAAAATGGTGTCACCACTCCTATTTAATATTGTGCTTTAAGTCTTAGCCAGAACTACACAGCAAGATAGGGAAATCAAGGGCATCCAAATTGGCAAGAGGAAGTAAAAGTCTATTTGTAGACGTTATGATCCTATATATAGCAAACCCCAAAGACTCAGTAAAAAAGCTACTAGACCTCATTGGAGCATTCAGCAAAGTGGCAGGGTATAAGATCAGCATCCAAAAATCAGTTGGATTCCTCTATCCCAATAACAGTGCTGAAAAGGACATTAGGATAACAATACCATTTACAATAGCCACCCAAAGGATGAAATATCTAGGACTCAATGTAACCAGAGAAACAAAGGACCTATACAAAGAAAACTACAGAACACTACTATAAAAAACAAAAGAGACCTACAAAAATGGAAGA
>NW_006408537.1:6480616-6481418 GCF_000296735.1 Chrysochloris asiatica
AATCTTCCAATGAGGTCTAGTAGCTTTTTTACTGAGTCTTTAGGGTGAGATTTGTTTCTTGAGAGTTTCTATAATAGTATATATGTCACATACTATAGTATATATTTATTGTGAGTCCTGTGTACTATTGTCACTCTCATTCTTAACAATGAGAAATCTATGGTGTGAAGAGTTTAATTATCACTAATCAGAGGACCTCTAAACAATAGACACTGACTTTATAATGTATACTTTAGATGGTTATTTTCCTCTATTTCTGTTAGGAAATTATAGTTTTTATACATGCAGAAGCTCTTTTTTGTTTGTTTTAGAAAATAATTTAAAGTATACCAGTCTTTTTTGTTTTTGCTTTTGATCTGAGTAGCTTATTATATTTATTAATCTTCAGATATGATTTCCAAACTCCTTTAAGATTTTAAAATAAGAAGTTATATTAATTCGACATTAAACTATCCTTGCTTTCTGCTCTGGGGAAGATGTGAGGATGACTTGGGACTGAGTGGTGTCTCTTCTGTTGTACATGTGAGTCAGAACCTACTCAACAGCATCTAACAGACCCTTGCTTCTTAAGTATATTATAGCCACAGTACACATTAGGACAAGTTCCTATAGAGTTTAGTCCAGGAGACCAGTTTCAAGAATTAATGTAGGACTCCAGAGAAAATCATCAAGTTTTGGGAAAATCATTAAGAATGTATATGGAAAGGCTGTGTTAAAATGATGCCTACTTGCCTGCTAGCCTGTAAACTGTGAGGAGAAGAAATTGGCTAACCTTACTCACCCAAAGTATGTCCTGGTGTGC
>NW_006408537.1:6481773-6490768 GCF_000296735.1 Chrysochloris asiatica
AACATGTGAAAGATATATTGAGTCATTGCCATTGAATTAATTCTGATTCAAGCAACCCTATATGATAACGCTGAACTGCCACATAGGAATTTCTTGGCTGAAATTTTACAGGAGCAGATCAGCATGTCTTTCTCTTTTGGAGTGGCTAGTGGTTTCCAACTGTGTACATTTTGCCTAACAGATCAATGCTTAACCATTCTGCCACCGGGGATCTTTAAGCTTAGATTTAAAAACCAAACCTGTTAATCTTAATGGAATTTAAGTCATTTCAAATTCATGGCAACTCTCTAGGGCAGAGTAGAAATGCCCCATAAGGTTTTCTGTAAATCTTTACGGAAGTATTGTCACATCTTTCTCCTGCAGAGCAGCTGGTGGGTTTGAACTACCAACCCACATTTTGATTATTATTTTTGTTGTTATGTGCTGTTGAGTCAATTCTGACTAATAACAATCCTGTACAGGGTTTCCAAGAAGCAGCTGGTGGGTTTGAATCATGAACCTTATGTTTAGCAGCTCAGTGCTAAACAATTCAGTGCTACAGCGCCATAGTCAAGAACTTTAGCCACTGCATCACATGACTACTAAGTAAATACTTGTTGTTAAGTGTCATTGAGTTGGTTCTGACTAACCACGACTCTGAATAGGGTTTCTGAGGATAATCTGGAGAGTTTAGACCACAGACCTTATAGTTAGAAGTCCAGTTTTTATCCTACAACACACTCCATAAATATTTCCTGAATATATGAATGATTGATTAGGCAGCCAATGAAAGTAGCTGCCTAATGTATGTACATATTTATCCCTTATTTCTAAAAGCACAGTAGGCAGCTAGGCACCTAAGAGAGAATAGTGATCAGAACTTGTGGATCCTAGGGCCTGTAATATTTACTGTCATCCCCATTTCATCCCACTTGTTAAATGGGGTAAGACGAGGTTCACGGGTAGTAAATGTAGATAAAGGATTTCAGATCTGTCAATAATGATTGAATCAGAAAAAAGTTCCAGAAACACAGGTTCAAAAGCAGAATACAGAAAACAGAATGACAGAACCTAATTATAAACTGTTTAAGATAGCTATATTTTGATGGTTCTTATGGCCCAATAATTTTATTTCTCTTTATGGAATTCATATCATCTGATATCATTATTCCAAACCCAACAGGGAAATAAGAAGATAAGCTTAAATAGTACCAAAATGTTCTGAGACAAAAAAATTAGATAGTGGCCAGACACCTATTTAAATGTTTATGCCTGAAGACTGATGCTTTTAGTGCATTTAAATGGTACATGAGAAAAAAAATAACAAAGGGATTTAAATGTCATAGTGACAACATAGTTTGAACATTTAAAGAAAAGCAGCACTTTAATTAAATCATTTCCCAAATATGAACAGCATGTGAATTAAGGGAACTATATGGTTTCTAAACTGAGTACAATTTAATTATAACATTTCTTTCTCTATTTTTTTTTTTTGTGATTCTTCTCACTTGGAATTTTCTCTTACTACTGTGGCTCTGTATTCTCTGAGGAGAATATTGAAAGTGCCATGGGCTGCCAAAAGATCCAACAGATCCATTTTGGAAGAAGTGCAGCCAGAATGCTCCTTGGAAGCCAAGATGGCCAAACTTCGTCTCTCATACTTTGGACATATTGTCAGGAGGGACCAGTCACTGTAGAAGGATATCCTGTTTGGTAAGGTGGAGGGTCAGAGAAAAAGAGGAAGACCCCAATGAGATGGATTGGCCAAGTGGCAGCATCGATGGGCTCAAGCGTGGCAACAGTAGTGAGGTTGACCCAGGATCAGGCAGTGTTTTGTTCTGCTGTGCATAAGGCCACTATGAGTTGGTTCTGACTCGATGGCACCTAACAACAACAACAACAACAACAACAACACTGTGGCTCTGTAGGATCTATAATGGACTGCGAACCACAGTCACATCTTCCTCTGCAGAGCAGCTGGTTCATTTGAACTGCCAACCCACATTTTGGTTAGCAGTCAAGAGCTTAAAGGACTGCACCACCAGGATTACTATGTATACAATTGTTCAAACCCACCATTCTTGCTACCTATACAGTTGTTGTTCAAACCCAACATTCTCTCCTTGGAAACTGTATACAGTGTTGCAATGACTTAGAACTGACTCAAAGGCACTTAACAACAATAACAACCCATTTAGTGAATATTCTTTCCAGGAAGTCACTGTCTGTTTTTTAATTTCTACTCCTTATTTACAAACGGAGTTTCACCCTTTTCTATCTGTTTAAGCTTATCATACTCCTATATCGATATATATTCTAAAACTTGGAAACTACTAGCTTTGTGGGACATAAAATGAAGAATATAGATGGAAAACAATATTGTTTCACATGTCATCACTTGGCTGTGATTAAAAGGACTCAGACTGTAAAGAACTTTTAAAAAATAATGAATACTGGTGATTATCAATGAGCAAAAACCTATTCCAATAAGTAGTGCTTATAACTTGTATTCAAATGATAATTGCTTACTCTTTAAAAAAAAAATTAAAAAAAGAATAAAATTTTATTCTGATTTTGGTGAAGATATGATATGTACAGAAGTTTAGGTTCCCACTTAATTTCTATGCAAATTTCTCAGTGACTTTGTTTCCAAGGAGCGGCTGGTGAGCTTGAACTGACAATCTTGTGTTTCAAATCGATTTTGTAGTCTACCACATTAATTCACAGTGCCATACCTGGACTCCTGTGTTTAAAATAGAACATGGGGTTTATATAGGTGTTTCAATTTAAAGTAACACAATATTCTTTACTTTGAGGGCCAAACTATTATTTAGCTATGAGGTGACTTCAGGGACAATGGTTTACTTTTAAGGTAAAATAATATTTCTTTCTCAATTAGCAAAAAAGGGTGGCTTTATTCAATTTCATATCTATAAATGCTGTAAGTAAAGAGCTCTGGTAGCGTAGTGGTTATGAATTGGGCTGTGAATCGCAAGGTCAGCAGTTTGAAACTACCAGCTGTTCCACGGGAGAAAGATGCGGCTTTCTGCTCCCGTAAAGATTTACAGCCTCGGAAATCCTGTTCAGGGTCGCTATGGGTCAGAACTGACTCGACAGCACTTAACAACAACAACAACAAATGCTGTAAGTAGAAGAGAACTCAAACGGACCTAATTTAAGATTCTGGGCATTACACACTGATATATTTTAAAGATTGAAAATGAAGACATAGTTCAGTTACTCCTAGGTAAAATCAATAATTGTGTTTATGAGACACTTTCAAATGACACCCTTATGCATGTTTAATATTTATGATGCAGTCTGTAGAAAAGGAAAGAGCTAAGATTAATCTGACTAGAAACTTTAACAAACATACACATCATTCAGTGGATTATTAGCACATTATTAAAGAATTAGGATGATTGGCAATTTATAAAAGTCATAATACCATGAATGCTTTCTTTCTTCTTTTCATTTTGGTGCTTGGGTTTTAAGATATTTGAGTTTTTATTCTTATAAATTACAAAACCAATAGTGAAAACAAATTGGGTTTAAAATAGATTTTTTTTTCTTGCCTGTTAGATTACTTAACTCACACCACAGCCGTAAATTTAAGGATAAAAACAAAAAATGACCTTCATCCACACAAGTTGTTTCTTTCACTCAGTCGTTACTGTCTACAATGTATGTTCTTTGCTATCCATTTCCCCTTGGAAATTCTAGCACATTTGCATATCTGTGCGTCTGAAAAGTACTGCTATTGAGAAAAGTCTTACACACCAAAGGAAACCAAAAAATAATAGAAGAGCATTCATTCATTCATTCAACAATACCTATTTTACGTTTGACACAAAAAATAATAGAAGATGCATTCATTCATTCATTCAACAATACCTATTTTACGTTTGTTAAGTGCTGCTGAGTGGAGTCTGACCCATAGCAACTTTTATAGTGGTTGTTGTTGTTGTTGTTGTATTGTTGTTAGTATCTTGGACTTGGTTCCAGCTCATAGTGAGCCTGCATAGAGTTTCCAAGGCTGTAAATCTACAGGAGCAGAAAGTCTCATCTTTCTCCCGTGGAATAGCTGGTAGTTTCGAACTGCTGACCGTTAAATTAGCAGCCCCGATTGTAACCGCTATGCTACCAGAGCTCCTTGGTGGTGGTGGTGGTAGTGGTATGCACCCTATATAGGGTTTCCAAAGATCAGCTGGTGAGTTTGAACTGCCAACTTTGTGGTTCAAACTATCCTTGTGATTGAGTGCTTATCCTACAGTGCCACATCAGGAAGGGAGTATAAACCAGAATAAAATTTAAAGGAGAATGATGTAAAAGGAAGAATAAATATGTGGCGCTGTGGGTTAATGCGTCAGACTGCAAAGCCGTTTGAACTGCAAGGTCAGCGGTTCAAGCTCATCAGCTGCTCCTTGGAAACCCTATACAGGGTCGCTAAGGGTCGGAACCAACTCGATGGCACTTAACAACAACAATAACATCGTGGTTTTCATGTTGCTTTGAGGCTGGAAGCTATGGTATTTTAAATACCAGTGGGGTCGCCCACTGGAAAGATTTCAGCTGAACTTTCAGACAAAGACAGAGCAGGAAGAGGGAGAGGTAGACTTCTGCTGAGTGTTTAGGCTCTGAAAATCTTGTGACTAGCGATTGAACGCTGTCAGAAAGCACTAGGATATTAAAAATTGACACAGTATGAATAACATCAGAATATTGTCACATATAGTGCCACAAGATGAGCCCCTCAGGTTTTAAGGCCTTGTTGTTTTTGTTAAGTGCCATCGAGTCAGTTCCGACTCATAGCGACTCTGTGTAAGATTTCTGAGGAGCAGCTGGTGAGCTTGAACCACCAACCTTGAAGTTCAAACTGACCTTGTGGTGCAGTGCATTAATTTGCAGCACCCAGGCCTTAAGTACCTGAACATCTGAATTTCCAATATTTTATACGTGGTGGTGTAGAGATTGGAATAAGTGGGCTAAGGCCATTACTAAGCCAAGAATTAAATGATTTTCTATATATATATGTTTTGCGTGTCCTGTATGCTATTATTATTCCCAATCTTAATAATAAGAAATTTGTGGTTTGTAGTGTAATCATCACTAATCAAAGGACCACTAGTCCTGAGATTCAGACTTTGTAAAGTGTACTTTGTTGTTGTTAAGTGCCATTGAGTTGGTTCCAACCCATAGCGACCCTGTACAGGGTTTCCGAGGCTGTAAATCTTTACCGGAGCAGAAAGCCTCATCTTTCTCCCGCGGAGCAGCTGGTAGTTTCAAACTGCTGACCTTCAGGTTCGCAGCTCGATTCGTGACCACTGCGCTACCAGAGCTCCTTAAAGTGTACTTTAGATGATTACTTTTTTCTTCTATTTCTGTTATTATATTATAATTTTATGATGTGATGCTATTATGTGATCTGAATTGATTTTTTTTAAACAATAATTTAAGCATTCTTTTGAGGCTTTTGAGTTTTAAAAATTAACTTCGGATTTTAAATACATATGGACATGTAAAAGAATAACTTTGTTAATGTTGTTGTTATGTGCCTTTCAGTTGATTCTGAATCATAGTGACCCTATGCATAATAGAATGAAGCACAATCACCTGTCCTACACCATGCAAGCATGATGTCCTTCTCCAGGGACTGGTCCCTCCTGATAACATGTCTAAAGAGTAAGAGACAAAGTCTTGTCATCCTCATTTATAAGACACATTCATTAGCTTTGTTAGTAATATTGTTTAATTCTATGTCTATTTCTACTTTTTATGTTCTTCCTTTTGAGTACGTCATCAATTTTTGATGTGTTATTATTATATGGTACATAAATATTCAAATCATAACCATAATAAAGTCTATGCTCCCAAAGAAAGAGCATCAAAATACATAAATCAAACTCTAATAGAATTGAAGAAAGAAATAAACAGTTCTATAATATGACTTGTTGTAAGTGCCATCAAGTCAGTTCTGACTCATAGCGACCCTATATAGGATTTCCAAGGAATAGCTGGTGAATTTGAACTGCTGACATTGTGGATCAAGTGTTTATCCTACAGGGCCACACTAGGACTCCATAAAAAGAGTGTTGTTGTTGTTGTTAAGTGCCGTCGAGTCGGTTCCGACCCATAGCGACCCTGTACAGGGTTTCCGAGGGTGTAAATCTTTACGGGAGTAGAAAGCCTCATCTTTCTCCCACGGAGCGGCTGGTAGTTTCGAACCGCTGACCTTAAGGCTCGCAGCCCGATTCGTAACCACTACGCTACCAGAGAACCATGTTCAATGAAGGAAAAAACAACTAGAAGGAAACAACAAAGACACAAAGAACTAAACAACACAATCAACCAACTTGACCTCATAGAGTTTTACAGAGCATTCAATCCAACAACAGCACAATACACATTTTTTTCCAGCGTACATGGAACATTCTACAGAGCAGGCCAAAAAGCAAGTTTCAATAAATCTAAAATATCAAAATATTACACAGCATCTTTTCAGATCAAAATGCTATAAAATTAGAAATCAACAATAGAAAGAGCAAGGAAAAAAAATCCAATATCCATGCCTACTAAAAACACTCAACAAAATAGACATAGAAACAAAGTTCCTCAACATAATTAAGGGCATACATAAAAATCCAACAGCTAACATTACTCTCAATGGAGAGAAAGCGAAGCATCATTCAATCAGTGTGCATATAGATATTCCTGTCTTGGCTCTTTTTTCTTGAAGATAAATATCAAGTGGAGAGATTGCTGGTCATATGGGATTTCTATTTCCAAGTTTTAGAGGAAGTATCATAACATTTTCCACAACGGTTACACCATTTTACAGTGCCAACAGCATCCCAATCTCTCCACACCCTCACCAACATTTATTTTCTTTTTTGTTTTGTTGTTGTTGTTTTGTACTTTGCAGAGGACATGAACAGTCACTTCATCCAAAAAGGCATTCAGGTGACCAAAAACATAAGGAAATGTCAGTGATCATTAAGTATTAGAGAGGTGCAAATCAAAATAAGAATGAGATATCATCTCTCCTCAGCAAAGTTGAAAAACAAAACAGAAAACAGAACAATTTTTGCTATTTATCCACAATAAATAAGACCCAGGACACGAACAGATATATGTACACTAATGTTGATTGGGACACTAGTCACAATAGCAAAAAAGATGAAGACAGTCTAAATGTCCATCAATGGAAGAATGGATAAACAAACTTTGGTACATACACACAATGAAATACTATGTGATGGTGAAGAATAATGATGAATTGGTGAAACACCTGATAATGTGGATGAACCTTGAGGATATTATGCTGAGTGAAATTAGTCAATCACAAAAGGGCAAATATTGTTTGAGACCACTATTGTAAAATCTCAAGAAAAGGTTTTCATGCTAAAAGAAATATTTTTTGATGGTTGACAGAGGTGTGAAGGAAGAGAGTGTAATTCACTGTCTAAAGGACAGTTACACATTAGCTTGGATGACAAGGTGGGAAATATACAAGAAGAGGGATAGAGGTACCTAGTGCTATATACACAACTTTGCAACAGCAGTGTTCTGCCGTTATATACATGGACACAGCTTGAGAGGGTGTAGAGAGAAGGTGAAAATATACTCACAGATACATAATGTTTGAAAGTGGATATTTGTACATTTGCAAATGTAGTGGAGCTTTGTTGTTGTTGTTGTTGCTAAGTGCCGTTGAACCAGTTCCATCTCATAACAACCCTATATAGGGTTTCTGAGGAGCAGCTAGTGAGTTTGAACCATCTACCTTATTGTTCAAATCAACCTTGCAGTCCAGTGTTTTTTCCTACAGTGCCATACCAGGTGTAGCATACAGGAGGAAAAATGACAAAAGTTATTTAGATAGTATCAAACATTTTAAGGAAGTGAATTCCTATGCCTGAGGGCTCAGGACCATAGTCTTGTGGGACACTATTGTCAATTGGCATAGCATAGTCCACAAAGACAATGTTTTATATCCTACTTTGGTGAGTAGCAACTAGGATCCTAAAAGCTCCTGATCAGCCTTCTAAGGCATAAATATTGGTCTCTTCATGTATGGAAGGAAATAGAATAAAGAAAATGGAAGATGCTTGGAATCAGCTGGTCCAATAGACCAATGAAATAAGTGCTCACTACCAATTGCTCTGAAAGGATCACATTAGAAGGTCCCAGATATAGTGGGGGAAATTTTGGAACAAAACTCAAAATTATATTAAAAAAAGACCAGGCTTACTGATTGGGAAGAGACTGACCATCCTTCAGGTCTAGAACTGAACTCACCCTTGTCGCCAAGTTTTCAGTCAAGTTATACAGGGAGGACAACAACACTAGTAAAGTATACTCACCATGGAATGGTCAATCATTTAAGATCAAAAGGAAACATTTATCTAAGGTCAAAGCTGAGAAGGGATGAGAAGGAGGGTGGAATTGAAATAGGAACCAAAGGGAAGAAATAGGATAACTGTTGCTGCATGGATGGAATTACAGTAATTGAGATGAAACAAAGTGTATGCTTTATTGAATGTAAAACTAATAATCTTCTGTGTAAACCTTCACTCCATTAACAATAAATTGTTGAAACAAATATTAATATCAATTAGCTGCTTAATGTGGTGTGTGAACACTATCATTTAAGTCTTCCCCCGTTTATTACTTCCTGCAAAGAGCTCAGCTTTTCTTGATAATGTTATTGCTTTAAAAAAACAAAACTCATTTATTAGTATTTATTTATAAATACTTTCATTTTATAGTTTCTGGAGTTCTTATATTTTAAGAAATTTTCTCTTTTATAAAGCATATTATTAGGCTTTGCTTTTTAAATCAACCTGGGAATCTTTTAAAACAAGTAAACTTAACTCATTTATCTTTACTGAATTGACAGGAATCTTCAGTTTCAATTATGTTTTTAAATTTTATATTGGGATATTGGGATTTTTGCTTTTAGGGACTGCTCTCTCTCTCTCTCTCTCTCTCTCTCTCTCTCTCTCTCTCTCTCTCT
>NW_006408537.1:6491163-6503467 GCF_000296735.1 Chrysochloris asiatica
GGCTTTCTACTCCCGTAAAGATTTACACCCTCGGAAACCCTGTACAGGGTCGCTATGGGTCGGAACCGACTCGATGGCACTTAACAACAACAACAGTGTTAGACTTTAAACCTTTAAATAATTACTATACATCTTCTGTTTATCACTTGCAAGCATATTCTTTGACTCTGTATCATAAAATATGGGGAAATCAGTCAACTTCCACAGAGTGCAACTCTGTGCTCCTGACATCAATACTATCATTTGTTCTAAATTATCAAAGCTTATAACATTTATTTATAGTTATAAATGTTTCTGTAATCGTAATTTGCATAGGTGTTTACTCACAGCCAGTTTCTTTAATACTACTATTCCATTCAAATTTTGGGTGGCTAAATTCTGCTGTAGTGCTGTGGGTTAATGCACCAGATTGCAAACCACTTGAACTGCAAGGTCGGCAGTTCAAGCTCACCAGCTGCTCCTCGGAAACACTATACAGGGTCGCTATGGGTTGGAACTGATTCGATGGCACTTAACAACAACAATAGGATGCACTGTAAACTGAATGCTTGTAATACAAGGACTGCTTGCATAATTATTTCAAATAAATTGTCAAAATGGCTTTGTATTTAATTATATTTGTTGTTGTGAAGTGCCACACCAGGACTCCTAATTATATTTAGCTTTAGTTTAATATAGTATATTCTCTTTTTCTTTCTTTCTTTCTTCTCTCCACCACTATGCTGGTCTAAAATACCATCATTTTTCATCAACCTTAATTACCAGAGTTTTCCAGTGACATAAACTGAAATTGTTACTTAGCACTGTTTTCTTCTAGGATAGTTCTTAAATACTGTTTTTCGGTGCTGCTGTTTGAAGCCCTAGATCAGATGCTTAGCATCTTCTTTACCTAGGAGGTAAGAGTTTTAGTCCAGCATTTATAGCAGCACCTCAAAACAAACACACACAAACACTGGCTTGCTCTCTTTGGGTATAGTATTTACTCTAGATCCTATAGAGTGGGGAGAGGATTTGTTGTTGTTAGGTGCCATCTAGTCGGTACTGACTCATAGCGACCTTATGCACAGCAGAACGAAACACTGCCTGATCCTGGACCAACCTCACTATTGTTGCCACATTTGAGTCCATCGATGTTACTACCTGGTCAGTCCATCTCATTGGGGGTCTTCCTCTTTTTCTCTGACCCTCCACCCTACCAAACATGCACTAATTGACTAGTCTGGGCATCTACCTCACATATTTGGGTGAAGAATAGGGGAACAATGATACCAAAAAGAGACGAAGAATAAAATAAAAACGTACCCATAATACCGGAATAACTATGTTGTTGTTGTTATGTGCCGTGGAGTCGGTTCTGACTCACAGCGACCCTGTACAGGGTTTCCAAGGCTGTAAATCTTTACGGGAGCAGAAAGCCTCATCTTTCTCCCGCGGAACCTCTGGTAGTTTCCAACTGCTGACCTTGAGATTAGCAGCCCGATTCATAACTACTACGCTACCAGAGCTACCAGAGATAACTATGGTTGTCTCCATTTCAACCTCTTCTCACCAAATAGTCAAGCTCCCCTATCAAGTTGGAGTCCTGGTATGGCACAGTGGATTAATGAGCTGTACTGCAAGGTTGGTTTGAACCACAAGGTCGGTGGTTCAAGCTCAGCCGCTCCTTGGAAACTGTATTCAAGATTTCTAAGCACTAAACTAAAAAACAAAACAAAAATCACTTTATAAGCAAAAGTCATTTTAAAAATCAGCATGAAAATTATTTCAAAATAAAACTTAGAAACTAAAATCCATCAACAACCAAATCAATATGATCATATTGTTGTTGTTGTTGTTAGCTGTCATCAAGTGGATTTCAACTCATGTGACCATGTAGAGGGTTTCTGTAGAGCAGTTGATGAGTTTGAACCGCTGAACTTGACTTTCAAACCAACTTTGTGGTCCAGTGCTTATCTTACAACATCACAGCAGGAATGTAATTATATTACTCACATATTTAAAGTTCTTCAGTAGATTCTTATTGCTCTTAAAACATATAAAAATTTTCAGATAGAGAGTCTTCTGTCTTTTTTTGTGTAATTCCTTGTGTCCATGGTCTTCACTTAGTAAAACTGATCTTCTCTTCTGAGTTTTCTTATTCTATCATGCATCATAGCAATCTCTTTCAGAAACATTCTCCTAAATACCTCTTATGTTTTTATGCCTAGATCTAATCTACTCACTCCCAGCTTGCCTTATTCTACCCACCCCTTTAGTCTACTTGTTACTTAAGGATTTTTTAGGTTCTAGAACAAAAATTACTTTTTCAATGAAGCTCTTTCCTTCTGTGTTAGTTTCTCAAGATATATGCTGTCATATCTTTGTGCACATCTTCTTCATAACACTCATGACACTTAACAATACACTTGAAATTACTCTCTAAATGTGTATCTCCCTTTCTTTTGACAGATTAATGGTTTTATGAGGTTAAGAACCATGTCATCGTGTTTGAACCACAATATTCCCAGTGTCTAGCATGATGCCTGGCATGTAGTAGGTACACAGAAACATTTGTAATATAAATGAATATGTGAATCAGTTTTAATGTACTGTTCTCTTTACGTAATTAGTCCACTTCCTTTCAATGATATGCTTTTATTTCTTTGTAGGTAGAATCTGCCTCTGTTGGCTACAAAAGTGATGAATTCTTACTGTTTTAATGACTTTAGTTTCCTTCTTTAAAAACAAAAACAAGTCTAATATTTGCGTAGGCTCACTGTGTACCCGACATTGTCCCTGGTCAGGCAGTACACTGGGTGGGTTAAATAAAGGAACCTCTTCATTCCTCAGACATAATTGGAAGCTTTATATTATTTTTATAAATCACCAGTTTCAGCTTATAACTGAGGAAATGAATTTCTGAGCTTGAATAACTTTATTCTGGAGTCACAGTTACTAATTGATGGTAGAGATCCAAATCTAGATTTCTTTCAATGTGTCTGATTTCAAAACCCAAGTGTGTTTCAACATTTAATCTCTGTATCGCTGTTTTTTTCACTCTTATTCTAAGATTATTTCGCTTGATTAAAGATCAGACTAGGGAACAGTGTTTGTAATTTCTATAATTTAATTCTGAATATTACCTTACTAACTAGCTCTGGTAGCGTAGTGGTTAAGAATCGGGCTGCGAACGTTAAGGTCAGCGGTTTGAAACTACCAGCCGCTCCGCGGGAGAAAGATGAGGCTTTCTACTCCCTTAAAGATTTACCCCCTCGGAAACCCTGTACAGGGTCGCTATGGGTCGGAACCGACTCGATGGCACTTAACAACAACAACAACAACTAGAAAACAAACAAACAAAAAAACATAGTCCTTACAATTTAAGGGTCAATGATCTGTTTGAGGATAGAGAATTTACGTTCATGAAAAAAACAAAACAAAACAAAAAAAACAGATGAGGGGAGATAGCATTGCGTTTCCAGATAATAAATACTAAAGGACCTTGGAGAAGGGAGCAGCCATTGGTCATGAAGAGCAAAGCAAGAAAGTCCCAAATATTCAGATAGCAGTTATTTGGGGGAAGGGTTAAAATGAACCTCAGGGGGCTCCACCAATTTTATTTACATCTTAAGGTATTTAGATACCTAAAATATGTTACACTAAGAAAAAAAGTGCAAAATGCACAGATAAGATCTATGTACTGACGACTAGCGGTTCCAATCAGTTAACTTCTACTCATGGCAATCTCATGTGTATCAGAGTATAATTGTGTTCCTTAGGGTTTTTAAAATTAGATTTTTCAAAAAGATCATCAAGCCTTTCTTTGGTGGAAGCTCTGGGTGTACTGCAAAATCTAACCTTTTAATTGTCAGCAGAAAGCATTAAACATTTGCTTTAACTAGCAACTACATAGCTATACATTATTGTTACCTGTCTATGAGCCAGTACTGACTCATTGTAACCCTGCATAGGGTTTCTGAGGCTGTAAATCTTTGCGGAATCAGAAAGCTTCATCTTTTTCCTATAGAGCAACTGGTAGGCTGAAACTGCCACCCATATGGTCCACAGTCCAATGTTTATTGTACAGAGAGAGACACTGCCCTTCCTAATGCTACATGTTGCTGTTAAGTTCTGTCAAATCAGTCATGACTCAGGAAAAATGTGAAAAATTTAGGATGATGTCTCTGATTAATAATCCTTAGGTTTGTGAAAGTGGAATGTCAGGAACTAAACCAAGAAAATGTTGGCAGGAAATTAGACATGAAGTCTTAGATCCTGGTGGTTTGTCTAATGGATGTGCAGACTCACTGATTGGGGATGAAAAATAAAGGTTAATGATAGGATTTAAAAAAAGAAAATGAAAATAAAAAGATGACTTAACAATTATGAGCTTAAATTCTGTGGCAATAGGTGTGCCATGAGCAGAAATGTGAACAGAACATGGGTTAGGGTTAGGAAATGTAAGATCAAATGCTTGCAACAATGAGGCTAGAAGTAGAAAGTAAAGCAGACTGGGTAGAACAAGTTAGAAGGACCATGGGAACCAAAAAGAATCCGGTTGCTATTCAGTTCCGTTCATTAGAGAACTGGGGTTAGCAGATCACCAAACTTTCCAAGAGAACCTACAAATTCAAAAATATCTTCATTTTAAATGTTAGTAATAATTCAGTTGTTTTTTTGTTTTGTTTTTAAAGCCTACATTGTGTGAAACAAGACATTTCCTTGGGTTTCATGTAATATTTGGGGCACAGTTAATTATGTTTAGCGTAGGGAATAAAATACTTTTCTTTAGAATTGTAAGGATTTGCTATCAGATGAATGGTTTTTAGGTATGGAATTCAGTGAGTTCCTATTTCACAACTCAAAAAAGCAAGAACAAAGAAAAACAAAACCATTTACAAGCTATTTTCTTGTCTTTTGAAGTTTTAAAATGCATTGCAGTTTCAGTGGTTTTCTAAGCCTTGATATACAATTTAAAGTGACTACATTATACAACCTAAGGTACTGAGATATCTAATACTTTTTCTTATATTTGGCACAATTTCAGGAACAGCTTCGATATGTATGTTTTGTGTTGATCTGCTATATACATGTAGTATGCATGCTTTATCTGAACATGAAAATCTCGTGGTGTTTTAAGGATGCTATTTTGTTTGCATTTAATTAGAAACAAATTCAAGCTAATCTTTAGAAAATATTTTTGTATAGTAAACATTTCTTCTATTGAATGGAAAAATAAAAAGGACATCTGGTTTGTGTGTGAAAGAAATGGCTTCTTTTTTTTTTTCCTGTGAGTTTGAAATGCACGTAATTGGAGGAAGAAGTATGTTGTCTTTAAGAGAACTGATTTAAAAACCTATGCTTCTTTCTATATTAAAGCTGTATTTAGTCAAATATTGTCTCTCTCTCTCTTTCTCTCTCTCTATATATATACACACACACATTTAAAAACCTATGCTTCTTTCTATATTAAAGCTGTATTTAGTCAAATGTCTATACACACACACACACACACACACATATATATGTATATATATATGTATAATGTATATATACTTACTAAATGCTCTTGAATACCTCATGCTAACTTTTAAATGCACCTTCATATCTGAAGACAAGAGTTAGCCTCCTCAGTACATGTGCTTTCATTGAGTGGGGAAAATTGCTTCCTATTTTTAATACCCTTCAAAAAGGAGATAAACAACAAATATGCCAGTTATGGCACTTCTCTTCAACCAAGAGATAGTAGACACAAGAGAAGAATGCATATCTCTGAAAATTTCTTTGAAGCTTCTTTCAAGATGTCATGTGGATTTTGTAATCTGTTCCACAAAATCTTTACTTCTTTATTTAAAATCTGTGTTAAATTATTTATAGTTAGAACACAAATATTTCCTACTCATCATAGTGAGATACAGACTCATGCAAGGTATGTAATATTAAAACAGGGAGTCAGCTTTTCTGTGTTCAAATCATGCTATACCATTTATCATTTTAGGAAAGTCACTTATACAATTACGGATAAAATCTTAGTACGTTGGGCTGCTCAGTTCCTTCTCTTACACAGCAACAAGAAAATAGCATGAACTACAAAGTGATCTGCCACTCATCTGTCGGTTTGCTGTACTGCAGTTACTTGAGAGTTGCTGTGATGCTGGAAGCTATGCCACCTGTATTTTAAACATCAGTAGGGTCAATCATGGTGGGCAGAGTTTAGTGGAGCTTCCAGACTAAGACAGATTAGTAAGAAGGAGAGGCAGACTACTCATGAATGATTAGCTACTGAAAACCTTGTGAATAGCAGAAGAACATTCAGATAAAGGACCAGAAGATGAGCCCCTCAGGTGGGAAGGCACTCAAAATATGACTAAGGAAGGTCAGCCTCCTCAAAGTAGAACTGACCATGATGACACAAAGGAAGTCAAGCTTACAGGACCTTCATTTGTTGTTGGGGCACAACTCAAAATAAAAAGAGACAGTTGCAAACATTCATTAACAATTGGTACAAGGAAGGTACAAAGTACGAATTTAGAAAAATTGGAAGTTGTCAAAAATGAAATGGAATGCATAAAAATCAATATTGAGCTGAAATGGACTGGTATTGGCAATTTTTAATCTGACAATCATATGGTTTACTATACTTGAAATGACAAATTCAAGAGGAATGGAGTCACATTCATTATCAACAAGAACATTTCAGGATCTCTCTTGAAATACAATACTGTCTGTGATGGGATAATATCTACAAGTCTAATGGAAGACCAGTTAATACCACTGTTATTTAAAATTACACACCAATAATTAAAGGCAGTGATGATGAAATTGAAGAATTCTAAAAAATTCTTCAATCTTAAATTGATCAAATATGCTGGTGATTGGGATATGAAGATTGGAAACAAAGAGGGAAGATCAGTGTTGGAAAATATGGCCTCGGTGACAGAAATGATGCTAAAGATTGCATGATAGAATTTTCCAACACTAATGACTTATTCGTTGCAAATACCCTTTTGAAGCAACATAAAAGATGACCATACACCTTGACTTCACCAGATGGAATACAGAGTAATCAAATTTACTACATCTATGGGAAGAGATGATGGAAAAGTTCAATATCATCAATTAAAACAAGGTCAGGGTCAGGGGTAAACTAGAAAATGAAAACAAGCCCACAAGAGTCTAAATGTGACCTTGAAAATATCCTACCTGAATTTAAACATCATCTCAAGAAAAGATCTGATGCATTATACACTAAAGACTGAAGACCAGAAGAGTTATGGGATGACGTCAAGAACATCACACAGAAAAAAAGCAAAACATCATTATAAAGACATGGGAAAAAAAGAAAAAACCAAAATGGATGTCAGAAGAAGATTCTGAAACATGCTCTTCAGAATAGACATGCTAAGGTGAATGGAAGAAATTAGGAAGCAAGAGAACTGAACAGAAAATTCCAAAGGACAGCTTGAGAAGACAAAATCTATAATTATGATGAAATGTGCAAAGACCTGGAGTTAGAGAACCAAATGAGAAAGATACACTAAGTATTTCGCCTGCTGAAAGAACTGAAGAAAAAATTAAAGTACCAATTTCTCAATATTCTGGTGTGGCACTGTAGGATAATCACATGGTTGGTTTGAACCACAAGTTCAGTGGTTCATATTCACCAGCTGCTCCTCAGAAACCATATACAGGATTGCTAGGAGTCAGAATTTACTTGACAACACCTTATATATAACATGAGCAAAGCATTGAATGATGCAGAAAGCAGCAAAAGAAGGTGGAAGGTATGTACAGTCACTGTACCAAAAAGAAATGGTCAATGTTCAACAATTTCAAGAGGTAGTATATGATCACAAATCAATGGTATTGATAGAAGAAGTAATCAACATTCATGGAAGCAGCAGCCAAGAAATCAAATGATATATATATAGGCAAATCTGCTGCACAAGACCTCTTAAAGTTATTCAAGAGCAAAGATATCAGTTTGAGGACTAAGATGCATCTGACCCAAACTATGGTATTTTCAACAGTTTCATACACATGTGAAAGTTGGACAAGGAATAAGGAAGACGGCAAAAGAATTGATACATTTGAGTTTTGGTGTTGAAGAAGAATATTAAAAGTACCATGGACGGCCAAAAGAAAAAAAAAATCTGTGTTGGTAGTACAAACAGAGAGCTCCTTAGAAGCCAGGAGGTAAGACTTTGTCTCTCATACTTTGGATATGTTTTCAGAAGGGATCAGTCCCTGAAGAAGGACATCATGCTTGGTACAGTGGAGTGTCAATAAAAAAAGAGGAAGATTCCCCAGTGAGTTTGATTGACGTAGTGGCAGTAGCAACAGGTTCATACGTTCATATATACCAATAATTGTGAGGCTGGTGGAGAACCAGGCAATATTTCATTCTGTTGTGAATAGGGTCACTATGAATTTGAATGCCTCAAATGGCACATAACAACAACAATAACATCAGTATAGGATTTTTCTGAAGATGATTTGCAATGCCATATGTAGGTACTTAGTACTTTCCCTACCATATTATTTAACTCCTGTGAATACCAGGCAGTATTTCACATGCATTTCAGAGAACTGAGCATTTATCATAAATCATTACCAATTTAGTTAATTAAAATAAATTCAAATTGTTTTTCTAATAAATTCCATTATCTTCTAGTCTGTATAATTTCTTGGAAGTTCACATGGTCTATCTTGCTAACATATTATTTAAAACCTTCTGATGAATGTAAGTACATGGTCTCAAACGATGTCATATTTTCACTGATTCATGAGTATGTGTAGTGCAGCAAATTCTTTAATGTATCTTCTAGCCACACTCTTTGTAAACTCCCAACAAACTCTGGGTGTGAAAAGGTGATAGGATATGATGATGGATTTTATGGTTCAGTTGCTAGTAGCAACAGGGCTAATTGTGCTTGTTCAGTTTTGTCATCCTGCTTGTTATATAATAAACCATCTCAGAAGCAGAAGGAGGATCTCTGTACCACCAAAGAGGAAGAACCAAGACTGAAGTGTGTCCTTTGGACCCTGAAATCCCAGCACATTAAGCCTCACTGACTCTGGGACAGAAAGCTGTAACACCAGAGGAGTGACAGAGGAACAGCTGCATCAGAACTAAGAACCAGAGCACCAGACAGAAAAGTAGACATTCATGTTCATGGAGCTAGTACAGCTTAATTTCTCTGGGCAAGAGACTCACTTGGGGAGTGAGGTGCTTTCAGGTACTTAATTAGGGGAGCTAGGTATTTTCAGCCAGGGAGCTAGACTTGAGCACTTTCAAGCTGAGGCTTATAGCAGAGTGGAGTGTCCCTTGGGTATTTATCAGCTTTGTAATATTGACCAAGAAGAGCAGAGGCAGGCCAAGAACTGAGAGCCAGAGAGAGGCGTATCTGAGGGCATGGCTAAGTAGAGCTGTCTAGACCAAAGAACTCTGTTCTGAACATTTCTGATTCTGCATTGTAACCTGTTCAATGTTCTAATACGCCCCATGAACTGCGAGTATGATGTCCAAGTTTTGTGTGGCTACTGCAATGAATTTTCAAACCCAGCTGAGTGGAGAGTTTTGTGAAAGGGAGGGTTGGTGCCATGATTTTAACAGTATGTTGCAGTAGTCATGAAAGAATAGTATTCAAAATGGCATGTGTCAAAAGACAGGACAAAATAATGCTTTTAGGCCACTGCTGAGATGTTTATTAAAACTTTCTGTTATGATAGCAACATACGTACTCATATAAGACAGAATAAAATTATACTGGAGCAACTAATCTCTTCAATTGGTTCCAGGAAAATCCTGAGTATTTTCCTTACCTAAGTCAGATTATTGATTATGCTAGTTTTATGTATGAATTGAATCCTTCCAATTATTTAGAGCATCACAAAGAATATTCTGTAACTAAATTAAAATTTTCATTGTTGTTAAGTAGTCTTCTCAA
Source organism: Chrysochloris asiatica (assembly GCF_000296735.1). Taxonomy (NCBI): domain Eukaryota; kingdom Metazoa; phylum Chordata; class Mammalia; order Afrosoricida; family Chrysochloridae; genus Chrysochloris; species Chrysochloris asiatica. The sequence goes on from NW_006408537.1 coordinate 6,501,093, forward strand.
ATGCAATTTATAAAAAGAAAAGGAAAGTGAAAAAACATTTAACATAGTGCATTGTAGTGTTGCTAGAAATTCAGTTTTGAAAAAAAAATCTGTTGAATTTATCAACTCTGGGTCACGCTTATCCTTAAAATGCATGGATTATTCAGTGCATAACAATTCAGCCTTGAGTTTAAAACTCTTGCCAGCCTTTGCCCCTGCCAACATAGCAAAGCAAAGCAAGATTTCAAGGTTACTGCTCATGTAATTGGGAAAGTAAAAATTTTAAACATTAAGTTAACATTTTAAGCTCCCTTTTGTATTCACTGAAAAAAAATCAAAAGGTGATCTTGGTTGTGGTGGTGGGTGTGCCATGGAGTCAGTTCCAACTCATACCAACTCTCTAGGGTTTCCAAGGCTATAAATCCTTACAGGAGCAGAAAACCTCATCTTTCTCCCATGGAACAGCTGATAGTTTCCAACTGCTGACCTTGAGGTTAGCAGTCTGACATGTAACCACTATGCTACCAGAGCTCCTTACAGGTGATCATAATGAAGTGAGATATTTTCAGTAAACAGTGCAATATAAATATTCATGGTATGCACTTTAATACAAAATTTCAACTAATAAACTCCAATAATTTTAAACTATATAATCATTAAATAGGGAGCTCTGGTAGTGTAGTGGTTACAAATCGGGCTACAAACCTCAAGGTCAGCAGTTCGAAACTACCAGCTGTTCTATTGGAGAAAGATGAAGCTTTCTGCTCCTGTAAAGGTTTACAGCCCTGGAAACCCTGTACAGGGTCACTATGAGTCTGAAATGACTCCACAGCGCATAAAAACAACAACAATAATCACTCAATGATTTTTTGAGTTTAGATTTAACTAGAGAGAGTAAATATTGTTTCATTAGTTGTCTATTAAAAATAAAAGGAAGCTAATTATTAAAAGCTAGCTGGATTCAGAAGAGGCCGTGGAATGAGGGATTTCATTGCTGATGTCCGATGGATCTTGGTGAAAGCAGAGAATATCAAAAAGATGTTTACCTGTGCTTTATTGATTATGCAAAGGCTTTTGATTGTGTGGTTCATGACAAGCTATGGACAACATTGTGAAGTATGAGTATTCCAGAACACTTAATTGTGCTCATGAGGAATCTGTACCAGGACCAAGAGGCAGTTGTTCGAACAGAACATGGGAACACTGAATAGTTTAAAATTAAAAAAGGTGTGCGGCAAGGTTGTATTCTTTCACCATACTTATTCAACCTGTATGCTGAGCAAATAATCTGAGAAGCTGGGTTCTATGAAGAAAAATGTGGCATCAGGATTGGAGGAAGACTCATTAACAATGTGCTATATGCAATCATGATGGTGGATCGGATAGATGTGCAGTGAGAAGCTCCGTCAATAACAACATGGAATACCGGGCCAAGCAGACTCAGGGGATGGTGCTGGAACTCTGAAACACATATAAAGGAATATTTGGGAGATTGGAGGGCTTACAGCTAGGGGAATTTGTAGGAGAATCAAGAAATCCATTGTGTTTTAATTGAAGACGCTCAGCCATTCCCTGAGCCGCCATCATGGGAGAGAACATCCTGACTGTATCAGGATTGACATCGTAATTTAAAGTGACAGTTTCGACATAAAACCAAATGGCCATGACTAGTCTGTCTGTTGTGCTACGGGGACTTGAGTTGCTGTGATTCTGAGGGCTATGCCACCGGTATTTTAAATAACCAGCAGGGTCACCCATGGTGGACAGATTTCAGATGAGCTTCCAGACAAAGACAGACTAGGAAGAAAGAGTGACAAACTACTTCCAAATTGTTAGTCACTGAAAACCTGATGAATAGCAGAGAAACACTGTCAGATACAGGGCCGAAAAATGAGCCCCTCAGGTTGGAAGGCATTCAAAATGCGACTGGGGAAGAGATGCCTCCTCAAAGTAGAGTTGATCATGATGACGTGAATGGAGTTAAGCTCGTGGGAGAAAAGCCCACAGAACCTTCATTTGCTGGTGGGACACAACTCAAAATGAAGAGAAACAGCTGTAAACATCCATCGAAAATCAGAACATGGAATGTACGAAGTATGAATCTGGGAAAATTGGAAGTTGTCAAAAATGAAATGGAACGCATAAACATCGATATCGTAGGCATTAGTGAGCTTAAATGGACTGGTACTGGCTATTTTGAATCTGACAAATTTAAAAGGAATGGTGTAGCATTCATCGTCAAAAAGAACATATCCAGATCAGTCATGAGGTACAATGCTGTAAGTGATAGGATAATATCCATGTGCCGACAGGGAAGCCCAGTCAATACCACTATTATTCAAATTTATGCACCAACCACTAAAGCCAGTGAGGATGAAATAGAAAAATTTTACCAA
>NW_006408537.1:6505872-6522111 GCF_000296735.1 Chrysochloris asiatica
GGTATGGATTACATATCAATGTCAAGAAAACAGAAATCCTCACCAGTGGACCAGTAAACAACATTCTTATCAATGGAGAAAAGATTGAAGTTGTCAAGGACTTCATTCTTCTTGGATTAACTATCAAAACTAGTTTTATGTATGAATTGAATCCCTCCAATTTTTTAGAGCATCACAAAGAATATTCTGGATAGACTAAATTGTATCCAGTTATTTTTCTAATAAGTTACAAAAATATGATCTATGAGTTTTTTGTGTCCATTGCCACAAATTATAGAACACAGCATAGAAGTCCTGTGGGAGGAATGTTTGGTATCAGAATAGGTAAAGAAATTTGGAGCGTAAAGGTATGTGTGACATCTATCTGCTTTATAGAAACCAATCTTGGGCTGATGCTCAGTTTCATTCTCCTTCTGATTTGCCAAGTCAGAGAAGGTCAAATACCTCCTCCATGCCATTTTTTTTTTTTTTTTAAATAATTGTTGTTTTTCGGTGCCATCAAGTTAGTACCAACCCATACTGGCCTTAAGCACAGAAGAATAAAACACTGCCTCATCCTGGGCCAACCTCACTACTGTTGCTACGTTTGAGTTCATCGATGCTGCCACTTGGCCAATCCATCTCGTTGGGGGTCTTCCTCTTTTTCTCTGACCCTCCACCTTACCAAGCATGATATCCTTCTTCAGCGACTGGTCCCTCCTGACAATATGTCCGAAGTATGAGAGATGACGTTTAGCCAACATGGCCTTCAAAGAGCACTTTGGCTATACTTCTTCCAAAATGGATCACTTTCAATATTCTCCTCCAACGTCATAACTCAAAAGAATCAATTCTTCTATGGTCTTCCTTATTCACTGTCAAGGTTTCACATGCATATGAGGTTATTTAAAATACCATAGCTTGGGTCAGGTACACCTTAGTTCACAAACTGACATCTTTGCTCTTCAACACTTTGATAAGTTCTTGTGCAGCAGATTTGCCTAATGCAATATGTTGTTTGATTTCTTGACTGCTGCTTCCATGTGTTAATAGTTGATCTGAGCAAAATGAAGTCTTTGACAACTTCAATCTTTTCTCCATTTATATGCTGTCTTTGATCTTCATCAGTGTGTATTTTAAGTCCTTTTTGCTTTCAGCAAGCAAGGTTGTATCATCTGCATATATCAGGTTGTTAATGAATCTTCCTCCAATCCTGATGCCGTGTTTTTCTTTATATAATTCAGCTTCTCAAATTATTTTCTCAGCATACAGATTGAATAAGTATGGTGAAAAAAATACAACACTGGTGCACACCTTTCCTAATTTTAAACCATTTGGCATTACCTTGTTCTGTTTGAATAACTGCCTCTTGGTCTAAGTACAGATTCCTCATGAGCACAATTAAGTGTTTCGGAATACTTGTACTTTGCAATGTTGTCCATAGCTTGTCATGATCCACACAAATGAAAACTTTTGGCTAATAAGTATCTGTCTGGTATTCTCTACTTTCAGCCAAGATCCATCTGACATCAGCAATGATATCCCCTGTTCCACATCCTCTTCTGAATCTGGCTGGAACATGTAGAAGTTCTCTGTCAATGTATGGTTGTAGCCGTTTTTTAATTATCTTTAGTCAAACTTTACTCATATAGGATATCAATGATATGCCCAATGATTTCCCATTAGGTCACCTCTCTCTGAAATGGGCACAAAAACAGATTTCTTCCAGTCAGTTGGTCAGGCAGTGGTTTTCCAAATTTCTTGGCATAGATGAGTGAGTGCCTCCAGTTTTGCATAAGTTTGTTGAAATATTTCAATTTGTATTACATCAATTCCTGAGACCTTGTTCTTTGCCATTACCTTCAATGAACCTTGGACTTCCTCCTTCAGTATCATTGGCTCTTTATCATATTCTTCCTCTTGAAATGGTTGAACATCGACCATTTCTTTTTGGTACAGTGATTTTGTGTAGTCTTTCCACCTTCTTTTGATGCTTTCTGCATCATTCAGTATTTTGTCCATAGAATACTTCACTACTGCAAGTCGAGGTTTGAATTTTTTCTTCAGTTCATTCAGCTTGAGAAATACTGAGCATGTTCTTCCCTTTTGGTTTTCTAACTCCAGGTCTTTGCACAATTCCTTATAATTTTAAAGCTGACCTTTGAAACTTTCTGTTCAGCTCTTTACCTCCTCAATTCTTTCATTTGCTTTAGCATTTCTATGCTGGAGAGCAAGTTTCAGAGTATCTTCTGACATTCATTTTAGTCTTTTCCTTCTTTCTTGTCTTCTCAATGACCTTTTGCTTTCTTCCTGTAAGGTGTTCTTGATGTCATCCCACAAATTTTCTGATCTTTGGCTTTGAATGTCCAGTGCATCAAATCTGCTCTTCAGATGATCTCTAAATTCAGGTGGGATATATTTTAGGTCACATGTTGGTTCTTTTTGAGTTGTATTCATTGTCTTCAGCTTCAGCCTAAATCTGCATATGAGCAATTGATGGTCTGTCCACTGTCAGCCACCAGCCTTGTTTTGGCTGATGATATGGAGTTTTTCTAACATCTTTTCCACAGATGTAGTCAATTTGATTTCTGTATATCTATTCAGGTCCATGTGTATAGTCATATTTTATGTTGTTTAAAAAGGTATTTAAAATGAAGAAGTCATTGGTCTTGCAAAATTTTACCATGTGATCTCCAGTATCGTTTCTACCACAAAGACCATATTTTCCATCTACTGATCCATCCTGTTTGTTTCTAACCTTTGAATTCCAATCACCAGTAATCATCAATACATCATGATTTCAGGTTGATAAATTTCAGACTGAAGTAATTTGTACAATTCCTCAATTTCATCATCAATGGCTTTAGTGATTGGTGTGTAAAATTGATAAATAGTGGTATTAACTGGTCTACATTGTAGGCATATGGATATTATTTTATCACAGACTGGTCTACTACACGACTTATGATATGTTCTTTTGGATGATGAATGTGATACCATTTCTCTTAAATTTGTCATTCTCGGCATAATAAACCATGTGAATGTCAGATTCAAAATGGTCGATAGCAGTCCATTTCAACTCACTAATGTCTAGTATATCAATGTTAATGTGTTATATTTCATTCTTGACAATTTCCAAATTTCCTAGATTCATACTTCATACATTCCATATACCAATTATTAATGGCTGTTTATAGCGGTTTCTCTTCTTTTTGAGTTGTGCCTCATCAGCAAATGAAGGCCCTGAGGGTTCTACTCCATTCATGTCATCACGGTCAACTCTACTTTGAGGGGGCAAGTTTCTCTCCAGTCATAATTTGAATACTTTCCAGACTGAGGGCCTCATCATGTGGCACTATGTCTGGCAATATTCTGGTGCTCTTCATCATGTTTCAATGTTCAGTAATCTTGTGCTGACAGTGTTCCACTGCTATTCATAAGGTTTTTTGTGATTAAGTTTTCCGAAGTAGTTCATCTCTCCTTCTTCCTAGTTTGTCTTCATCTGGAACCTCAGCTGTGGTGACCATGCTGTTATTTTAAATACCTGTGGCATAGCTACCAGAATCACAGCAACACACAAGCCACTACAGCATGACAGACTGATAGAAACATAGTTTCTCTTAATTAAGTGCCTAGAGGTACCCCACTCTGCCAGCAAGTCTCCTGTTTGAAGATATTTACCTTTCTTGGTCCATTGGCGAGGAAGCTCACTGCTCTGTCTTGTACTGTTGATTCTGTTGCCTTTGCTGCCACCACCTCTTTCGCATGTCTCTGCCACATCTTTGACATCATAGATATCAGTCACCTAAATCTCAGAGATAAAACACAGGACCTTGAGGTCCAAATAATGTGCTCCATTCTTGACTCTTCTTTCTTGATGACAGCTTCTGAGATGGCTCATTTTAAATTTAGTGCTTTGGTAGAATGAATCAATCCCTTGTTAGAGTTCCATATATTTTTGCTTGCATATTTCTATTCTACATGGGTAAGAACTATGGATAGCATTGTAAAGAATGGGTATTCAAGAACACAACTATGTTCATGAGGAACCTGTACACAGAACAAGAAACAGTCCTTAAAACAAAATAAGGGAAACTGAAGGTTTCAAATCAGGAAAGGTGTGTGTCAGGATTGTATTCTTTCACCATACTTATTAATATGAGCAAGTAATCCATGAAGATGGATTATATAAAGAAGAACATGGCATCACGATTGGAGAAAGACCCATTAGCAATCTATGATATGCAGATGATACATTGCTTTTAGGAAATCAAAAGAACTTGAAATACTTACTGATGAAAAGCAAAGACTACAACTTCATCTTAATGTAAAGAAAAGAAAAATCCTCACAACTGAACCAATAAATAAAGCCATGATAAAAGGAGAAACGATTGAAGTTGTCAAAACTTCAGTTTGCTTGGATCCACTATCAACATTCATGTAAGCTGCAGTCAAGAAATCAAATGACATATTGCATCAGGCAAGCCTGCTAACAAAACAAAACAAAACAAAACAAAAACACCTCTTTAAAATGCTCAAGAGAAAGGACGTCAGTTTGAGGACTCAAGTGCACCTGATACAAGTCATGATATTTTCAATTGCCTCATAAGCATGTAAAAGTTGAACAATGAATAAGGAAGACTGAAAAATAAATGATATATTTGAATTATGGTTTTAAAGAAGAATATTGAAAATACCATATACTGACATGGCACTGATTCAGAAACCATGATTCAAAGGTCATGATTACTAGAGGTATAACCCTTTTAATGGTAAGAGCTTCAAATGATTAACTTGATTCACAAATTTCTCACAACCATAATTACATGAAAATTTGAAGAAGTCACAGACTACAGAGAGAAGACTTCTGTAATTAACAAATGGGTTTCCATTGTCCATTAAGCATTGGGCTTTAAATAAAGCCTAAGACAAGGAAAGACTGGGGGCACTTCATCAACTATTTATAAAGAAAGCTAGATTCATAAAAGGATAGTATGTTGTCAGATGGATTTTGACTGAAGTAAAGAATACCACAAAGATACTTATCTGTGTCTCACTGACTATGCAAAAGTCTTTAGCTATGTGGATCATGACAATTTATAGATAACACTGTGAAAAAGGAGAACTCCAGAACTCGTAATTATGCTCATGTGGAATATGTATATATAAAGACATTAAGGAGTTGTTAGTACAAACAAGGGGAATCTGTGTAGTTCTGAAAGGGAAGTTTTCATCAGAGTTCTATCCTTTCACCACACTTATTCAATCTGCATGCTGAACAAATAATTAGAGAAACTGGAATATATGAAGAAGAACATGGCGCCAGGTTTGGAGGAAGACTCATCATCAACCTGCAATATCTAGATGACACAACCCAGCTTGCTGAAAGTGAAGAGCACTTGAGCACTTACTGAAGATGATCATAGGCTATAGCCTTCAGTATGCATTGCACTTCAACATGAAGAACACAAAAAATCCTCATAACTGGAATAAGCCATATCATGATAAATGGAGAAAAGTTTGAAGTTTTCAAGGATTTCGTTTTACTTAGATCAACAACAACCAATGCCCATGGAAGGAATGGTCAAGAAGTCAAATGATATGTTCCACTGGGTAAATCTGATACAAAAGACCCCTTCAAAGTATTCAAGAGTAAAGATGACACTTTGAGGACTAAGGTGTGACTAATCCAAGCCATGGTATTTTCAGTAACCCTATATGCATGCAAAATCTGGACAGTAAGCAAAGAAAGAAGAAGAATTGATGCATTTGAAATATGGCATTAATAAAGAATATTAAATGTGCTATGGACAGAAAGAAGAGCAAATCTGTCTTGGAAGACAAACAAATTCCTCATTAATAGCAAGGATTGCGAGACATTGTCTCTTGTACTTTGAACATATTATCAGGAGGCACCAATCCCTGGAGAAGGAGGACATGACGCTTGGTAAATGACCCTCATTCAAATACACTGACACAGTGGCTGTAATCACGCATAGCAATGATTGTGAACATGGCACAAGACCAGACACTTTTGTTAGATTATACGTAGAATTGCTATGAATTGAAACCAATTCGACAGCACCTAACAACAAGACTCAAGATAGAAAAGCAATTTACAGTACAGGTAATTCTAGCAACTCTTATAGTGGTATAAACCCCTTAGATCAATTTCCTGAACAGATAAGGATTGCAGTTGGTGTACTCAGATAAGAATGGCCACCATTCAGATGATATCTGGAATACAGAACCCATATTGTTAAAACATTAGAAATACAAGCCAACAGAAATACAAATATAGGTGATATTGATGATTTTTATATTTAAGTACAAATCCATGCTCTTTGAAATATTTGTGACTACATTTCTATTATAGATATTCATTGCTCTGCAACATTAAAGGAATTCTGGGGGTGCTGTGGGTTAGACGTTCAAACACAAGCTGCTAGCTGCAAGATTGGCAGTTCAAATATACCAGCTGCTCTTCAAGAGAAAAATGAGACTCATGTAAAGATTTACAGTCTCAGAAATCCTATATAAGGTTGCTATGACTTGGAACTGACTCAGTGGCAGTAGGTTTGGATTTGTTTTTGAGTTTCTTCAAAAGTAAGCAGAAAGATACCATGACAGTCTATTTTCCCCCCACAGGATAAAATCAATACTCAAAGAAGTAGAATGAAACATATCTAAAATGTTGAACAAGGCTCAAGAACAAGGTCTCCTCCATTCTCAGCTGAATGATTTTTTTAGTGATAGAGAAGTTGAACATGCTATGATCATATTGTGCACACTCTCCAACCACAAGTGTTCTATTTCTTGGTTCATCTGTGTAGAAAATGGAATTTCTATGGATATTTTAGTCACCTGCGTTTGTGCCATTCTGTGACTATCACCCACCTGTGGGAAAAGACTCAAGACAAAAATCAAATGGAGAATTCATCCTTAACCAGTTCTTTTCACAATTTTAACTCCCCTTCACATCTTCCTAATTTATTTACTTTTCAGCTATTGGGTAGTTAGTTTTTGTATTGTTTTTACAGATTTTTTTTAGTTGTAATTAGTGGGACAAATAGGATGTAATGGTTGTATACCACTATAGGAGTTCTAGAGTATCCTGTTACCATTTTTATAGAATTGCATCATTGTCTTGGGTTCTCTAGAGAAGCAAACACAGTAAAACTTATATATGTATATATGTATAAAGAGAAGTTTATATCAAGGAAATGGCTCTCAATTACAGAGCTGAGAGAGTTCCAAATCTGGGTCAGATGGACCAAGATTGACAGGCAGGCAGGCAGATCCAGTAGGCAGAGAGGTTCAACAGTCAGAGAGACAGACAGGCAGATCTGATAGATAAGAAGGCAGACTGCTGATGGTTCCTAGGATCAGCAGGTAATAGAGCAGGCTATTGGCTGAACTCAAAGAACCAGAGGTTCAAGGATAAGCCAGATGCAAGATCAAGACCCAGAAGAAAAGCAAAAGCTTTGCTCAAGTGTCCATTGTATCAGAAGAAAGCCATACCCAGACAGAAATACTCTTTTAATTGACTGGCTGTTCATTGCCAGTCATCACTGAGTTAACTATGTTCATAGCCAATCATCACAGAGTCAATTACACTGTATTAGATTTTACTGTGGGCATAACCACATTTCAATGACCAAATCACTGGGAATACTAGCCCACTCAAACAGACAGAAAACTTATATATACAATTATCATAAGAAATATGAAAACATCTAAAAATGGCAGAAATAAATGTAAGTGATCAAACATCATACTTTCAAATCCAATGCTTTACTTTTGTATTGGTCTCTTACTCCTGAAAGTTTTCCATTTCTCATGGTATCTCTCTCTGTACAACAGTGGATCTTTGTTTTGTTTTATTTTCATTTTGGCTATCTTTTATTCAATCTACCTATAATTTGTCTTTGAACCACTCTTTTTTTTCTTATTTGTGCAACTTCATCAACTCTTCTACTTTTAACCACTGAATTTTTATGGGTGGCATATGGTATACACATATACAAGTGGACTTCATAGATAGGATAGGTGGAATGAGAGGAAGAAAAAAATTGTCTTTTTTATTGAAGTTGAGTGAAACTTTTGAAAACATGAGGTAACACAAAATGACACTATGCAGTGGGTGCTCATAATTATTATTCAAGTCCTTGATGATTGCACATAATGGACATGTGGCATGCCAAACAGACATATAGTAGTACATCAAAGACGCTGCTTACTCCGTATGTCACCTGAAAATAATTTATTCACTTGAATTTTACCTAACAGTGAAAACAACACCTTTCCAACACACAAAGAAATCATAAGTATGAGGGTCTTCTAAAAGTTCATGGAAAAATTACATTATCTTTTCATTTTATTTTCCCATGAACTTTTTGAAGCCTCTTCATAGACTGAACAGCCTTATTTTTTTGTTCAATAGTCAAAGAGACAAATTCACAGTCACTCCTCATGGCTACTTCACTTCATATAAGAACCTCTCAGCGTAGCAATATGGTGCCATTTTACATGTATACACAAGTACCTTACATAATGCAGTATGTATTGTAAATGCTACAAAATATACCAATAAACTCAAACATCACAAAATGTAACTGGTACTTAGATATACCAGTGGCCATGAAAAGTTTACAACTATTAAATATTAATTTTACAATTTAAACTAATTAGGAAGATATTAAATTCAACCATTACAATATATAATACTTCAGTCAACTTATTTAATATTTCAGGAAACAAAAGTAGATATTGTAAGGTGAAATATGAATTTGAAAATTAATTATTCTACCAAATTTTATTTGGATAATGAAAATTAAAATACTTAAATGCACTGAGAGAAGAATTAACTTGCTAAAAAACTCTCTTATTCATTCACTCAGTTATTGATTTTGGAATATTTGTTACACTTGTACAATGTGAAAATTCTGTATTGGGTACTGAGGAGACAATTGAATGAAACTGACAAGGAGACAATTATAAAACAATGTGATGCATATTGTAATCAAACTAAATACAAAGGTAAATAAGAAAACAATTGCTACAAAATCATAGAAACTTTTATTAAACAAAAATATCAAAATGCAAAGCTATTGTTTCTCAACATATTCTTTATTTAGGTTTATATGCTGCTGAAGATGGTGTTTCCTTCTCGCAAACCCTTCCCTGAAGAAGTCTGCCCTCGTCAATATGGTGGTGGTGGTTATTTGCCGAATTTACAGCATATCAAAATGGCAGTTTGGATATCCTCCAGGAACACAAATCATGGTCCTCTTAAAAGTTTTTTTTGAGTTTTGGGAACAAAAAGAAGTCTGAAGGGGCAAGCAGGTGGTTGAGGTAAAGTTTCCCAACAAAAGTCTTGTAGGAGAATGCTTGCTACCCCGAAGAATGAGCAGGAGCATTGTTATGATGGAAAAATACTTCCTCGGCACATCTTTGCTGGCCCTTTTCTCACCGATGTAGTTTTCAATTTTCTTAACACTTCTTCATAATAAGTCCTCATGATTATTCTGTATCCATTGAGTAAATCTGATTGTTGTTATTGTGAGGTACCACTGATTTGGTTCTGATTCATAGTGATCTTATGCACAACAGAACGAAACACTACCAGATTCTAAGCCATCCTCACAATTGTTGCTGTTTGATCAAGCCCATCATTTCTGCTACGGTATCAATCTATCTTGTTGGGGTTCTTCCTCTTTTTCATTCACCCTCCACTCTACCAAGCATGATGATATTCTCCAGGGACTGGTCCCTCCTTACAACATTTCCAAAAACTGAGGGATGAAGTCTTACCTTCCTTGCTACTAAGGAGCATTTTGTCTATACTTATTCCAGGACAATTTATTTGTTCTTCTGTTTTGTTATTCCTTCAATATTCAATACTCTTCTCCAATAGTAAAATTCAACACAACTCAAGTGCATTGATTCTTTTATGATCTCCTTTCTCATTGCTCAACTTTTACATGAGTGGTAATTCTAAGGTCTTCCACCAGTTTCTGGACTTCAGTCATACTTCATTTGCAAAGGTTGTTGTTCATCTCTATCTTGGCTCATCTTTGAGGTCTTCCTGGCCTTTCTTAAAATGCTTGATACGTCTAAAACCAATTGTTTTATGTGGGACAGAATCCCCATAAACTTGTTCTAAAGCTTCCGTGATTTGGGAACATGTCCATTTGAGTTTTGCTAAAATATTTATATTATCCCTAATAGCAAAACCATTTTTCCCATGGTTTCCAAAAAGAACCTTTTCCTTTAAAGACACTCTAATATGAAGAAAAACATGGCATCAGAATTGGAGGAAGACTCATTAACAACCTTCAATATGCAGATGATACAACCTTGCTTGCTGAAAGTGAAGAGAGGACTTATAATACTTACTGATGAAGATCAAAGATCACAACCTTCAGTATGAATTGCACCTCAATGTAAAGAAAACAAAGATCCTCATCACTGGACCAGTAAACAACGTTCTTATCAATGGAGAAAAGATTAAAGTTGTATCAACTTCAATTGACTTTGGATCAACCATCAATACTCATGGAAGCAGCAGCCAAGAAATTAAACAACATATTGCATTAGGCAAATCTGCTGCACAAGACCTATTTAAAGTGTTGAAGAGCAAAGATGTCAGCTTTAGGACTAAGGTGTTTCTGATCCAAGCTATGGTATTTTCAATAACTTCATGTGCATGAAAACTGGACGTGAATAAGGAAGACATTAGTAGAATTGATGCTTTTGAGTTATGGTGTTGGAGGAGAATACTGAAAGTGCCATGGGCTTCCAAAAGAACCAACAGATCCATTTTGGAAGAAGTGCGGCCAGAGTGCTCCTTGAAGGCCAAGATGGACAAACTTCATCTCTCATGCTTTGGACATACTGTCAGGAGAGACCCGTCACTGGAGTAGGATATCATGTTTGGTAGGGTGGTGGGTCAGAGAAAAAGAGGAAGACCCCCCAATGAGATGGATTGGCAATATGGCAGCATCAGTGGGCTCAAGCATGGCAACAATAGTGAGGTTGGCCCAGAACTGGGCAGTGTTTCATTCTGTTGTGTATAGGGTAGGATTGCCATGAGTTGGTACCGACTTGATGGCACATAACAACAACAACAACAACAACAATGAGACCAAGACAAGTGTATTACGGAAAGAACTTGTCTTTTTCATCCACTGATCACAGAGACATGTTTAAACACATTTTGTATAGAATAAACCTGTGAATGAATGAATTGGTACCCTACCAGCAATACTATTTTACTTATCCTTGTAAAGTGTATTCTGGGAGCCTAAATCAAGGAGTATCTTCTTAAACTTATACTACCAGCAGGCTTTTTTATATACGAATTAAATAACCTGGTATGATACCTTAAGATAAGCACTCCATCTCAAGGCCAACTTGAATTGTAAGGTCAGTGGTTCAAACTAACCAGTTGCTCCTTGGAAAACCAATATAGGATCTCTATGAGTCGGAACTGATTCAACGACACCTAAAAACAACAATAAATGGCATGCCTTAGTCCATATATAATCTTTCATTTTAATAAGAAATATTTATTTGAGATTAATCATTTATCTGCAGAACTCTACTAATAAAAGCATACATTTTAAATGAGAATGAGTAACCTAGGAGTGGCAAATAACTTTTATGCCTGATTGATTGCTGCAGACTACCCTAAGTATAATGGTGATAAGGATTCTAGAGATATCTGTGCTAAGAAGGGAAGGATGTAGTTAATTATTGATTTCCTGTATGTGCTAAGGAGATAAGAAAGGGAAATATTGACACGCTGTGAATACCAACTCTGTCGTGGGCTAACAGTATCAAAAATAAAATTTTCACAAGGCTAAAATTGTGTACAAACTCATAAGGCTTAATTACAATTCATGAACTTGGGAGCATCTAGTTTTGAAGGAAACTAGAGCTACTAGAACATTGAAGAGTGGTATAAAGAAGGGGTTTTATTGGCACAGTCACACAGGAACAAGGAAACTACCCTGGTGATTTGAAAATTGGCAGAGGAGCCAAGGCTTGTACTAGTTTAGATTTACATTTCTGAAAGTTTTGAGTATTAAAAAGAAATAGAAATTTAGCTCATTTTCAATTAATTGATGTAGAGTTTACCATGAGTAATTTATTAGGTCTGGTATAGTCTGGTTAACAACAACATAGATCAGTTACCCCATTAGCCTCAAGAGCAAGGAAACAAGAGTGAGTACAACATATCAAAATTAAATGTTGCTGAGATAAATTGTTGTTGTTTGGTGCTGTTGAGGGTGTCCTTTCCAACTCATAATAACCGTATGTATAACAGAAGCACAACATTGCCCTGTCCTGCACCAGCCACACAATCTTTGTTATGTTTGTTGCAGCCATTGTGTCAATCAATCACATTAAGAGTCTTCCTCTTTTTCACTGACCCTCTATCTTACCAAGCATGATGTCCTTCTCTAGGGGACTGATCCTCTTGATAACATGTCCAAAATATGTGAGACGAAGTCTCACCATCTTCACTTCTAAGAAGCAATCAGCTATGCTTCTTCCAAAACAGATTTATTCTGTTGGTAGTCCATGATATTTTCTGTATTGTTTCCCAACATCCTAATTCAAATGCATAAATTATTTTCTGGTCTTCCATATTCATTGTCTACTTTTTTGAATGCCTATGAGTCAATTAAAAATACCATGGTTAGGTCAGGCATGCCTCAATCCTCAAAGTAGCATCTTTGCTCTTTAACACTTTCAAGAGTTCTTTTGCAGCAGATTTGCCTAATGTAATACATCATTTGATTTATTGACTATTGCTTTCATGAACATTACTGTGGATCCTTACTGAAATCCTTGACAACTTGAATATTTTCTCTATTTATCATGTTATTATTTATTGGTCCATTGTAAGGGTTTTTGTTTTCTCTACATTGAGGTGTAATACACACTGAAGACTGTAGTCTTTGATCTTAATCAGAAAGTAACTTCAAAGTCCTCTTCACTCTCTGCAATTAGGTAGTATGAAAGAGAACTCCAAAACAGAGTGCTTGATATAACTAAAATGACTGACATAACTGAATCAGACACTATTTTGTCCTAGACTCCTGTTTCCAATTTAAAAAAAAATTTTATGGTATATGATCAATGATCACCCTTTAGACCAAAATACCTAGTTCTGAAATATTCTAATGTGGCCTACCTAGATTGTTACAGGAACCAATTCTGGAATGCAGGAAACTGTGGCTAAGGTTGAGTACTTTAACCCATAGAAATTCTTAGTAAATGAATGTTACAGAGCATTGAATGTCAACCAATCAAATGCACCCCTATACTGTTTTCTCACCATGACGTATTTCTGATAAAAGACATGTACTTATGTTCCCTCTTCAGAATGCCATTTTGAGCTTTCATTGTGACGCATCCTGATTTGCAAATCTTTTCTTTCATTTTATAGAAACTATTTCAATTTCAATGGTAGAAACAGTCAAAGTTGAGCTGATTCAGTAGGCTACAATTACATTCTAGAATCAGTTTCCATGCCTGAAGGAGAGAAAAACGTTGTCAAGGAATAGTGGAAGGGTGCAGTGACACCCTGCTGCAGACCAACTCCATTTATCTCTCATTGGTATTCAGCCTGCAAATCCTGAGGAGAAACAAACCAACATAAAAGTCTGGAGTGTTATTGTTTCATGTGTGGTTGGGGTTGATTCTAGTGAGTCATCCTTTAAGAGAAAAAAAAAAGAGCCTTTTACCTAGACACCAGAGATCCATTATGGACACAGCTTTTAAGTTGCAGGAAACTTTTGGATGGCAGTAGGGAACAAAATAGTGTGCTGTGCCCTTGCATTCAAATAATTCTTCAAAGTCTGGCATGAATGACAATAGCAGATAAAACCCAACTCACTTCTGTCCAGTCAAATCTGATTCATAGTGACCATACAGAATAAACTAAAACTGCCTTGTGAGGTTTCCAAGGCTGCACATCTTTACTGAAGTAGACTGTCACGTCTGTCTTCCAGGAAAAACAGATTAAGAACCTGGAAATACTGAGCTCCACTGAGCAACTACAGTCTCAATTTAGTAGAATGGAAATCTAGTTATAATTGCTGGTAGAAACAATGCATTCCTGTTGACTGTGGAATCAAATTAACACCACTAGGTTAAATGGACTTATTTTTAGAGCAAGTGTTTCCCCTCTTGGCATAACTTATTAAGCTTGACATTTCTTGTCTCTTTGCTCCTACGTTTTCAGTCCCTTCTCTCATGCATGTTTATGCATACAAAATTCAAGCTGGCAGTCATATTCCTTCCACTTAACTTTCTTTCTGTGTGTTTGCGTACATGCATGTATGTGGTCCTGTGCATATACATTTATAAAATTTAGAAAGGATATGCGTTAAATCATTAATAACAATTTTCAAAGTAAAAATATGTCCATTCCAAAGCTTGCTTCAGCTGTTACGTATTGATCAGAAAATGAGGGATAACTTTCTGGATCTGAACTTATTCTTAGCATCCGTTTCCATGCTAACATGGATATCTATTGACTTCTAAGAAGGAAAAAAACATCAAAACAAAGTAATTTGTGTGTCTATTGGAATACTGTTATTTTTAATTCAAAATTGACTTTAGAATATAAAAAAATGATTACTTGGATACTTTAGCAATTTCCTTCTTATTTTTGAGGTGAATGTTAACCATTTGCTATAATGTATATCCTTGGAAGAGAAAAAAAAAAGAACAAAATGCAAAAACCGGGTATTCTTATATTTGTTCCAGTAAGTGTTAGGGGAGAATCACTGGTAGCAACGAGTGTGGTTGAGATCCCAGATGGGGACTTGGGTTTGTGAAATGTCAAAAAAATAGTAATGGAAAATGCTCTAGTGTGAAAATATTTGTTCAGTTTTGACCACTGGTCTGATTTGGAAGAGGAAGAAGTGCAGAATCAAAGTGGCACTGATACCTTATGTTTAATTAATTAAGAAATATGTAGACTTCCACTGAAAAAATAAAAAAGAGAGCTAGTTTTGTTAAGGATCAAAGTTTGGTTTAGATATATAATTATACAGACTCGCCTAAACATAGTGTCCAATGGAATGAAGCACTAATTTGGATCCAAAAGACTGAAGAATTCTATAGACCTTCAGTCAAACATAGCATAATAAAACCCACAGTAAATCTTCCTAGCATCATCTTTACTTAGCTACTCTTACTTTAGACCTGGGAAACACAAATAATTAAGCACTCAGCTACTAGCTGAAAAGTTGGCAGTTCAAAGCCAGCCAAAGTTGTCTTAATTCACAGTTGTGGTTTTCATATACTTGAAAACCAGGAGTATATAGAATTGGAATCTATATTTTAACAAGAAACCCAGGTAATTCTTATGTGCTAAGATGTTCAAATGTAGATTTTGATTTAATATATCGGGTGGAAATGCAAATTCTTAGCAGAGGGTCAAACTAGAATGAACCATTTTGAAGCCCTGCTGAAAACCTATGGAGCAGTTCAACTTTGCATACATCACATCACCATGAATCAGAATCTACTTGAGAGTAATTAATAACAATATTACTTTTTAAATGTTCAGACTTTCTCAATAACTCATTCCTCTCACTTCCTACAAAATCCCATTATCTCTAAGAGCATCCAGTTCCTTCAGGGTTTTTTTTAGAACAATTTGTAGATAATGGTAACTAAGTCTTTTAATGCTCACTAGCTCTGGTAGTGTAGTGGTTACGAATCGGGCTGCTAATCCCATGGTCAGCAGTTCGAAACTACCAGCTGTCCCGTGGGAGAAAGACGAGGCTTTCTGTTCCCATAAAGATTTACAGCCTCGGAAACCCTGTACAGGTTGCTATCAGTTAAAACCGGTTCCATGGTACATAACAACAACAACAACAGCATACAAGTATCCTGGTGTGCCCCTGTAGGATCAGCACTGGACTGCTTAGGTCAGTTTTTCAAACCCACCAGCAGCTTCTTGGAATCCATAAAGAAGATTGCTATGAGTCAACTGCAATTTACAACATTAACAAATACAAGTGTCTTGCTTGGGCCTTTACCTAAATACTTTGCATATGTTGTTGTTCTTGTTATCACCATACCAGAACACCAAGTACCTACTTTATAGATAAGAAAACTGAAGCACAAATAAATTACATGCTCAAGGTCACTTACAAAGTGGTGGAGTTGGAATTTAAACCCACTCAGTTTGGCTTCTGAGAGCCCATTTTTGACTAGCTCTGGTAGCATAGT
>NW_006408537.1:6522211-6523997 GCF_000296735.1 Chrysochloris asiatica
TTTCTCTCCCCCTCCAGTGTCTATTTTATAATACAATGCAAGGAAAACACAAGGAATATTTTTAAATGATTATGGGATTATGCACTAATTTGACCAATAAAATCAGTGACTTAGCAAAAATATTATCGGTTTGCACATATATGTGCACACACAGTAATGAATTAACATATACACAGGAAAATTTGTGAGAGATGAATGGGACTTAATGGGAGTGCCTTGTTTTTCAGGGTCTGGCATATTTCCCACCATTGACAGGATGAAATAAAAGTCTTATCACTTTTCTATTACTTTCTATAAGACGAGAATATTTCAGTTTTCCTTCTCTGATGATTTCACTTTACATAGTTTCAAACTTTCCTAGATTTTACTATGTCACTTACTATGGGTCTGATGTTATCTTAACTTCTTTGCATATAAAACTCACAAAATTCATATGATGTAAGTACTGTTACTATCCCAATTTTGCAGCGACTGTAATTGGATACAGAGCAGTTATTTATTTTGGCTATGTGATCAACCAGTAAGAGGTCAACCTGGGATTTGAGCCCATTTTTGCTGCCATGGTATCCATTCATCTTATTGAGGGTCTATCTCTTTTTGGCAGACCCTCCAGTTTACTGAGAATGATGTTCTTCTCTAGGAACTAGTTCCTACTGACAATATGTCCAAAGAACAAGAGACAAAGTCTCAACTTCCTGCTTCTAAGGAGCATTCTGGCTGTAATTCTTCCAAGATTGATCTATTTATACTTTCAGTATTCTCAACCAGCACCTGTATGTAGAGCAAGAGACAGTTGTTCAAACAGAACACATGGATACCAAATTGTTCAGTATCAGGAAAGGTGTGTATCAGGGTTGTATTCTTTTACTATACCTAATTAGAATACATACATAATTGAAATGCTTTGATTCTTTTATGGTATTCATTGTCTAACTTTCACATTCATATAAGGCAATTGAAAGTATCATGACTTGTGTTAAGGACACATTAGTCCTCAAAGTGATACCTTTGCACTTTAACACTATAAAGAGGTCTTTTGCAGCAGCTTTGCCTAATGCAATACTTCGCTTGATCTCTTTGACATCTGTTTCCACAAACATTGATGGTGGATCCAAGCAAAACGAAGTCTTTGACAATTTCAATATTTTCTCCATTTTTTTTTTTTTTTTTTACTAGTTTGTGCAATTTAAAACCATCAGCATTTTTCTTGTATGCTTGCTCTTACGATGGTGGAGAAATTTTTTTTTTTTTTGGTTAAGTGTTATCGAGTCAATTCCTACTCATAGCAACTATGTATAGGGTTTCTGAGGAATACTCAGTGGGTCTGAACTGCCAACCTTGTGGTTTGTAGTCCAGGAGTTTTTTATCTCCTTATCAAGATGCGATTTATTGGTCTAGTGATGAGGATTTTTGTTTCCTCTACATTGTGGTACAATCCATACTGAAAGCTGTGGTCTTCGGTCTCTATCAGTATTTTAAGTCCTCTTTGCTTCCAGCAAGCAAGATTGTGTCATCTGCATATCGCAGGTCACTAATGAGTCTTCCTTCAATCCTGATGCTACGTTTTCTCTTTCATGTAAACCCTCTTGGATTATTTGCTTAACATACAGATTGAATCAGTATGATGAGAGGATGATTTTGAACTATTAAGTATCCTGTTCGAAAAACTGCCACTTGGTCTATGTACAAGTTCTCTTAAGCTCAATTAAGTATTCTGAAATTTCCATTCTTTGCAATGGTATTGAGAGTTTGTTATGATCCACCCAGATGAATGCTTTTGTATAGT
>NW_006408537.1:6524097-6530296 GCF_000296735.1 Chrysochloris asiatica
AAAGAAAACAAAAGTCCTCACCACTGGACAAATAAACAAGATTCTTATCAACGGAGAAAAGATTGAAGTTGTCAAGGACTTCATTCTTCTTGGATCAACTATTAACACTTAACGAAGCAGCAGTCAAGAAATCAAATTATGTATTGCTTTAGGCAAATCTTCTGCACAAGACCTTTTCAAAGAGTTGAAGAGCTAAGATGTCAGCTTGAAGACTAAGGTGTGCCTGACCCAACCCATGGTGTTTTCAATAACCTCATATGAATGCAAAAGCTGGACAGTGAAGTAAGGAAGACCTTAGAAGAATTGATGCTTTTGAGTTATGGTGGAGGAGAATATTGTCAGTGCAGCCACAGGGCTTGTTGGAGGCAAAGATGGCCAAATTTGGTCACTCATACTTCAGACATATTGTCAGGAGAGGGCAGCCAGTCACTGGAGAAGGATATCATGTTGGTAAGATGGAGGGTCAGAAAAAACAGGAAGACATCCAACATGATGGATTGGCCAAGTGGCAGCATCAATGGGCTCAAGCGTGGCAACAATTGGGAGGTTGGCCCAGGACTGGACAGTGTTCCATTGTGTTGTGGATAGGGCCACTATGAACAGTACTGACTAGATGGCACCTAACAGCAACAACATCAACAACCATTATTATTGGATTATGGGAGAGCATAGTGGATCCATATGATAAACACTGAACTGGTTAGAGCCCACCAGATGCTCCATTGGAGAAAGATGAGAGTTTCTGCTCCCTTGAAGGTTTAAAGCATCAGAAACTCTATACAGAGTAACTGAGTCAGAATTGTCTCCACAGCACTAAACCATCATAGCTATTATTATGAGGAGTGTGGTTGCTCCGTATGATAATTATTGGACTGCAAAGCACAAGGTTGCCAGTTACAGCCCACCAGCCATTCTACAGGAGAAAAATAAAGGTTTCTGCTCCTGCAAAAATTTACAACCTTGGAAAGCCTACATAGAGTAGCTATGAGTTGAAACTGTGTTAATGGCACTTATCAAAAGCGCAACTATTGTTTTAGAGTTATCTATTTCTTGATTCAATTTTGTTAGAATTTTATTTATGCATTCTGAAGCTCTTTCATTGGGTACATAGATATTTGTTATTGTTATGCTCTCTTACTCTGTTGTTGTTGTTGTTAGGTGCCATCGAGTTGGTACCGACCCATAGCGACCTTACGCACAGCAGAAAGAAACACTGCCCGATCCTGGGCCAACCTCACTATTGTTGTCACGCTTGACCCTTTAATTCTATTGACCCTTTAATCAAATAATTCTTTATTCTATTGACCGTTTATTCAAAATATAGTACCCTTCCTTGTCTCTTATGCTGATGTTGCCTTAAAA
Organism: Chrysochloris asiatica; assembly: GCF_000296735.1. Lineage (NCBI taxonomy): Eukaryota > Metazoa > Chordata > Mammalia > Afrosoricida > Chrysochloridae > Chrysochloris > Chrysochloris asiatica. The sequence continues at coordinate 6,525,460 of NW_006408537.1, forward strand.
TCTACTTTGTCAGATTTAGTATGACCACTTCTGCTCTTTTTTATTTCCATTTGCTTGTATTTTTCCATCCATTGATTTTTTAGATGATTTTTTTCTTTGTGCCTAAGATGTGTTGTCTCTTACAGAGAGCACATGGGTGGGTTCTGTTTAGAAAATTATTATTTTTTTATTATTGTTATTTTAAACTATAAGTGTGACTGATATAAACATGTCAGTGAAGGTCTTAGCTAAGCTTAAGATGTATTTGAAAATCATAATAGCTAGCATTTATTTAGTGCATTTCCCTTGTGCCAGTTATGTCTAAAAGGTTGACCTTTAGTATCTCATCTGATCCTCACAAATATTCTAGGGGTGGGGGTTGTGACAATTATAACCATTTAATAAATGGGGAAACATGGCAAAGAATGGGCAAATACCTTGCCCAGAATCACTTACATACTCTGAGTAGAGCCAAGTTTTAAGCAGCATTGGCTTAATAATCATCAGTTTTTATATATATTGGATTGATTTATGTAATTCTCAGTCCTTTCAAAAAAGAGTAAAGCTCACACATAGTCTTGTATCTAATGTCATTTAGGGAAACTGAGCAGCAATACTCATTATTGTTTATTCATTGCACACTAATATTTGAGCCAATTTGTTATTTAGCTCTTTCTCATTGTTGATGACAAAATTCACTTCTTCATTGTGTCCTTCAAATACTGGTGGTGTACAGGATTGTAGGTTCAGGTCTTTCTCCATCAATGTCCAGGTAACTTGGACCATGCAGCACCTGTGATCATCTGTATGCAATAACAACTTCAAATCCTCTTTTCTCGAGGCCATGTTTTTCCTCTAGGTATTTGGTTGCTGTACATACATGACTGCTTAACACTTGTACTAGAAACTTCCATGGGAATAAGGTGTCAGAATTAAGTTCATCAATATCGTCACAATCAAAACTTCCTTTTGTTCTCATTTTTTCCATTTCCACTTTCTGCCCTCACCATCAGCATGTTACCCCAAGGAAAAGCCACCAATATGCCCATAGCTTATCCTACTACACCTTCCCTTCACATTCTCCTGATCACTAAGTCCAGGAGATTTCACTATGCAAATGTTTTAAATGTGCTCTTACCCTTCCATTCCTTGTATCACTGATATATTTCATATCCTTGCATTCTGATATGTAGACTGGCAAAATGGACCATAATTGGCTTTCTTTGATTTTTTTTTCCCCCTCAACTTGTTTTATATACCACTTTAAATACAGGTATTTCTTTGGTAGCGTAGTGAATAGGGCTGCAAACCACAAGGTCAGTAGTTCGAAACTACCAGCTGCTCCATGGGAGAAAGATGAGGTTTTCTGCTCCTGTAAAGATTTACAGCCTCGCAAACCCTGTTCAGGGTCGCTATGGGTCGGAACCAACTCGATGACACTTAACAACAAGAACAATTCCTTTGCAAAACATGCTTTTCTAGATATTGCTTATATTCCTTTTGAAAACATGCTATTCTAGATGATGCTTACATTTTTCTGTTTTTAAATTATTTTCAATAAAATTTAGTTGTGTTTTCAATAAAAGTTTAAACAATTTAGGTTCCCATTCAACAATTTCTACACTTTTTTTTCAATGACATTGAATATATTCTTTACAATGTGTAAACATTCTCCGTATTTCTATTCAGGTTGTTCTATTTTCCTTAATCTTGTTTCCCTGACCCCAAACAGTTTGATATAGATTTTTCTAAAGGACCACAGTACTTATTGAGGGTTTGAGCTAATTTTGTTACTTAGCTCAACCTTAGATATGCTGTGTGGCTGTGTAAAATATTCTGGTTTTTTGTTGTGCTATATAAGGACTTATAACAATCCCATCTAATCTCCATTCACACCTCCTTAACCCCGTCTTCTCTCATGTTATGTTGTAATATGACTACATTTATTTCTATTTCCTTCACTTTTATTTGTTTTGTTTTTTTGTTGTTGCTGTTTGCTTTTACTGGTATTCAATTTCTCTGAGCACTTTCTCCCCATTTAATTAATCCCAAATAGCCCCACATCTTTGATTCATCATTAAAAAAATGTAACCCCTCCACAGAAGAATAACCATTGGTGTGTAGGAAAATATTCCCCTTTTCTGTTTGATAGGTATCTTATAAATAGGAGTTACTGAGCGGGGCAGTTTATTAAGTGTCCTCCTACCAGCCAAGAGGTTGGTAGTTTGAACCCAGCCAGAGACAATTCAAACTACAGACTTTGCAACCTGTTTCTGAAAGGTCACAGCCTTGAAAACCCTCTACAGCAGTTCTACTCTGCAAACTTAGGGACACCAAGAGTCAGCAAAGACTTGAGAGCCATCAACAACAGCAACCATTTTAGTTAGCATGCTAAATTTTACTCATATTTAATTTGTTGATTTTCCGCCCTCAATTTCAAAATACATTTATTTTGAAATTGAGGGCGGAAAATCAACAAATTAAATATAAATCATTTTAAAATAGAATTATTTGTACAGACTTTGTAAAAACTTTTCTTGTAAAATGATGCGATGCATCGTAGGGACACAAAAATGTTGCCAAACTAATAAATTGGTTAACCATAGAGATTAATTACAAGATTTGTTTGGAGCTGACATCCATTCAATATCTAGTCAGAAAGCAGGAGTATACAATATAAGATATCCAGTTTGTATGCCATAAAATCTAAAGAAAGAAATGGATGCTGATATTAATACAAAAAAAATTCACATAACAGCAAAAATGCTACATTGTTATAAAATTCCTTTTACTGTACTGAAAAAGACTTGCAGACATTAATTTTCATAGTACAGATCTATAACAAAACAGTGACATTTCAAGGTCAAGTATGCTAATTGAGTCTTGGGCAAATAAGATGCTGTATTGGAAAGAAGTTGGAATAATTAATTTTGCAGATAAAGTACCTGGTGTCTTAGGGCAAAGGTTAGTGAAAGAAATGGAGGCTTTTATTTTCTTCATAATATTACTGTTCCAGACTTTTTTGATGCCAATATATTTGTTTAAAGTATTTTTAATATACAAAACAAAAACAAAAAAATAATATCCCACTGCAATTGACTCGATTCCAAATCATAGTGTCCAACACAGGATTTCTAAGACTACAAATCTTTACCTGAGCAGACAGCTCATCTTTCTCCCACAGAATGGCTGCTGGGTTGGAACTGCCAACCATGCAGCTAGTGGCCCAAACTTAATCCACAAACCTAATCATTTTAATATACAAAGGGCTTCAGAAAGTTCATGGAAAAATTCCATTATCTTTTAATTCCATTTTTCTGTGCACTTTTTTAATCCCCCTCATACAATTCTTCTTGGAAATTATGTTTAACTTCTCTTTCAAATTTCAGAGTTGTTCCCACTTTAGCATGCCTATGATTCATCTGCATGTCATGTTAAAGATGCAGCCTCTGTTATAGTAGGTCTGGTTAGAGCCCACATTTCTGCATTTTTAACAAGTTCCCAGGTGATGCCAATACTACTGGTCTGAGGACCACCTTTTGTGTAAATAGGGTCTAGTTTAGGGGTTCTTAAACTTTGTTGCATATCAGAATAATTTGGGAATATTTTAAAGCTACTGATGTCTGAATCTCATTGCTTGATATAGTGGTTTAATTGAGATGTGATAAAAAGATCAGTTTGAACTGCAAGTTCAGCAGTTCAAACTCACCAGCTGCTCCTCAGAAACCCTGAACAGGGTCGCTATGAGTCAGAACCAACTTGATGGCACTTAACAACACTAATGATTTGGGCACTGGATTTTAAAGGTCAACAAATATTAACCAGTTCTGGGTATATTTTTAACTTATAAGATATAAATTAATTTCTTATACTGGCTTTCATTTATTGGTATATTTGTAGTGTATCTATCAATAACTTTTTGCATAAATGTATAGAATATGAGTTAATCCACTATAATACACAAAAATCTACATGATAATTGATGAAAATAATAAATACTATTTGTGGCTTTCTCGAATGAATTCACAAGGAATTTTTTATTTTATTTTTATAATTGAAAACATGTTTATTGTTTTTTTATTATTGTCATGATTCTAGAGATGAAATTTTCAGATTTGAATAATGAAAAAAGTTATAAAGGAATAACAATTACGTTGACCACAAAGTTCTCATCAGCAACAATAAAATTTATAATTAAATGCAATGTTTTCAAAACATGGAAGAAAACACATCTAAATATTGAATTCTATACCCGGCTACGGAGTCTTGGTGTGGCACTGTTGGGTGAGTACTATACTGCTAACAATGAGGTTGGTGATTCAAATCTATTGGTGGTTCCTCAGAAACCCTATACAGGGTCACTATGAGTTAGAATTAACTCGATGGTACATAGCAAAACAACAACCATCAATGAAAGGACTCTCAAATTTGTAGGAAGATACTAAAACTCAGGGTGAAAGAACCAGATTTAGGAAATTGCTAATAAATATATTAGTTCATGGTTTCAGAAAGATTTTTAATCTTTGTCAGAGCAGAAAGCTTCATCTTTCTCCCATGGGGTGGCCGTTGGGCTCAAACTGCAGACCCTACTCAGTTAATAGTCAGTGCTTATCATATGTAACCCTCACACAAGAAACAACCTTGAAGAGGGTTCTGAATCATGATGACTCATTGTATGTATGCAGAGAACTGTTTCATAACGTTTCAAGGCTGTGTCTTTTTGGAAGTAAATCTTCTAGTACGTTCTTCCTAAGAGCCACTGGGTGATATCAAGTCACCAAATTTTTAGTTACATGTTTCATATATGTAAGATATATATATGAAAAGTAATTGGTGCATTAATTCCTATACCATACAG
>NW_006408537.1:6530396-6538586 GCF_000296735.1 Chrysochloris asiatica
ACGAATCAGGCTGCGAACCGCAAGATTAGCAGTTCAAAACTACCAGCTGTTCCACGGGAGAAAGATGAGGCTTTCTGCTCCCGTAAAGATTTACAGCCTCTGAAACGCTGTACAGGGTCGCTACGTCTCGGAACCGACTCCACGGCACATAACCACCACCACCACTCTCTAATATTAAACTATGGGGCCCTGCAGGATAATGCACTGTCCTACAAGGTTGGTTCAAACTCACCAGCCACTCCCTTGAAACCCCCTTTACAGGGTATTTATGAGTAAGCCCCAACTCGACACCACTTAACAACAACAGCAACTAATGATGGCACTTGTTTTTGCTTCTTCATTGTAGAAGGAATTAGGTGACAACTTGAGAAACCACCATATCCTCAGTATCTCTTCTGTTGTGAGGATAAAATTGTTTACCAAGAAAAGTTCATGACTTTAAAATGCAAATTATTAATTGTACATCTATTTCCCTACTCAGCTGTGCACTTTCAACCAATAAAAAAGTATTATGTATCTATTGGCTACTGGCTTTTACTGAGTTCCTAGGTCATGTAGATGGTTTGCATTCAACTTCTAATGTAATAGTTGATAGTTCAATCCCTAGGGTAATTCAAGAACTGAGGTAGAAAGGTCTTGTGGTTTGTATTAAGATTATAGCCCCCAAAAACACCCTAAAGAACAGTTCTACTTTGTTATACACGAGGTCACTATGAGTTGGAGTTAACTCAACAGCTTTTACTGGTCTGTTTTGTTTTGCTAGATGGGACATAAGAGTTCCAGACATAACAGAAACTTACTCGATGCTATCTTAATACATTGTTTTGTACTCCACTTTGTGTTGAAAGATATGTAAGGCAGTATCTCAGTTCTCTGATGCTCAAAGCAGGTTAAAAAAGACAAAACATAGATACATTTGAAATCCTTTCATGTCATGGGTTGGAATGTGAGTCTGAAATACCTTATTCTGAGAAATTTTCAATTTAATTATTAGTGTCACAGTATAATGATAATAATGAGACAAAACATGTAAAAAAAAATAAGGACAACCTACTTACGCATACCTTATTTTTGGTTACCTTGCTACATCATCATCTGTGGAGACGGAATATAAGAGACCTAGAACAGAAACTTCCTAGATCTGGAAATCAGAACTGTAAAGGCATCAAATATATGTAACTACATTTATGAATATAAATTGCATAGTGACTCAGCTTACATTACTTAGTTTGACTTTCATAATCACTTTCTTAAGTTGATAAAAAATATTTTTGTCATCTCTATCTTAAAAAGGAAGAAAAATTCAAAAAGTTAAGTGCTCAAGTGAACAAAGCTATTAAGTGGGATATTATCTAGATCTTCGGAATTCAGTTCCTGTACTCCTTTCACCACAGCATTGGGATCAATTTCAATCTGGAGATACAGTAACAAAACAACCCCCAAGTCTCAGCAGTTTGACTCCAAAAGTCTCATTTTTCACTGATGCTTATATTACCCACATGGGCTGACAGAATGCTTACATTGCTCACATGGGCTGGCAGGGTGTCCTGTTCCACATGGGACTCTAGCTGACGAAGTTTCTCCATCATGCAGCTATGCCATCTGGAACTTGATGTCTCCCCAGTTGCTGAGGCATGGGAAGAGAACACCAAAAGGTCCCATACTAGCAATTAAATACTTCATTTCTCCTTACAAACCATAAATAAGAAATAGTCATATGGTGGTACATCTCATTCTTCTGTGATCACACAGAAGGGGTGGAGAATCGGATGTGGGAAGCATTAGAAGTCTTCTGCCATGATGATTTTGAATGAATCATAGTCATGAGTATGCAAATGAGCACTTAAAATTACTATGAAACCTTTTCCTGTATCTGGGTTTTCTGATTCTATTTCTATAAATGATAGAATCAAGAAATTCTAAAAATCTTTTAGAGTAAATCTAAACCATACATCATGTCTTTTAGGCACATTTAAAGAGCCAATAGTCTGAAATGCAGCCAAACTAAAAGTGTCCTTGTTGTTGGTTGCCTTTTAGATGATTCTGACTCACGCAACTCTATGTGACACTCTTCTAAACGTTACCTTGTGTTGCCCTGACATTACTGACAACTGTTATTTAGACACTCAGCTTCTAGGTGAACCTAACTTAATGTCAACAGAGAAAGTAGGAATAAATGTAGCCACAGGTTTGTTTGTATATATATTTAAAATATTTTGATGGTTAGACATTGAAAACCTCCAAGATCTACTGTGATATTACAGAAAGGCAAAACTGTGATAATATATTACAAATACATGTTGTTGTTAAGTGCTGTTGAACCAGTTCCAACTCATAGTGATCCCGTATAGCATTTACAAGGAGTGGCTGTTGAGGCTGAACTGCTGACCTTGCTGACCTATGTATTGCTTGGCTGAAAATTGAGCCAAGGGGTGAGTTCAGGTTCAGAACTGAAGAGTAAACAGGAACCATAGTCTCTCTATCTGACCAGTTATTGTTGTGTTGTTAAGTACTTTCAAGCTAATTCTGATTCATAGTAACCCTGTATAAAGTTTCCAAGGAACAGCTGTGGATTTCAACAGAACAACCTTTTAGTTAGTAGTCGGTGCTTATACTCCAGTGCCATACAGGAACTCCATTGACCAGTAAGTATGATCTCTTTTTATGATTTTGAGTTTTGTTTGACATTTTCCTCCACTCTATCCAGGACTTTTAGTGAGATCCATTTCAAAGCAGTTGGTAGTAGAAGGCAGGCACCATCTAAATCTTCTGCTCTCAAAATTGTGGAGACTGATGGTCACATGGTCCATTAATCCCTTGGAGTAAATGTGAAAGCACTTTTCAGACTATAATGAATCAAAAAGGACGGGTCAGTAGTTGGAAAATATGACCTTGGTGATAAAAACAATGCTGGAGATGGTATGTTAGAATTTTGCAAGACCAAAGATGTCTTCATTGCAAATACCTTTTTAAACAACATAAAAGATGACTATACTCATGGACCTCACCATAAGTAATACACAGAATTCAAACTGATTATATCTGTGGAAAGAGATGATGCTATCATCAGCCTAAAGAAGGCTGGGGAAGACTATGGAACAGACCATCAACTGCTCAACTGCAAATTCAGGCTGAAGCTAAAGAAAATTAAAACAGATCTATGAAAGCCAAAATATGACCTTGAATATATCCCTCCTGAATTTAGAGATCATCTGAAGAACAGATTTGATGCATTTGACACTAAAGACCGAAGACCAGAGTTGTGGGATGGCATCAAGAACATCATTCTGGAAGAAAGCAAAAGGTTATTAAGAAGACAAGAAAGAAGGAAAAGATCAAAATGGATGCCAGAAGTGACTCTGAAACTTGCTCTCCAGCATAGAAATACTAAAACAAATGCAAGAAGTGATAAAGTACAAGAACTAAACAGAAAACTTTAAAGGTCATCTCAGGAAGGCAAAGTCAAATAATGAAATGTGCTAAGCCCTGGAGTTAGAAAACCCAAAGGGAAGAACATGTTCAGTATTTTTCAAGCTGAGTCAACTGAAGAAAAAATTCAAACCCTGACTTGCAGTATTGAAGTATTCTATGGGAAAATTGAAGTCCTGGTATGGCATTGTGGGTTAATGTACCAGACTGCAAAGCCATTTGAGTTGCAAGGTTGGTGGTTCAAGCTCACCAGCTGCTCCTCAGAAATCTTACATAGGGTTGCTGTAGGTCAGAACTGACTCGACGGCATTTAACAACGACAATGGGCAAATTATTGAATGATGCAGAGCGCATCAAAAGAAGATGGAAGGAATACACAGAGTCACTGTACCAAAAAGAAAAGGTTGGTATTCAGTCATATCAAGAGGTAGCATATGATCAAGAGCCAATCATCCTGAAGGAAGAAATCAAGGTACAGTGAAAGCATTGGCTAAAAAGCAACGCACTAGGAGTAGATGGAATACAAATCAAAATCTTTCAACAAGCTATCACGGCACTGGAGCCACAGAAGACAAGTATCTGGCCAACTGACTGGAAGAGATCCTTATTTGTGCCCATTCCAAAGAGAAGTGACCCAATGGAACAATGGAATGCAGATATCATCAGACATATCACTGATACCAATGCAAGTAAATACAAAAATGGCTGCAACCATACATTGACAGTGAACTTCCAGATGTTCAAGCAGGTTGCAGAAGAGGATGTGGAACAAAGGATATCACTGCTGATGTCAGATGGATCTTGGCTGAAAATAGAGAATATAAGAAAGATGTTTACCTATGCTTTATTGCCTATGCAAAGACTTTTGATTGTGTGGATCAATACAAGCTATGGATAACATTGCGAAGTATGAGTATTCCAGAACACTTAATTGTGCCCATGACCAAGAGGCAATTGTTCAAACAGAACAAGGGAACACCAACTAGTTTAAAATTAGTGTAAGTGTCCACCAGGGTTGTGTTCTTTCACCATATTTATTCAATCTTTGTGCTGAGCAAATAATCAGAGAAGTTGGATTATATGAATAAAAACGTGTCATGCGGATTGAAGGAAGACTTATTAACAACTGAGATATGCAGACGGTATAACCCTGCTTGCTGAAAGTGAAGGAGACTTAAAATCTTACTGATGAAGATGAAAGACCACAGCCTTTGGTATGGGCTGCATCTCAATGTAAAGAGAACAAAAATCCTCACCACTGAACCAATAAACAACATTCTTATCAAAGGAGAAAAGATTGAAGTTGTCAAAGACATCATTTTACTCAGATCAACCATCAACATTCATTGAAGCAACAGTTAAGAAATCAAAGTTGACAAAGACCTAAATCAATAGTGAACAGAGACCTAAATCAATCAGCCATACAGAATTGAAATGCTTAACCTAGAAGCACAAAATTGCATTTGTGTCTGGAAGGAGAATGTTAAAGGCACAAAAGCATAAGTAGCAAGACAGTATGGCCTGGTTTGTTTGAGAAAAAACTAAATATGGCTACTATTTAGTGAGAAAAGGAAAGAGATGTCCTTGAGGCTAGATCAGGGAGCATCTCATTAATTTACACTTATAGATGTAATGATCATCATTGGAAAATTTGAGGTAAGAAAGGGAGACATGACCAGAGTTGTTGTTCTAAAGATCTGCCCCCATCCCACACACCACCACTACCACTATGTAGATAACAATCTAATGTATGAATAGAGTACCAAAGGATATTAAATAATTGGTGGTTAAAGAGCAGATTGAAGCTAACCTGACTAAATACTGGAAGCTCAAAAAGCCTAGTTTTGATATGACTGATCTTTGAGACACATTTGGGTTTTTTCTTCAATGGTCCTTGAAGAAGTTGGGAAATTCCCTCTTTCAGATCTCATTTCCACTTATCAGCAAAGTAGGATCATGCCTGTCCTTTTTTCTGCATGTAATGGTGACAGGATCCAACAATATAGTGTAAATTAAAAACACTGGGCAAGCCATAAACTTCAAAATGTGGTGTTCTACAAATGTAAGATATTATTATGTATAATTATTTGTCTTGATTTAATTTTCAGCAAAGAAACGGATTGTTTCCTCTAGATTGGTTAAATAAGATCCCGGCAACATTCTAAACTACAACTAAATCTTGCTATCTAGTGTCCCAAGTCCCTGGTAGTGTAGTGGATAACACGTTGGACTGCTAACAGCAAGGAAAACTGTTTGAATCCACTAGTCACTCTATGGGAGAAAGAGGATGCTTTCTGCTCCCCTAAAGATTCACAGCTACGGAAACCTTATACAAGAACACTATGAGTTGGAACTGACTTGAGGGCACACAGCAGTAGCAGTATCCCAAGTAAAGAAAGTAGAATTTCATATTTGTTTAGAAAGAGAGTTTTTTAAATGGAAATATGGGAGGCATCGAGTTAACCAATTTGAAATCCTTACAGCTTTTGGGGTAACTTTTAAAAAATGTCTCTGGGAAATATCACTCTCGTCATTATGAAAGTGAAAGAGATTATAGACCATAAAAAGGAAAAGTGAGCCATGGCTGACTATACTGAAGATTATAGCTGTGTCTCAGGACAGCCAGACAACCATCACGTCTGGGAGCAACGACCTTCTCTTGGGCAAAACACAAAGCAAAAGGAAATGTTGCTTGCTTTTAGAGTTGAATCTAAATTAACTCCTCTGGAGTGAACCAACAGGAAGTCTCCCAAAATCTCTTGATCTTTCCACCTTACTTGGTGTCCAGTCTCCATTTTCTCTCTCTCCTATTACTGTTCCTTTATACTGGAACAAGAAGCTCTTGTAAGTAGTGGTTACGAGTCGTGCTGCTAACCTCAGGGTCAGCAGTTCGAAACCACCAGCAGTTCTGCTGGAGAAAGATGAGGCTTTCTGCTCCATAAAGATTTACAGCCTTAAAAACTCTATACAGGATCGCTATGAGTCGGAACAGACTCCAAGGCACACCACCACCACCACCATATTGGAATAGTAAAGCCTTCAGAAGAGTTGAAATGACTGGCTAAGAAGTTCTTACTTATAGTCAATTACGATGCTTGCAAATTCTGTACTTACAGAACCCTAGTGTAGCTGGTCAGTCCCTTCTCAAAAACCCTATACATGGTTATTATGGGTCAGAATCGGCTCCATTCGACGGCACTTAACAACAATATTTCCATAAGAGGAATCCTGGTATGACACTGTAGGACTAAACAGGACTGCGAACCACAAGGTAGACGGTTCAAACCCACCAGCTGCTCCTCGGACACGCTATAAAGGGTCACTATGAATCCGAACCGACTAACACTACATAACAACAACAACAACGTTCCCATAAGAGGACTCCTGGTGTGGTACTGTTGAATAAGCACTGGACGACTAACCACATAGTCAGCGGTTCAAATCTACCAGCTGAGCCTCAGAAACGCTATACAGAGTGACTATAAGTTGGAACTGACTTGATGGCACTTAACAACAACAACAATTTCCATAAGAAGCAGCCCTGATGGTACTATAGAATAAGCACTGAACTGCTAACTGCAAGATTGGAAGTTCAAACTTACCAGCCGCTCCGTGTGAAAATGGTGAGGCTTTCCGGTTCCATAATGATTCACAGCCTCAGAAACCCTCTATAGGTTTCTGAGTCAGCATTGACTGGATGGCAGCGGGTTATGAGTCGGAATCGACTCTGTTGCAGTGAGTTTGGTTTTTTATTCCCATAACATCTCAGAGTCTGGCCACAGTATAGAAATAAATAGAAAGAGGTAAATAAAGAGATGGTGGTGGTGGTCGTGTGCCGTAGAGTCGGTTCCGACTCATAGCCACCCTGCATAGGGTTTCCGAGGCTGAAAAACATTTAGGGGAGCAGAAAGCCTCATCTTTCTCTCATGAAACCGTTGGTAGTTTCGAACTGCTGACGGTTAGGTTAGCAGCCCGACACGTACCTGCTTCGCTACCAGAGCTTCTTGGATTAAGAGATGATAGGTATGTATATAGAGAGATAGTAAGATGACAGATATATGAAAAACAGGACATTATATTAATTGCAAGAAATTTTATATTATTATTATTTTTTTCTATAACATTCACAGAAGCTTTAAACTATTAAGTGAAAATTGAAAAACACATTCTTAAATTAGTATAATAGTTTCCCGTATTTATCAGTTGTCACATTATTAAATAATATGTGGAATAGTTTGGACAGCCCTACCTTAAATTGCAAGCTTTCTTATAGTATGTTCTAGGCTTACATTTTATTCCAGTTTAGACTTAAATTTTTTTCCAGTTTAGGAACTCTGCAACTCTTATCTACAATTTTTTCATTTTTATTTTCTTAGAAGGCAGGATTAAGTGTTTTCCTCCACTTTCTGTTATTATTTCAATACTGTGGAGTCCACAGAAGCACCATTTGGATTCTACTTGTAAAACTTTTACCCAAATGTCTCTAGATGGATGCATGGTTCAAAAAGATATTAATTCAAAAGAAGTGTTAATCCATAACCAAAAACTTATTAACATGTTATGAATCTAGGAAAATTAGAAATTGTCATAAATGAAATGGAGCATATAAACATCGATATCTTAGGTGTTAGTGAGCTGAAATGGACTGGGACTGGCCATTTTGTGTCTGAAAACTATATGGTTTATTATGCCGGTAATGACAAATTGAAGAGGAATGGTGTTGCGTTCATTCTCAAAAAGAACATATCCAGATCAGTCATG
>NW_006408537.1:6550385-6573765 GCF_000296735.1 Chrysochloris asiatica
ACTACTGATCCTGTAGTTAGCAGTTCATTGCTTATCTTACAGTGTCACACCAGGATTCCACTGTGCCCATAGATTCTTTCAATATTACAACTCAAGGCTTGAATTTTTTCACCATTTCTTTCATCTTGAAATAATTAGGGGAAGGACTAGAGAGAGAGAAATACTGCCTTTCTAAGTATATTGACATAGAAGGAGGATATGTTGAGAAACTATAGCTTCACATTTTAATATTTTTTGTTTAATAACTGTCCATGTGCAGGACTGCAAAGTCAGTTTGAACCACAAGGTTGGCGGTTCAAGCTTACCAGCTGCTCCTTGGAAACCCTATGCAGGGTCCCTATGGGTGGGAACTGACTCTGTGGCACTTAACAACAACAATGATTTTATAGTGATGGTTTTTGACTCACCTTCATATTTATGTTTCAAAAACATTTGCATGAGTAATTATGACTTTGAGACTATTATCTATTTGATTACTCTAATATGACCATAGCCAAAAGTCCTATTAAAAAAAAAAACAAGGAAACTTCCCTATTACAGAGACCTTTAAATCTTTGTTTCCTGTAATTTTTGTTTGTTATTCTTCTAAAGTTCTGCTCTATTTTCTCTAAGCAAAATACAGATTTCATTTGAAGGAAAAAATAAACCACTTAAATGCTAAGAGTCCAAAATCTATCTGCCCATAATTGCTTCTATATTTCAAATGAGGTCATCAATGCATTTAATATTTAGACCAATGTGGGCACCCAACAGGCTGTAATATTACACAGTGGGGCTTTTCTCTGAGAGAGCGCAGATGTGCCCACTATTTCAGGGTCTCACCAACAAGTATAAGTGAATGCAACTGTGGGTAGAAAATAAGGTGGGGAAATTGCTATTATGATTAATTCTAGCTGTACTTTCTGTCTCTTCTTTTCATCAAGTATGAATGCAAAAAAAGGTCAAATGAGGATGTATCAAAACATATTGAGGAAGCCAAACATACTATCCACAAACACACAAGATATTAGAAATTAAAGGGAAACCCTTAACACACAGGTTTTAAATAAAATGTGCCAGTCATTATTCTTACATCGATAGCATATTAATGTATCATCCATTTAGAAAATTCAAATTTTTCTTTGAATGTTCAACATGGACTTAAAATTATTTAAAATGGAAAGAGTGATCCATCTTAAATTTCTCTATATATTTTTACTTATTTCTATAAAATTATTTGGAGACTTATAGAATGTTTACAGTACATTATTTTTAATAATGTCAAATATACTAGACTTCCAGCACTTCTGATTGGAAATTATTTAGAACTTTAGATAGGGATAAATGATTTTAGTGCTATATTAAAGTAAACCACTAAACTTGGTTCTAAGTAAAGTCCTGGTGTGGTGCTGTGGGCTAAGGCATCAGACTGCAAAGTCGTTTGAACTGCAAGGTTCAAGCTCACCATCTGCTCCTTGAAAACCCTATACAGGGTCACTATGGGGCAGAATCGACTCAATGGCACTTAACAACAACAACAAATGTCTTTTGTAAGACACACACACACACAAAACAGTGATTATAATCCAATCAAAACCTGTGTTTTTGATAGTGGCACTGAGGGACATCATGTGTCATGATGTCTCCTGCAGGTCAGCTTCAGTGTTCAGAATACAGTCCCCAGAATTGATGATCAATACACCTACATTCTCTTAGTAACACATTCTGAGTCCTGATGCAGCCCTGTTGGATAAGCTCTGGACTGCAAGTTCAGTTTTAACTGCAAGGTCAGCAGTTCAAATCCACCAGTCCCTCTTTGGAAAGGACTCCATGTGTGGCCCTGTAGGACAAGCACTGGACTGTGAACCACAAGGTCCATAGTTCAAACCTACCAGCTTCTCCTTGGGAGCCCTGACTCAAAGACACTTAACAACAACACATTAGTCAGAACAGACTCGACGACACTTCACACCAACAAGCAACACATTGATCATACCACACATCTACAATGTCATATTTTAAAATTAAGTAAGTTTATCTATGGTTTTATCACCACATTATAATGCATTTCCTTTATTGGTTTTGCATTTGCATCTATTAAATTTCAAAGTCTAGTATTTAAAAAAAAAATCATATAGTGGTTACAAATCGGGCTGTGAGCCGCAAGGTCAACAGTTCGAAACTACCAGCTGTTCCGCAGGAGAAAGATGAGGCTTTCTGCTCCCGTAAAGATTTCCAGCCTCGGAAACCCTGTACAGGGTCGCTATGAGTCCGAACCGACTCCACGGCACATAACAACAACAACAACAACAAACCTAGTTAGTGAACAGAGATATAAGAATTTGGACAAATTTGTATATAAATATTATTTCATATTTTAATACAAAAGACTACAAAGGATGTCAAAATCAACCTCAAATTATATCATGACTAGTTGTAGTTAAGTGCTATTGAGTCGGTTCCAACTTGTTGCGAACATGTGTAGGGTTTCCAAGGATTGAATTGTGGATTTGAACCACTGACCTTGTAGTTAGTAGTTCAGTGCTTATCCTACTGGCTTTGTTTTTATTATACAGAAAAATATTCAGCCATTTTTATTAAACATTTTTATAACCGTACAGTGTTTAATTTCACCAGCACTTGACTGAATTGCCAATGCCTGAAAACTACTCACTGGAGTGCTGTGTGGGTTGGTGGTTTTTAAACATGGTTTTAGACATTTCTAATGTGCATAACGTTAATTCATTTTTGTTGTTGTTATGTGCCGTGTAGTTGGTTCCAACTCATAGCGACTCTGTACGGGGTTTCCGAGGCTGTGAATCTTTACGGGAGCAGAAAGCCTTATCTTTCTCCCGTGGAACAGTTGGTAGTTTCAAACTGCTGACCCTGAGGTTAGCAGTGCAATTCGTAACCACTACGCTACCAGAGCACCTTTAATTCAGTTAGTCATTATGAAAGAATTGTAAAGAAATAAATTTTTAAGGTCACAGAAAAAATAGTGTATTCATCTTATATCAATTTAAACCTTTTTTAACAAGAAAAAATGCATATAGTTTTGAAAAAAGTTTGAGAAAATGGATTCATCTTATCTACCTAAACATGATTTTACAGCCTCTGAAACCTGTAAAGTATTCCTGTGAGTCGGAAATGACTCAAAGGCACACCACCACCACCACCACCTAACATGAGAGAAATTGCTGCATGGGAGTGACAAATGACTAAATTTGTGACTATTACTCTGTCACAGAATCACTGGTTTTCTCTCTCTTTTAAGTTGGAAAAGTTATCCCAACTTCAAATACCATACTCAGAAAATGGGCATTAATAAGAGTATCCCTATCACAGAGTTGTGGTGAGGATGAAGTAAATTAATATAAGTCAGTATATTAACGAATCAAGTGAATATACAAAGTATACACTCAGTAAATATTGTTGTCTTTGTTAAGTGCCGTCAAGTTGCTTCTGATCCATAGTGACCCTGCATAGGCATTCCGAGGGGCGCCTGGTAAGCTTGAACCGCCAACCTTGCAGATCAAACTGACCTTGCAGTCCAGCACATTAACCCACAGTGCCACAGCAGGACTCTATTCAGTATATTCAGTATTTATAATATATCATTATTACTATTGATGCTGATTTGTAGTGCAATTGCCGTGATTCTGACTTGTTTTTTAGTGTTTTAATGCAATCAAGAAAAATGAAATACTAACAATCCTATTAAAGGGTCAGCTGTTTCTAATTCCATCCCTCCACTTGTTTCTATTAAGGAGCTATGGTAGCGTAGTGGTTACAAATAGGGCTGTTAACCTCAAGGTCAGCATTTCTAAACTACCAGCTGTTCTGTGGGAGAAAGAGGAGGCTTTCTGCTCCCGTAAAGATTTTCCGCCTCAGAAACCCTGTACAGGGTCGTTATGAATCGGAAACGACTCCATGGCACACAACAACAACAACTTGTTTCTATTACTCCTTCATTATACATTAATTTTTTTTATAACTTGATATAAATATTGTGCTTAATAGTTTACAAAGCACACAGAATAATCTTGTTTAATCCTAAAAGAATTTGTATGGAACTATTATTAATCCAAAAATTAGAAATAAAAACTAAATTATCAAGTGACCACGACAGCTTCAAACAGCTAGCGAAGAGTAAAACTGGAATTAAAACCAGATTCCCTCTGCAAGGCCAAAGCCATCAAAAGAACAGAAAATTACAAACAAATTTCCTTTATAAATATAGATGAAAAATCTTCAACAAAAGGTTACCAAGCCAAAGCTAGCAGTATAGTAGTCCTTGACCAAGTGGCACTCATCTCTGAAGGCAAAAGTGACAATGGCATTTGGAGATGTGGGTGTTGAATTTATTGTTGCTAGGTCTAATTGAGTCCATTTTCACTTCATACTAACCCAATGTGACAGAGCAGAGAATTGCCCCATAGGATTTTCTGGTGTGTAATCTTTATGAGGAAGTACTGGTATGGCTCTGTGGGTTAATGCACTGGAATGCAAAGACGGTTTGAACTGCATGGTTGGCCATTCAAAGTTACCAGCTACTCCTTGGAAGCTGCTATGGGTTGGAACTCGACGGCATGCAACAACAGCAACAATAATCTTTATGAGAGGACCCCTAGTGATACAGTGATTAAAGTATTTCACTGATAACTGAAAGGTCAGGCAATTAAATCCACCAGCAAGTCCACAGGAGAAAAATGAGGCAGGCTCATAAGAATTTATAGTCTTATATAAACTACAGGGAGTTCTACTCTCTTTTATAAGGTCTTTATGAGTCGAAATTGACTGAACAGCCATGAATATTGTTTTTTTTACAATCATTTTGCCTTTTCAGAATTCTTTTTAATGGCATAAATTGTACATACTTTTTCTTTTCACTTATTTATTTTTATTGTAGCTGTATATATACAACATTTGCCAATTAAACCAGTTTTGCATATACAACCTAGTCACACCAACCGCACCCCCCATGTTGCACACCATCACTACTATCTGTTTCCAAATATATTTTTTTCTCCTTTCTCTCCTTTCTTTTTTTGCCTTTTTTCCTTCTTCTTTCCTTTTTTATTTGCAGGAATGTTCCCAATGGTTTGGGAATGTTGAGAAAATAAGTATACATTGATTGTTTCCCTTCTAGTACATGAAAGATAAAAAGAAAAAATAATTAAGAAAGCATTTCCTCTTTTTATTACTTTTTTTTTCCTTCCTTTTCTTTTTAACTGCTTTCCCCACTACCGAAGTTAGCATGCTTCTGCACTCTGCTCTTTGACTAACTCTCTCGTCCCTCCCACCTCTGGTAACCATCATAGAATGTTTATGGGAGAAGGTGGCAAGGTCTGTCCTCATGAGGAGCTGCTGGGTAGATTTGAACAACTAAGTTTTCAGTGAGCAGCCTAGTGCTTACCAGTTGCACCACCAGGGGCCTTTATATTGAGCTTACACTCTTTTACATCAGAGGCCACACTTCAGGGTGACTGAGGGTAATGGGCAAGACAGGAACCTGTAGGAACAAGTACCTGAGAAATTGCATTCTGTGTTCCAGGAGTGTAGTGAGCCAACTCTATTCACCAGTTTCTTGTGTTTTTTTTTTTTTTTTTTCATTTTCACTATTTGTTATTGAAATTTGAAACAAGAGCTTAGATAATAAAAAGTAGTGAATTAGTAGAATAGCACATTAGACAAACAATCTCTAAGTCTTTTCCATTCTAAAGATTTTAGTAATAGGCAACCATTTGCTTACATCTGTGAGTTTTCATGGTTATATGTAAACCAAGATGGCATATATGTGCTATTTTAAACAAAATATTCACTTTTTGAAAAAGAAATCTCAACTTCAATTCAGCTTAGGACTGGTCAACAATTAGTGATTGATCAATAGCTTCAGGCAAAGTGACATGTTAATTCCCAAGTTTACAAAGATAAATTACTGTTGTTGTTAAGTGCCAGCAAGTCGGTTCTAATGCATAGCAACCTTGTATAGGGTTCCCAAGGAGTGACTGATTGGTTTGAACTGCTGATCTTGCTGTTATAAGTCAGTGTTTATCCTACAGGTCACACCAGGACAAAGATGAATTAGACACTAATTTTGAACTTATGTGTAAAGCACAGAGAAATATAAGCACTTATGCCTGGGGGGGAAATAGTAAAAGAGTGATTTGCTCTGGGAGAGATGTCATCTGTCTGATATGGCTATCAATCACATGGCTGCAAACTTCCAGAGAGCAGGGGCTGAGCTGAGGGTGGATGAGGTGGGAGCTGGCACACCTCTAACCACCAAGGAAGCATTAGAAAAAAGAAGGTATCACACTTTTACCATCTCCTGTGTGAATCTGCTCAGCCCGATCACCTTCTGTTACCAAAGCTGCTCACAATATGGTCTCTTCACATCTAGTCAACTGTTCACCAGTCCGTCTCCCTCTCTCACTGTCTCCGCTCAACTTCTTCTCCCAGCAGGCACTCAATCCACTGCTCTAACCTTTCCTCTGAAGTTCAGGATCCCAGAATTTTCATCCGTATCTGTTTCATTTTGTCTTTCATATCTTTGTTGTAGAGGATCCATATAGTGGGTATGCCTAGTCCGCCATCGTGCTGAAGTTTGGAACATTTTGAATTTATGAAATTTATATAAATTTTATAAAATTGTTTTGTAAGGATCAAAACCGTGCAATAATATTTTTATAAATTAAGTAAATATAACTGAGTGGTGAACACAGTTCATGTGTTTGCCTGCTAACTAAATAGTTAGAAGTTCAAATCTGGATACCCCGAGGTATCTTGAAAGAGAGAGCTGGAAGTAGACTTCTGAAAAATTAGCCATTGAAAACTCTATGGAACACAGTTCTACCCCGACACACATGGAGTCTCCATGAGTTGAAATCAATTAGACAACTTTTTTTTCTTTTTCGTTTTTTTTTTTTTTTTTTTTTTTTTTTTGAGGGGTGGGTACGTGGGGCAGATGTACACAAAAACACTCAGGAATATATATTCATTTTTTTTTTTTTTTTAGCTTCCTGTTGTTTTTAAGTGGCATTGAATCAGTTCCAATTCATAGTGACCCCATATAGGGTTTCTGAGAAGAAGCTGGTGGGCTTGAAGCACTCATCTTGTGGTTAGCAGTCCAGTGTTTATCCTACAGTACCTCACTTGAACTATTCTTGGTTCTTTGCTGTGGAAGCAAAATAGAGTAATGACAAAAGGCACAATTCAGTAATCAAAATGTACAGCTCTGCTCAATAACTCTGCCACTATCTAGCTGTGTGACCTTGGACAAGTTTTTGAACCACTCTGTGCTTCAATTTCTTCATCTGTAAAATTGGAAGAAGAATGCATAATATGTGCCTCCCAGAATTGTTGTGAGGATCAATTGAGTTAAAGCATGTAATGTTCTTGGCATGGAGCCTGGCTCCTGTAAGCACTCTGTGAGTGATGACTATTCTTAGCATTGTCTCACAAACAAGTCACTTACTTGCATCTGGCACCAACTTCCTCTCTCACCTTCAGTTCTCAGTATACATATCTAATCCACATAGCTTGCTTCACCTTTCTTTGATGGAGTAAGTATCCCTTGTACTTTCTCTTACAGATTTCTTATATGTACAACTAAAGACATTTGTTTTCCTGAATTAAAATTATTGGATTTCTCCTCTATACTTTCCATAAGACAAAAATGGAATAAGGAAAGATCAGTGCTGCCTATGCACATCATAGGATAAGAACATACTGGGAGCTTTACACATAGTTGTTGACTGCAAAAACCATGAGGGAAATTTTCAGACTTAATAATGAAGCTTAGGAGGTGAAACAAAACTGAGAGAATTTTGTCTGATATGAGACATCATTGGAAGAGGGAGAGTGTAGAAAGAAACCTGGGAGGAAAAAAGGGACAGAGTGACAGAGTGCATTCTGGTAGATTGAGACAAATGACTTTCCTGTTAGGTGTGGTGTCTTTTATCCCATTCTAGAGTTAGTTCCTAATAGTAGTGTACGTGTATGTGCTAGCACAAGGTCACTCCTTCCTTTTTTCTCTGAAGAATTAATTTCTAGCTTATCTGTGATTCAGAGATTTCTCTATAAGGATTTAACTGAAGGCCATACTGTAAGGAAATGTGGGCTTGAAGCCTAAAGAAGTCAGATAACGTCCTGCAAAATCAATGTATTTATTTTGGGACTATTTAAGCTCAATATAGTCCTTACTGAGAGTGTTCAGACTTAGTTTTCTTTTCATATGATAGGATATAAGGAAAACGGCTTTATTTAAAATGTCAGAATGTCAACAGTGGGACACCTCTCTGTTCTCTTCCTTGTTTTTTTCTAAATATACAGAAATCGACTTCACATATAATATTTTCATATAGTCAATCTACATAGAATCAACAAGTTGTCTGCATTCTGCATGATGTCAATTCAGCCTCTTAATTTTTAGTACTACCTAAACCCAATCAATCCCCATATCCACAACCTTCCTCTGTTAACACAATCATTAAATGAGTCTTCTACCTAGCTGCCTTGTCTTTAGTCCCAGCATTCTCTCATCTGTTCTTCACATGACTACAAAGATTATTCTAAAAATCTGAACTTCCTTTATCCATATGCTCACCTGCACCAAAGTCTTTATAATGTACTGTTCCCTCTGCCTGAAATGTCTCCTCTTCCTTAACTACCACTGCCTAGCTCCTTTTTTCTTCTTCAAGATCAGCTCAATAATGACCATTTCCTTGACACAATCAATGATTCTGGATTACTCAAAGCTGAATTAGGTGTTCTTTCATGCTTTCATGACACTTTGTACAACTTTCTACTCTAGAAACCAAGCTATTCTGTAAGCATAACACTTACAATTCATAAGAAGCAGATCACTGAGACTGGACTATGTATGATTGATTTTTGTGCTCCCAGTTCCTACCTAAACTCATAGGAACATGGTAGTTGCTCAGTAAATATTTATTTATATTAATTTAGGACGTTAGTATAGGTCCTCAAAAAGGATGGTCTTTCATCAAAATCAGGAATAATAAAGTAAATATGAAAAGAAAATCTGGAACAGCTCATTCTGAGATCTCCTTAAAGTTTATTACAACCACTGAGAAAGAGAGAGTGAGAGAGAGAGAGAGAGAGAGAGAACTGTTTTTGTTTTTTTCTGATTTATCCCCAGCCCCATTTTTTTTTTAACCATCTAAGGGTAAGTCAAAAAGTATAGTCACTAGGGTTCCAGTTCATATATACAGGGAGTTATTATAATCAAGACATGTCTAAACATATTTCTGTAATCAGTGGATGGTTGCATACACGTTATCTCAGTAATATGCTTGTCTTAGTCTCATTAGAGTAACTTTAAATAAAAAGGTATACTTATTGTATTATGGAAAAAATTATTTTGAGGTCACTGCTAATGTAAATTTTTTTAACAAAACTCATATTGACATCTTCTCAATTCATTGAAGCTTTGAATCAAATGCTACCCCACATAAAATAATACTCTTTTAAAAGATTAATATTTTAAGGTAAGTCCAGAGATTTCAAAGACGAGCTAAGAGAAGGAAACCTCAACAAATGAAGAAACTGTGGCTGAAGTCCAGAATCTGGTGGAAGAAGACCATGAAATTACCATTGATGAGATGACTATGGAAGCTGGGATCTCACATGGTTCTGCATTTTCAATGTTAAGTGAACATCTTGGCTTCAGTCAGTTTTTGATTCAGTTTGTTAGAAGAACAGCTAGTTCAATCCATTTTTAAGCAAGATAAAAGCTAATGAAGATGATATTATGGAATGAATCAGAGCCATGGAAAAACCTTTGGATTTACCAATATCATCCAAAGAACAATGACTAAACAATGACTTCTATGGGGATATACTGGGTCATTTTTTCAAGTTCACATAAAAATACAGAATTAATCTTCACACATCACATTTCCATATAATCAATCTTAGAATAAACTAGATGGCTATATGATGTCTGTTCAGTCATCTAACTTTTTTAGCAATACCTAATCCCAGTCAATCCCAACATCCACAGAATGTTAACAGAATTATTAAATAAGTCTCCTATCAAGTCCCTTCATCTTTAGTTCCACCATTCTCTCATCTATTCTTCACATCACTGTAAAGATTATTCCAGATGTCTGAATTTCTTTTGCCCGTATCCTCCAATTCTTTTCCTACTCTCAAATCTTCCTGACATGCTTTTCTCTTTGCCTGGAATGCCTTCTCTTTCAAAGTAGAGAGGTCAGTTCAGAATCGTTATGGCAAGAGTTTGTTTTTGTTTGTTTTCTTTTGTTTTGGATTCCAAAAGAGTAATCTTGATAAGGTATCTTGAAGGACATGAAACAATCATGGAGCCTTAGTAGGAAGAAGTGTTAAGAAAATTTAAATCAACTTTGATGACAAAAGGACAGCAAAGTTGCACCAAGAAAAATTTTTCTATGACATCTTGGAATAGATATAGCCAGAATACTCTTGGGAGGTAAGGATGGTGAGACTTCATTTCTCATGCTTCAGACATATTATCAGGAGGGACCAGTCTCTGGAAAAGCATATCAGGCTTGGTAAAATTGAGGGTCAGCAAAAAAAGAGGAAGACCTCCAACAAGACAGATTGACACAAGGGCAGCAGCAATGAGCTCCAGTATAACAACAATTGTGAGGATTGTGCTGGACAGGGCAGTGTTTCATTCTGTTGTGCATAGGATTGCTATGAGTAGGAACCTATTTGATGGCACTTAACAGGAAAAATAATTGAAGGGCATAGAATTCTTCAGGGAAGAGTTAGAGAAGTGGAAGCACTGCCTTCAGAAATATATAATTCTAGATGGAGGATAGGTTAAGAAACAATAACTTCATATTTTGATATTTTTGTTTACTAAATAAAGCTTTGTAAAATTTTGTAGCAATACTTTTTTATTTATCCTCATATTCAGAAGAGTGTTAATAAAAGAGTTAGAAGAAGAGTGAAAATAGAAGTGACAGAAAAAATAAAATTGAGTAGTTAAACAGAATTGGTCAAAATATTGTGAGCTATATTTCTTTTAAAAATATGAGTGAATATTTAGGACCCATCAATAACATGTGTAATAAAAATATTTACACCAAGAGAACTTATATTTTTAAATCGTAATGAATATTTTCAAGTAACTTTCTATGCATAAGATACTGTTCGAAGCTCTTGAGAAATATCAAATAATTTAATCTTTATAATCACCTCAAAATTATCACTCAGCAAATCTGAACTTTGATTACTGTCATGTGATGCTATGTTGCCTCCTTTTGACTCTTTCAGCAAAAATATTTTTAACTGAAGAGAATAATGACAGGTAAGAACTAAAATTTCTTTTGAAATCCCTAAAAGGTATCAAAATATCTAAGAAAAGAGATTAAATAAAAAAATATTGCAGCAATATTTTAATTCTCTAATGTGCCTGCAAAAGAGAAAATAAATGATTTGAAGTTTGGAGTGGGGCTTTTACCAGTGGAGTAGCACATATTTAAAAGAAAGCCCTGATAAATCATGGATAGAAAGAAATTGAATAATTGTAGGATCAAGATAAATCTAGGTTTGTCACAATATGAAGCAGAAATTAAAACAAACTCTTTGAAATAGTCTTATTTTTTCATGATGTATACCTTTAGTAAAAAAAAGTAAATGGATACTTTAGTAAAAAATATTTAGTAAATATTATACATTTAAAAGAACACATTGAAGTATGGACAAGTAAAAATCCACAAAATTAAAGCTAATGGTACTGCTTGCTTCTCAAATAGCAGACTGGGTCCATATTTATGGTTTGTCAATGAAAAGGAATTTGCAAAAGTAATGAATTTATGGACTCTTGGTGTGGCTCTGTAGGATAAGAACTGGAATGCTAAGCACTCCAAAGAACCCTTTAAAAACTCACCAGCTGCTCCTCAGAAACCTTTATAAGTCAAAATGAACTTCACAGCACTTAATAACAACAATGAATTTATATCGAATCTATCTCATTTTGAAAAACAAAAGCCCTTTTCAAAACAACTTCTGAAAGAAGAGAAAAATACTGATATTAATAAATAAGAGGGAAACATTATACCACAAGAAAAAGTTAGCAGGTATGTATAAATGAACTTGAATGAAACCACAGAATATTGGTTATCAAATTTACTGGTGACAAGTGGTCTGGAGAAATGGCTAATATTTTCGATGAAAGAATCAGTGTGTGTTATTGTTAAGTAACATTGAGTCTGTTCCATCTAATTGAGACTCTATGTACTACAGAATGAGACATTGCCCAATCCTAGTCTGTCTTCGCAATTGTCATGTTCAAGCCTGTTGTCACAGCCACTGCTAAGGGTCTTCCTCTTTTTCACTGACCCTGTACACTTTACCAAGTATGATGTCCATTTCCAGGGATTGAGCTTTCCTGACAACACATCCAAAATAAACAAAACGATGTCTCACCATCTCGGCTTGTAAGGAAGATCTCTTTAAACCTCAAGTTAACAAAATTCAATTAATATGTACAAATATATCACTCAGATCTTCTGTTTATATGCCACTTCTTCCCAGAAACCTCTTCTGACTATCCAATCCAAGGTGGACTTTGGAATTCTCCACTCACCATCACTTCACCCTGTTTGCTTTCATCCTAGTACTTATACCTTATCGATGATTTTCTTGTGTATTTGCTTGTTACCTCTCTATCCTCACAGAATGTAAAATTTATGATAGCAGCAACTGGTTTAAATCATGCTACCTAGAGTAAACCCTGTACAGGGTCGCTATGAGTCGGAACTGACTCCACGGCACATAACCACCACCAACAGTAAATAGGAAGACTCAGTAAATAATTGTTGAAAATTAACTACCGAGTTCTGCCATTAGTTTAAATAGGAGAAATTGAAATAGTGCAGATAGAAAAATGCAGTATTATTTCTTATGAATTATGACATTTGTAGAATAAAAGGAACACTGGTTTGAGATCAGAAGAATTGTATGGTTGTGCCAAAATTAATCCCAAGGAGCCCTGGTGTCAAAATTGTTAAACTTCTCATTGCTAATGAAAGGGCTGGTAGTTCAAACCCAACCAGTAGCTCTGTGGAAGGAAGTTTATAGTCAAGAAAATCATATGGGACAGTTTTAAACATCTGGAATCTCTATTAATCTAAGTCAAGTTGATGGAATCCAACCACAATTACTTGGCCTTTCGTAAATCACTTAATTTCTCCAGGCATAGTTTTCTCATCTATAAAATGGGAATGATAATAGTTAACCCCCAGAGATTTTGAAAGAAGCTCTGGTAGCATAGTGATTACAAGTCAGGCTACTAACCTCAAGGTCAGCAGTTCTAAACTACCAGCTGTTCCGCGGGAGAAAGATGAGGCTTTCTGCTCCTGTAAAGATTGACAGCCTCGGAAACCCTGTACAGGGTCGCTATGAGTTGGAACTGACTCGATGACACACCATCACCACCAGAGGTTTTGAAATAATGCATATGAAAATATTTTGTAAACTTTAAAGACCAAAATGCAGTGTGATGTATTCACCAGAAAGAGAGTTTTTGCTTATACCACTACATCTAAGAAGTGGTTTAGTGTTGCTTGCTACGTGGCTGCTCTCTTTTGCTTGATAAGATTCACTATGATGACATTTATGACCCTTGTTGCTGTGTGATATAGAGCTCGTGCCAACTTAAGCAAGTCATCTGCTGACCTTTTGGTTGTTGTTGTTGTTAAGTGCCGTCGAGTTGGTTCTGACCCATAGCGACCCTGACCTTTTGGTTAGCCAATGAATATTTAACCATTGCATCATTAGGGCTCCTGATAACCCTTAGGGTCCTTCAAAGATTTGGTCTTATATTTCCTATGGCACTTGCGGTTGCAAATGCAAGTTCCAGCTAAAAATATTCTTTAATTAAATAGTGGGTCCATCCCCCAATTTGAAGGCATGAGGGTGAAGATTTAGCAAGTGCAAAATTAGCAAAGTCAACTGAAATGACTTTTGCATCTGTCCTGCTTGAGGAACACATTAGTTTTATATTTGCATTACAATGGCAAACACACCAAGAAATGCTATATTAACCATGCGTTGACATGCTGGTCATGTCCACAGACCAACACATGTCTGTGTATGGTTTACAAAAACTGCATGTGGGAAATGAGAATCAGTAAGAAAGAGGAGATTGAATTTACATAGAAACAAATGAGAATATTTTTCTTTACTTTCTTTTTCATTTCTCTCACTTTCTCTTTGCTTTCATCCCTCTGTCTCTCTCATACACTCTTGTTCTCTTTTTACCCTTTCCCTTCAGCTTCAGTTCTCCCTGGGCGCTGGAAGAGGCTGTGGGTTGCAGCGTATTCAGTGTTGGAATGAGGAGCAATTGGGCTTGAGCTGAGCCCAAGGTAGTTTCTCCTCCGGGTGTCATTGCTGCAGCCTCCAGTGACCGGTCCCTAGTCCCTCAGTCGTCTCCCTTCCCGGTGCAAAATCACCTGCAAAGACAGCAAAGCCGCAGCAGAAGTTGCCCTCCGGAGGCATTGGCTCAATAACTTTTCACGTCATTTTCTGCTCTGGAGCTCCTTCTCGCTTCTCCTCGCAGCCTTTCCCACCGCAAATCTTCAGTGCTCATGGGGCAAGGGAAGAAGAGCTTGCAGCACTGAGTGGAACCGGACCCAAGCCCGTGATGTCCGGCACCAAACTGGAGGAATCCCCTCCTCGTCGCAACTGGTCATCTGCGTCGGAACTGAATGAAACTCAACAGCCCTTTTTAAATCCCACTGACTATGACGACGAGGAATTCTTGCGGTACCTGTGGAGGGAATACCTACACCCGAAAGAATATGAGTGGGTCTTGATCGTCGGGTACATCGTTGTGTTCGTTTTGGCTCTCATTGGGAATGTCCTGGGTGAGTCTCATCCTGGGCAGCCCTCCAAAAGGCTGTCACCTCCCTTCCGCCCCCAGGCGCAAAGGCTGAAGCCCCTTTCCTCCCTTTGGGATGTAAACAAAGAAGTCGCTGCTCTCGGGGTGGGGTTTTCTGTTTTTGAAAAGGAGAAAAAAGTTTTCTAATTTTATGAACCAGGACCGAGCTTTGGAATGCTTATCCCTTTTCCTGCAGAAAAAAGAGGGAAACCACGTTTCCTTTGCCGGCACCTTTGTCACAGGCACCTGCAGCAGGGCAATGACCAGGGTCTCCAGGTGGATTTTGCTGAATATGGAGATATTAGTCATGTTTTTGTGTAATGTGACTGGGTATTTCAGTGGGGCTAGGGAACAACAAAAGCTTGTAGGATGCAAAGCCGAGCTTGGAAGGAGCAACATCTCTTTGGCTGTTGGAGTCACAAAGGATTTGTGATATTTGTGATAGGTAGAGTTCCCTTTGGTTTCCATCAAAAAGGTGGTAATGAAGGAGCAGGGAGTGGAGACAGAGGTAAAGCACGGATGTTCATTCAAGCACTGATGCTGAATTAAACAGGAACCATGCTGGCAGCAAGAAGGAGGGGCATCTGAGAAAAGTAGCAAAGAGATCGCAATCATTCATACCTCGATCCATCCATCCATTCATCCATTTATTCATTCTTTCATCCATTCAGTCTCCCCTATCCCTACCCCCAGCCCCAAGAGCATAATAGATGCCAGACTCGGGAAATAATTTTATGAACTGATTTTTCATGCTTAATACTGAACTCTTTATTTATCCCTGCCTAGGTTTATATACAAACCTAGATTTCCTCGCTCCTGCCCCATCTCTACACAATTTCTGAAGGTTGAGAGACTTACGCTTCAGCTGTGGTGAAAGTGGCTATTAGTACTGGAGAAGAATGCACTTAAAGAAAGGGAGGTTTGGAAGGGAGGAAAGACTTAAAATGAATTGTGAATGGAAAGAGCGTGTACCTCGCTGAATGGGAAGTGGGAGGGTTTGGAATGTAGAGGGCAGTGTGGGAGAAGTCTTTGCTAAAAATGACAGCGGGAAAAGAAAAAGATCAAGACAAGGGATGAAGGATGCTAGAAAAAGATGCTAGAAAAAGATTTTCAGTAATATGGAAGGTGAGTGAGGTGAGATAGGCTGGAGGGACTTTGAAATCAAAAGCAAAGGATGGATGATTATATGACTTACAAGGCTTTCAGCAGGAGCCTAATTTTACCTTCTCTTCTCAAGTAAGCAGGTTTGGGTAGGAAATATCCAAGTCTTTTACCAATTCAGCAGGCAGAGCACCTGATTAGGTGTGACTGAGAGGAATTCTTGAGTTAGTGGAATGTTATTTGATGAAAGAAGTAAGAACCCTTTGGGATCTTTAGTTGCCTCTTTCTGTATTATTTTCACACGAAATATTTTCATTTTATTGATTTCCTTTAAAAGTTAAACATCAGGGAGAGAATCTTTTTGGGATGCAGCAAAGTGAATGAAGGTGGAAATGCATAGGCTTAGGACATTCAATTATAAATATAAGATTGTAAACAATAATGCTTTTCTTGCTTTACTACTTCTTGCCACCCATTAAGACACATGGCCACTCCCATAATAACATATTACTGCATCATGCAAAAACTTAATGACAAGTAGATGATCAAAACTAAACATCTTTTGAGTATCTACTGTGCCCCAGATCCTTTTTCAAACAATCTCTCACTTAAAATTCATAATCACCCACATTTTACAGAAGAAGAAACAAGACTTGGAGAAAATGACTTATTAAGGGATATGATTCAGATTCATATACATCTATTCTGACCTCAAACCCAGAATTCCCCATTGTTATTCTACTCAAGAGATAGAATAAATTCTCTGGTTCTAGTTCCCTGCACGTATATTTAATGTGCTCTATGTTATCCTCTGCATCCAAGTCCACTGCCAACAAATTACCATGAGGGGTTAATTGTACTGCCATTCTCTCCATCAGCAAGCCTCTCAATGAAGAGCCTGATTGTATGCAGTAGAAATGTGACCTTTTTTTTTCTTCAAAGGAATAGCTGTAAACTGTAACTATTTTCCATAATTTTATTTCAGGCTTAATTTCTGTGGTAAAATGACTTTGCTATTGTGTCATATTGGCTTTGCACAGACCTGTGATGCATAGTATTGACATCCAATTTGCATTGTCTAGAAGTACATGTTTGCTAGCCTGGGGAGCTTTAGTCTCAAGAAGGAAACACCTTTGCAGCAAGGTTACTTTATTTCATAATTTCAAGGAAAAGAACACTGTCCACAGCCCAAAGTGCTGAAATGGCCAATTCTATTCATTTTAAGAAGGAAGATTTCCTCAAAGTTCTGTGCTCTCAAGATACTGGCAGCTATTTTGCTCAAGACTGATTAACACTAACTTCCTCTCTGGCTGAACTGAACCCTCTTCTGGACTGACACATTCTATGTAAGTTGATGAGGTTTAGGTTTGACATTCAGACAAACGAGTAGTGTTATTACTCACAGACAACTTCCTGCTCTTTGATGTCACTGTCAAATTTGTAAAATGGATTAGATTGAAAATTGCTGTTTTGCCCCTTTAGTATAAGAAATCTTATGCAGAGAGTGGCAGGCCAAGATATCATATTATTCATGCAAGATAAAGTAGCAGCATTAGGTATGAAGGTGAAATACCACAGTCTAGGCAGCAGATGTAATCACTGTTCCTTCAGGGTTCAATCATCATTTGTACTTTCATGTAACTGACTACTTGGAAAATTGTAACCTTGTTGAATTTACAAATACAACATCATCAGTTAGAAGTCACTTCCCCCACAATGTCCTATTGTGATGTGATATAACAGGATGTGCCATGAACAGACTGGCAAAGTCTTGATCATCCTAACCTCTTTTTTCCCCCACAGTCCTATCTCATTATTCCCATATCTTCATTATCAAATGCTCTTTCCAAGAGATGGCAAACAGTTTCCTGGAAAACATTGTGACAAAAGTAATTTACAATAAGATATTCATCACTGTAGATGCAATTTCTAGAGTATTTGAATTCTAAGAGAAGATACATGTATCACGTATCATTGTGGAATTGTAAGCCCTAGGAAGGAGAATGGAGAAGGGATTTCTTTGAAAGGATGTCTTACCAATGTCTCCAAAGTCATGCCATATATAGCCTATTGCTAAGTATGTAATGCACTATTAGTTAAGTAGATGCAGTCTCTTATTTGACAAGTGCATTTTGAGCTATATTATTATTTTAAAATAAATAGAAATTAATGTGTATTGGGGAGGGGTTCCTGGCGACACGCAAAAGAATTTTTAAATATAATTTCTACTCCTCTCCTGATACCTTTAGTTTAAACAGAGGGAGGGAGAGATGGGTTCTAGTCAGTTCCAAAATTAAGACCTTGGAACAATGAACAATTCTGTACCTGTCTCACTTATTGATTCAAATATATCTTTCCTGTTGTTGTGACCATATGAAAAACAAGACGAGTCATCAATAGATGTGCATGTCAGTCCATCTGTGCTTTTTGCTTGACCAATAGCAAGCTATCGAACATTCCAAGTCTTTTTTTTTTTTTTTTTTACAATTGCAACATAAATTTGATAATACTTACCTTGAAGAAAAATTATAAGATAAGAATATATTATTTCAATATTCTATCTATGTAGATATTGAGTGAAATGTATGTTGTGTGTGTGTATGTCACTAAATAATGCCAACCTCTGTCCCTTCATTTAGTTCTCTCCCAATATTGAAATCGCTCCCTAATGTGCTTTGCAACCATTTCCTGGTCAGTTTGTGACTCTATAGCTCTTCAAGTCTAGTCTTTTCTCAGTTGAGAATTTTTCTAAAAGGTATCACTTAAATGGAGTTGCACATGCCACTTTTTTTTATACCAACTCCACTCACCCATTTTCCACCAAATTTTTAGTGTCTTCAGAGGTCTTCTTACTATTACCTTCCTATTTCTCCATGAAAGTCATTCACTTGATCAATATTGCTTTGTTTCTCTCAACATGAATTTGCCCATTCTGGGTTCCTTTCAAGGAGACCTGGTGGCATAATAGGTTAAGCTAATCACAAGGCCAACAGTTCAAATTTATCAGCCATTCCACAGAAGAAAGATGAGACTGTCTATTTACAGTCTTAAACCCCCCCCTTGAACAGTTCTACTCTATACTACAGGGTTCTCATGAGTAAGAATCAAGTCTATGACTGTGAGTTTGGGTTTGTTTTTTGACGGGTCCTTTCACTCACAGAAATTGAATTATTATTGTTTAGTCTCTCTTTTTCACACACACACACACACACATACACACACACACAATGTTGATAAAACTCATTTAAAGTCACTGCCCACTAAGGAAATTACCTAAAGCATTTAAGGCCTGTTTTTGAGAGAAATATTTGTGAATAGAGTAGATTGTTATAGAGTTAGTCCTGTGTCACAGATGTTGAAATGACAGAGTTTCAAATCTCTTCTCCTTCTAAGCCTAATATACACTTCCTTTCTGCTTCTCCCATTGCCTAACTCAGCTCCATATGCAGTTATAAACCCATGTTTTCTTAGATACATAAAGCAAAAGAAAGGTCTGAAATAATGCATTTATCATCTCTATCAAAACCAAATAGAAGTCATGTATAATGAGTATGTTGATGATGTGTGCCATCAAGTAGTTTCCTACTCATAGTGACACTGTATAGGGTTTGCAAGGACTACAAGATAGGTTTGAACTGCCGACCTTTTGGTTAGCCTACAGTGTTTATCTTACAGTTCCACATGAGGGCTCCATAGTGAGTATCAGGTGTAACATTAGGCATTAAACTTTATGTCTGTTATGTGTTGTTAGTAATAGAGAGCAAAACATACCTATCTGAACAGCTTACTGACACCTCCTCAATTTTGCTGTATCTATAACCACTCAGTTTTATTTGGTAAAATGAATAATGTACTCAAATTGAACTAATGCTACTTAGAATTTAAAAAAT
This sequence comes from Chrysochloris asiatica, assembly GCF_000296735.1. Lineage (NCBI taxonomy): Eukaryota > Metazoa > Chordata > Mammalia > Afrosoricida > Chrysochloridae > Chrysochloris > Chrysochloris asiatica. Next base: position 6,570,252 of record NW_006408537.1, read on the forward strand.
GACTATAGTATAAATAAAACACAGCATATATCATGATCGTACAATAATGAGAGTAACATGGGCTACTAATGATTCAATTCAAATGGAATTTTTCCACATTTGAAAGAATATGAGCAAAGTCAAACTGAAAATTACAGTCTTCAAAAGAAGCAAAAGCTCAAACTCAAGTATGAATTAATACAGTGTTCCAGTGTTTGAAGTTCACTATTGTTGTTAGTTACAATCTAGTCAGTTCTGATGTACGATTCAACTTATGGTGTCTCCTTGTGTGCACAGTAGAACTACTCCATAAAGTTTTTAAGATTGTGAACTTTCAGAAGCAGATGGCCAGGCTTCTCATCTGAGATGTCTCTGTGTGAGTTTGAACCACCAACCTTTCGGTTAATAGTTGTGTGTTTAAATGTTTGCATCACCCAGGAACTCCCTCTTGGTTTTTGCTGTAGTTAAGTGCCGCTGAATGGGTTCTGACTCATAGTGACCAGGACTGTATGTATGTATGTATGTATGTATGTATGTATGTATGTATATATATATATATACTGTTGTTGTTGTTAGGTGCCATCGAGTAGCACAACAGAGCCAAACACCGCCCAGTCCTGCACCAACCTCATAATTGTTGCTACGTTTGAGCCTATTGCTGCTGTCACTGTGCCTACTAAATATATCTATCCTACTAACTATATATAAGGAGCTCTGGTAGCATAGTGGTTAAGAATTGGGCTGCTAACCTCAAGGTCAGCAGTTTAAAACTACCAGCTGTTCCGCAGGAAAAATATGAGGTGTTCTGCTCCCGCAAAGATTTATAGCCTTGGAAACTTTGTGCAGGGTCACTATGAGTCGGAACCGACTCCACGGTACTTAACAACAACAACAACAACTAACTATATATGCAGTCCTGGTGTGGCGCTGTAGGACAAGTGCTTCACCTCAAGGTTGATTTGAACCCTAAGGTCAGAGGTTGAAACTCATCAAGTACTCCTCAGAAACCCTATACAGGGTCGCCATGAGTCAGAACTGACTCGTCGGCACGTCACAACAATAACGAATATATATATATATATATATATGTGTGTGTGTGTGTGTGTGTGTGTGTGTGTGTGTAAATCCTATAGTCCTGGTGTGGTGCTGGACTGCAAAGTCAATTACAGTCTCAAGGTCGGTGGTTCAAGCTCACCAGCCACTCCTCAGAAGCCCTAAACAGGGTTGCTATGAGTTGAAACCAACTCAGTGGCACTTAACAACAACAACAACAACAAATGAATTCTGGTGTAGTACTGTAGGACAAATGCTGGGACTACCAGGTCAGTAGTTCAAACCACAAGGTCAGTAGTTCAAAGCCACCAGCCACACCTCAGAAACCCTATATAGTGTTGCTATAGGTTGGAACCAACTCAATGGCATTAACTACAACATGTATAGACATTAATGTATTTATATTAGTTTTAGTTCCTATGAAATTCAGAGTATACTGTGAGTCCTCATGTAATGCAGATATGTTAATGTTTTAAAGTCTCTGAATTTACACTAAGCTTCTCAAATTTCAGGAAGGCCCACCATGTATATAATTTTATTCATGAAAGAAAATCCTACCATCTTTCACCCTATAGTAATCCCAACATACCCCACATCCCTGGGGATGCTGACCTTGTTAAATACTGATATACTAATACTGCTCAGTTAAAGACATGTGATCGGTAAAGCTGAAAGTGTCTATTTTCCTCTTTTCACAGCAAAGTAAAGTGAAGAATATTTATTGTGAGTCCTGGTATGGCACTTTAGGATAAGCACTGGACTTCTAACTTCAAGGTCGGTGCTTCAAACCCACCAGCTATTCCTCAGAAACACTACACGGGGTTGTTATGGGTTGGAACCAAATCAATGGTGCTTAAAAAACAGCAACATATACCTCAAAATACTCTTGCAATGAAAAGATTAGTAGTTTTGTTTCACAAAGGAGAATAATGAAATTCAGAAACTTATTTCAGCATGTTCCAGAGTTTAGTAAGATAGTTGTTGTTAAGTGCCATTGAGTGAGTACCTTTCATAGTGACCCTATATAGTTGTGCTATAGAATCAGCACTGGACTGTGAACCACAAGATCATGCCCATCACCTGCTCCTTGGAAACCTTATACAGAGTTACTCTGAGTCAGAACTGTCTCAACAGCAATTAACAACAACAACAAATCTTTGCCAGAGCAGAGAGCCCTATCCTTCTCCTGAGGAACAATTGGTGGGCTCAAACTGCCAATCTTGTGGTTCATAGTCCAGTGTTTATCTTACAGAGTCATCATGCTTTTTACTCTGATAATTGTTGTTGCTCTTGTTAAGTACCATCAAGTTGGTTCCAATTCATAGTGACCTTGTATAGGGTTTTCGAAGAGTAGCTGATAGGTTTGAACTGCCGACCTTCTGGTTTGCAGTTTAGTGCTAATCCTACAGCATTGCCCCAGGAGTCCAATCAGATAGTAAGTGGCATCATTATGGATTTATCAGGTTCTGTGATCCACACGCCCATTACTTCATTCTATCTCTCTCTTAGCTTCTAACTCTGAGTGAAGAAACACAGAAGAAAGCAGAGTGGAAGTAATGCTTAGGTGCTCCCTTTAGACGATTTATAGAATTGTTCTGGCATGCTGTCATGCGATTTCTCTGATAGTACTTTAGCTATGGTGATGACCTTATTTGATAAACTAAATAAGGTCAGGCTTGAGTTACTTTAAAAGAAACAATTTCAAGGTAAAATAGACGCTGCCCAAAATGCTTTTTGCCTGCTCAGGAGGGAGGAGTGGGTGACTCAGTGGAAAATGTTAGATGATTGTGATCAAAAATTATTTTGTTATTGAAAGTCTTTAAACAAAATTTGGAACTGAAGCCTTGACCATTTAAAACCTCACATGATACAAAGATGTTCCCTCCTCTGGTATCTGTTTCCATGGGTAGTTGTGCATTTTGCTTTAAAAAATAATTGGTGTCTGTTGTTTTTGTTGTTATGTGCCGTGGAGTCAGTTCTGACTCATAGTGACCCTGTACAGGGTTTCCAAGGCAGTAAATCTTTATGGGAGCAGAAAGCCTCATCTTTCTCCCGCGGATCAGGTGGTAGTTTCGAACTGCTGACCTTGCGGTTTGCAGCCCGATTCGTAACCACTACACTACCATTGTCTACTACTTAAAAAAATAAAAAATAAATAAAAAGTTTTTCTATTGATTTGACTGACTAGGTCAATCTTCACATCTCAGGTTAGGATTTCTAGGAGCCAATGGTATTATGTCCAAAAAGACATTTTTCTCACACCGTACATGAAATGACCTTTAAACACTATGGAACACTTTGACATGTTATTGGATTAAATACATGATGGAACCAGCCTTTTAAATAACTGACTCTGAGAACTTGGTCATTTCACCTTTGTTCTCAATGAGAGGTGAACTAGTAAACAAGTAAATGGGTTGGATAGAAATTTAAAATAACATTAAATTCCTGTCCAGTAAAGCTGGTGTTTCATAAATATATA
>NW_006408537.1:6574335-6584828 GCF_000296735.1 Chrysochloris asiatica
TGGAGAAGAATACTAAAAGTGCCATGGGCTGCCAAAAGAACCAATAGACCTGTTTTGGAAGAAGTGCAGCCAGAGTGCTCCTTTGAGGCCAAGATGGCTAAACTTCGTCTCTCATACTTTGGACATATTGTCAGGAGGGAGCAGTTGTTGGAGAAGGATATCATGCTTGGTAAGATGAAGGGTCAGAGAAAAAGAGGCAGACCCCCAACGAGATGGATTGGCCAGGTGGCAGCATTGATGGACTCAAGTGTGGCAGCGATATTGAGGTTGGCCCAGGATAGGACATTGTTTTGTTCTGCTGTTCATGGGGTTGCTATGAGTTGGTTCTGACTCAACAACAACAACAATTGCATTTAAATCTTTATTTTCAAGGTTTAATACATAAGCATAATATTCAATAAGTGAATAGTATTTTACTCTTTAGAAGACATTATTATATATATTGTCTCATTTATTTTTCACAAACACACACACACAAAACGTTATGAGGAAAACCTTATTTAATGAATAAACTCAAAATCTTGAAGTTATTAAAATCACTTCGGAAGAAAAGCATGAGTAGACAGCAATATATAAAGGTTGTGTATCCATATAAAAAAGCTTGCTAGTTTCCTGTTTCTAAGAGGCCAGGATAAGGGATACTAATTGCCTTGATCTGTCCTTCAACTGCTATCCTTGATGTATGACTTTGCCAACACCATGAGGGCAAACTCACATGAACCAAATATACAAACCAAGTGGGGGAAAAAAAGCCAGTGTTTTAATTTACAATGAGAAGTTTCTTTTACAAGTCAGAATACCTAAAATACTTACAGTCCTAATGGCCAGATTTGGACACAGATCTACTTGAGAATCTTTACTGGTCTGAAGAGCTAGGCTATCCTGTGTTGTTTTTGTTGTTAAGTGCCATTGAGTCAGTTCTGACATAGTGATCCTGGATAGGGTTTCCAAGACTGTAAATCTTTGTGAGAGCAGAAAGTCTCATCTTTTTCCTAAGGTGAGCTCAACCTGTTGATCATAGGGTTAGAAGTCCAGTGCTTATCCTACAGAGCCATAGTGCTATGCTATAGTAGCAAAGATTCCTGAATTTTCTTTGGCTTATCACTACGAAAAACTATTTTTTGTTTATTTGACATCTAGTGTGGGTTAGAAGGTTGCGTCATCCAGTGAGCCAGACACCAGTCATTCTTCATTATTTTATGTAACACCTTAACACTTGGCCTCTGTGGTAACCAGCCTGAAAAATGACTCCTCATGGTCTTCTACTTCCTAGTATTCATACCCTTGTGTTGTCTCCTTCCACATTGTACCAAGATTGGCCTCACTGACTAACAGCATTTGTTAGAAGTGTTAGCATGTTACTTTCCAGATTATATTATAAAGGTCTACAGTTTCTATCTAAGTGCCCTCTTTCTCTCTTGCTCTTGGATCTCTTGCACTGAGAAAAGTTTGCTGCCTTATTATAAGCTCTTTATCTGGTAAGGAGTTGCCATTTCTACACAGCCACCACAGAGGAAATGAGAGGATCAGTTAACAATAAAAAAAAGTGAGTTTAGAATTCAGTCTTTCAGCTCAGGTTGACTTTAAGATTAACACACCCTCCAGTTGCAATGAATTGCAACCTAATAGAGACCCTGAGACAGAATCATGCAGCGAAGCTTCTGGTACATTCCTGATCCATCAGAAACTGTAGATCGTGGATGGGAATCCTTTTTTTCCGACAAAATTTATAACATCAGTCCTGGAGCATACAAAATTATCAACTTAAAAATTAGCTTGCTATATTTGGTCAAAGGAGCTTTGGTAGTGTAGTGGTTATAAGTAGGGATGCTAACCACAAGCCAAATGTTCAATGGGAGAAAGATGAGGCTTTCTGCTCCCTTAAAGATTTATAGTTTGGGAAATCCTATACAGGGTAGCTATGAGCCAGAATGACTTCGTAGCACATCATCACCACCACATTTGGTCAAACATTTAATTAACTCACCCTTAATGTGCTTGACGCAGTGGTTACAAATCGGGCTGCGAACCGCAAGGTCAGCAGTTTAAAACTACCAGCTGTTCTGCAGGAGAAAAATGAGGCTTTCTGCTCCCATAAAGATTTACAGCTTCGGAAACCCTGTACAGGGTCGCTATGGGTCAGAACCGACTCAATAGCACTTAACAACAACAATAGTGTGCTTGATTAAGGTGCTCTGGTAGCGTAGTGGTTACGAATCGTGCTGAGAACCACAAGGTCAACAGTTTGAAACTACCAGCTGTTCCGCGGGAGAAAGATGAGGCTTTCTGCTCCAGTAAAGATTTACAGCCTCGGAAACCTTGTACAGGGTCGCTATGAGTCAGATCCAACTCCACAGCACATAACCATCACCAATGTGCTTGATTGGAGTCAATGTGCTTGTGTGGCGCTGTGGGTTAATGCGCCAGACTGCAAAGCCTTTTGAACTGCAAGGTCCTGGCAGTTCAGGCTCACCAGCTGCTTTTCTAAAACCCTACACAGGGTTGCTATGGGTCTGAACCGACTCGACAGCACTTCACAACAACAACAACAACAACAACAACAAAGGAGCTCTGGTAGCGTAGTGGTTACGAATCGGGCTGTGATTTGCAAGGTCAGCAGTTCAAAACTACCAGCTGTTCCATGGGAGATGGGGGGACTTTCTGCTCCCGTAAAGATTTACAGCCTCGGAAACCCTGTACAGGGTCACTATGAGTTAGAACCGACTTCATGGCACATAACAACAACAACAACAATGTGATGGAGTCCTGTTGTGGCACTGTGGGATAAAGAACTGGAATGAAAGATCAGTTTAAACCACAAGATTGGCTGTTCAAACTCACCAGCCCCTCCTTGGAAACCTTTTACAGGGCCGCTAATGAGTTAAAACCAACTTGGCAACACATAACAACAACCATGTGATGGCTGGAGTCCTGGTGTGATTCCATAAGATAAGCACTGGACCTCAAGGTCAGTTTGAGCAGCAAGGTCAACAGTTCAAACTCACCATCTGCACTTTGGAAACCCTATACAGGATCTCTATGAGTTGGATTTGACTTGACAGCACTTAACAAAATGTTATGATGTGAACTGTGGTTTCCTTGGCAGGTGCCAGACCAAATGATTTCATGGGCCTCAAACACCCCGAGGGTCAGACGTTCCCCACCCCAGCTGTAGATAATTGTTGTTAGGTGCCATTGAGTCGGTACCGACTCATAGCGACCCTATGCACAGCAGAACGAAACATTGCCCGATCCTGGGCCAACCTCACTTTTGTTGCCACACTTGAGTCTATCGATGCTGCCACTTGGCCAATCCATCTTATTGAGGGTCTTCCTCTTTTTCTCTGACCCTCCACCTTACCAAACATGAGATCCTTCTCCAGCGACTGGTCACTTCTGACAATATGTCCTATGTATGAGAGATGAAGTTTGGCCATCCTAGCCTCCAAGGAGCACTCTGGCTGCACTTCTTCTAACACAGATCTGTTGGTTCTTTTGGCAGCCCATGGCACTTTCAATATTCTCCTCCAATACCATAATTCAAATGCATCAATTTTTCTATGGTCTTCCTTATTCACTGTCCAGCTTTCGCATGCATGAGGTTGTTGAAAATACCATGGCTTGGGTCATGTGCTCCTTAGCCCTCAAGCTGACATCTTTGCTCTTCAATACTTTAAAAAGGTCTTGTGCAGCAGATTTACCTAATGCAATACGTCATTTGATTTCTTGACTGCTGCTTCTGTGAGTGAGTGTTGATAGTTGATCCAAGAAGAATGAAGTCCTTGACAACTTCAATCTTTTCCCCATTGATAAGAATGTTGTTTATTGGTAGATAATAAATATTTGTTAATTTTAAGCTACAAATGTTAGGGTCTCAGAAGTCGCTGAGTAATACAAACTGTTAATCATTGAGCTACTAACTGAAAGATGGATGGTTCAAACACACTCAGAGGTACCTCAGAAGGCCTAGTTATCTGCATCTGAAAGGTTACGGCCATGAAAACCCAACAGAGCTGGTCTACTCTGAACCACATGGAGACAGTGATTTTACTGCTTTGTATTTTAGATGAAGCTGGGGAGGTAGTTAAAAGATAACACAAAGGGATGAAGATTTACCATCCAAGAAGCAACATATGTCAGTTATATTTATATTAGTGTAAACAAAACAAATCACATAGTATCAGTCCACATAGTAAAACAAATCACATAGTTATCAGTCCACATACAAGGAAGCTTGGAACTGTAACGAAACTGCTGCAGAACCAATACAGTAGTTAAAAGTATTTTTTAATTTGCAAAGACTCAGAACAAGAGAATTTAGAGGAATCAAGTACTTAATAGCATAAGGCTTAAATAAACTGACATATTCATTTCACATTTTGAAGCTCTGCCAATTAAAGTAACTGATGATGTTGAGAGATTATGTGTCAATTACCATGCTAAAGACAATAAAACCCTGAGGTCAAGGAACCTACAATCTGGTTGAAGTGACAGACATATAAAAAGATAATCTCAATATACTATGAGGACTGCTATGAGAGATGATTGCACAAGATGAAGTTGAATATGAGAAGGGCATTTAGCTGTATTTGGAGGGAGGGGATAATAGAAAGATTCAATAAGAGATGACATCTAAACTGAGTTTAAATGGATAAATTGAAGTTACCCAGGTGAGAAAAATTGGGTAAGGATGTTCTAAGCAAAGGAAACAACATGAACAAAACCAAAGAGGCATGAAATAGCATGGGTTATGAAGAGAATGTTAAGCAACTGGGTAACATGTAAGTACAGATTGGAAAAACTCTGGAAACAAGAATGAACTAGTAGATAAAGGGTAGGTCACAAAAGACCTTATGAACCTTATGCAAGATCTGGACTTTGACACTACAACTTGTTAATAGATTTAAAGAAGAGTGATTTTACTGGTTTATATTTTAGATGAAGCATCCGCTGGGGAGGTGGTGAAAAAGAACACAGAGGGATCAAGATTTATTAAGACGTTTAGACTGGGGTTTCAGCCCTGTTGGTGGCTCATCTAATTATGCAAGAAAAAAAGAAAAATTAGAATAAAACGAACTCTCCAAATCCTTCGTTTTAAAGACTCTTCCCAGAGTCTTTCTACATGGTGAATAAGGAGAGAAAAGGAGAAGGGAGAAAAAAAGAATGAAATAAATAAATAAAGGAGGAAAAAGGAAAGAAGTGAAAAATGATAGTAAAAGACTGTTGCTGTTTTTACTTTGCTGAATGTTTAAATTTGAGAAAAAATTATTTAAAAAGTAGTTATTCATTAGTTCTTTGCTAGAGGATACATTTATGAACCTTCATCATAGTCATATGGATACGATCCAAGACCCTATATGGTTTTGCACTAAAATCAGTTTTGTAATAACAAGTTAGAATTGTTTTTTCAATCATCGTTTGGCCACACTGAAACCCAAAAGATGAGAAATTGAATGGAAAATTGCATATTTTCCAAATAAATTCTGAATTGTATATCACAAATTACGTACAACTTTGTAAATGTTCCTCTTTAAAATGGATTTGGAATGGAATTTATACCTTCAGTCCCGGTGTGCTGCTGCGGGTTGATTTGCTTGACTGCAGTGTCAGTTTGAACTGCAAAATCGGTGGTTCAAACTTCCCAGCCACTCCTTGGAAACCCTATAGAGGGTTGGTATGAGTCAGAACCAACATGGCAACACATATCAACAACAAATAATCAGTAAATGTATCAGAATTTTAGTGCATATTTCTCTACATGTTGGCATGGCAACACACTACAAAATTTCCAAAGCTACTGGTTTGTTTAAAAACTTTTATTTGCTATTCTTAGCTCACAATGGGAATATGGTACTAATTAAAAATTGTAATAGCTTTTTCTAGATTTCCAGAGTGTGAGTGTTTATTCCTACTCAGTAATTCTGATGCGAATTGATAAGACTTGTAACCATGCTTCACAACCACGTGGAGCCTTGATTTTATCACTACATTGCTAGAAATGAGGTCAGAAAGCCAGCAACTCTAATAATTCATATTATCAATTTGGAATGAATTTGATGAGTCATCCTTTTTGGTAGAGACCCATATTGCTTATGAATATAATTTCAAAGAAAATAGTGCTATTTAAAATGTGGGAGACTGTGCTAATCTTTTTGCAACAAGAAGACTGAGGTATGGTACATGCTTATGAAACCATTTTGGCATTATGAGAAATGGAGTCAACTTTTCATTTTAAAATAAAACCACTAAAAACTAAAATTTCCAATTAAAATGCTTAATGTCAAAGTTTTCCAGTTTTAAAAAGTCTGAAAGCAAATACATGAGCAAATCTCAGTAGATACTTCAGGAACAGCAGTTGGGGCATTTATATGCTTGGGCTTGATTTCTATTTTGGAAACAGGAAAGTCTAGAAAGACCTTATTTGAAATCATCAGAGATGGTGATAATGACTCATAGATTCCTGAAAATCAGTAAGATTACCCTAGTTTATAAATTTATGTTTTGTTTTGCTTTTCCCCCAGGCATAATAATCTTTGTGAACTGGGAAAAGAAGCCAAATCATCTCAGAGTAAAGGAGAAAATAGAATTCAAGAATTAAAAACGCTTAAATAAAAACATGTGCACACAAACACACCACACATATGTATGTGTGTTATGGAGATTGAATGATATAACTAGTTTAATGCATTCTAGGCTTTTTTTCCCTTATAATAGTAAACAATTTTGAAACTTTAAGAATGCCAAAAACTGAATATAAGGCCTGGAGGCCTTCGGGAAAGTCCAGGGATATTTGTAACTATTTCCTGAGTAAATACATTATCCAGACTTTTGTTGTTGTTAGGTGCCATCAAGTCGCTTTTCACTCATAGTGACCCTGTGTATGGTTTCCCATGTGGCACTGTAGGATAAGGCATTGAACCACAAGGTCACTTTGAACCACAAGGTGGAGATTCAAACTCACCAGACACTCCTTGGAAACCCCATACAGGGTCGCTATGAGTCTGAAGCAATTCGATGGCAGTTAACAACAACAGCAATGACACAGGATTTCTGAGGCTGTAAATCTTTGCGGGCGCAGAAAGCCTCATCTTCATCTCAGAGTGGCTGATGGGCTAACCCAGCTGATCTTGTGGATGTAAGTATGACAGGTAACAGAGAGACTGGACTGCAGATCACAAGGTTATGATTCAAATCCACCTGCCACTCCCTGAAAACCCTATACAGGGTGTCTATGAGTCAGAACTGGCTTGAGGATACTCAACAACAACAATCTTGCCTTTGTTGTTGTTGTTAAGTGTCCTCAAGTCTGTTCTAAACTCATAGCGATACTGTATAGGATTTCCGAGAAGCGGCTGGCTGGTTTGAACCACTAACCTAGAGGTTAGCAGTGCAGTGCTAATCCAAGAGCACCACACCAGGACTCTTGAACAATTTAACCTTTGTTGTTGTTAAGTGACTTCGAGTCGATACTGACTTATAGCTCACACCAAGGAGCAGATGGATTTGCACTACTGACTTTGAGGTTAACAGTCCAATAGCTATTCTACAGCACCATAGCAGGACAATGTAGCCTTTAGTTAAGTTGAAAACATAAATGAACTCGAGATAAATAAGTTCTTGCATTAATACACCCATGAAAGAAGGAATATCTCTTGGGTGCTTGATCTTCATGAATGAGTTTCTTTGCCTTGAACAGACTGAATATATTCTGCTCTGGAGGCTTCACTATTTTTCTGCCCCTCTGATGCCTGACTGTAGTCTAGCTCACATGTCACCTTGTCAGAGATATCTTAGATTGCCAGTCCAAATCACTGCCCCCTTCATACACCATGACACCATCCCAGCTTATTTTCTTGATGGTAATTGTGGTTGTTGTTAAGTGCCATCAAGTTGGTTTGCGTCACAGTGACCCTATATAGGTTTTCTGAGGCTGTAAGTCTGAAGGAGCAGAAAGGCTCATCTTTTACCCTCAGAGCAGCTTGTGGACTAGAACTGCCAATTTTGTGATTTGAAGTCCACTGTTAAGCCTATTGAGCCACCACATTTTCATAATGTTTATTATTGTTTAAAATTATATATAGTTTTTATTTGTACACATTTTAAATGATCTCCCTTATGTAAAATGTAATTCCCATGATAGCAGAGGCCTTGTATTTCCTATTGGTAATTGTGACCTTACAGTTCTAGTTTCTACAACAGTACCATATATACAGCACTTTTTAATCCAACAAACAGATTAAAGTCTAAATTTTTACCAGAAGGAGTACTCTAGTTTTAAATATACTTTGAAAATTAAGCAATACAGATTCTGTATTTCTTCTACATGAATATTTAAGAAAAAGCCTCAGTAATTAGAATTATGTTTTTGATTTTTTTCTTTTTTTGTCTATATCTTCAGGAATTCACACACATGAAATAAGGCATTGTTGTTATTGTGAAGTGCCATGGAGTTGGTTCTGACTCACAGTGACCCTGTATAGGGTTTCCCAGGATCGGCTGGGGGGTTTGAATCATGGACCTTGCAGTTCAAACTGGCTTGTGATCTAATGCTAGCCTATAGTGCCACAAAAGGACGTATATAAGGATTAAAGCAATGATCATGGAATACCATTTGGAAAATGGTATTTGGAAAATTCTCTCAGTTCTGTGATCCACTTGACATTATTAAGAAACTATTTTGCTCTTCTCATGAAGGGAAAATGGAGTTTACAAATTGGGGCAGCTCTTTTATTTTCCTCCAACAAGGTACACCAGGATCTTTCAGGATAATATGCTATATCTCTGCAGTAACTGAGGAGAACTTGTTATGTGAAAACTCCCTACTTATAGCCTCTTTGTTTTGAAATCATTCTTAGTTATTTTTTATGCTTCTATAAAAATCTAAGGAAATACTTGGCCATCAGCATCCTAGATGAGTGAAGAGAGTTTTGACTGAATGTCACCATGAATCCATGCTTTCTGTAATAAACAAAGTCAAAACTATCCCCAGCTAAGCCATGGATGCTTCATGAGTGTTCACAGAGGTGCAGCTTTAGGATTCTTCCAGTATTCTTCCCTACTGATAATGACATATCATTTCTGGGACACTGGACAGCTCAGACAATTGAAAAAAAAATCATACTTTCTTGAGGAGCAGAAGAGTAATGTTAGTAATTGTTGTTGTTGTCAGGTGCCATCGAGTTGGAACCGACTCATAGCGACCCCATGCATAGCAGAATGAAACAATGTCCGATCTAGGCCAACCTCACTACCGCTGCCACACTTGAGTCCATCAATGATGCCACCTGGCCAATCCATCTCATTGGGGGTCTTCCTCTTTTTCTCCAACCCTCCATCTTACCAAGCATGATATCCTTCTCCAGCGACTGTTCCCTCCTGACAATATGTCCAAAGTATGAGAGACGAAGTTTAGCCATCTTGGCCTCCAATGAGCACTCTGGCTGCACTTCTTGCAAAACAGACCTATTGGTTCTTTTGGCAGTCCATGGCACTTTCAGTATTCTCCTCCAGCACCATAACTCAAATGCGTCAATTCTTCTATGGTCTTCCTTATTCACTGTCCAGCTTTCGTATCCATATGAGGTTTTTGAAAATACCATGGCTTGGGTCAGGCGCACCTTAGTTCTCAAGCTGACATGTATGCTCTTCAATACTTTAAAAAGTTCCTGTGCAGCAGATTTGCCTAACGCAATACGTCGTCTGATTTCTTGACTGCTGCTTCTGTGAGTGTTGATAGTTGATCCAAGAATAATGAAGTCCTTGACAACTTCAATCTTTTCTCCGTTGAGAAGAATGTTGTTTATTGGTCCAGTCATGAGGATTTTTGTTTTCTTGACATTGAGATGCAATGCATACCGAAGGCTGTGTTCTTTGATCTTCATCAGTAAATGTTTCAACTACTCTTCACTTTCAGCAAGCAAGGTTGTATCATCTGCATATTGCAGGTTGTTAATGAGTCTTCTTCCAATCCTGATGCCACGTTTTTCTTTATAGAACCCAGCTTCTCTTATTATTTGCTCAGCTTACAGGTTGAATAAGTATGGTGAAAGAACACAACCTTGTCGTACACCTTTCCAATTTTAAAACATTCAGTGTTTCCATGCTCTGTTCGAACAACTGCTTCTGGGTCCAGGTACAGATTCCTCAGAAATACAATTAAGTGTTCTGGAATACTCATACTTCTGAATGTTGTCCATAGCTTGTCATGATCCACACAATCGAAAGCCTTTGCATAGTCAATAAAGTATAGGTAAACATCTGTCTGATATTCTTTGCTTTCAGCCAAGATCTATCTGGCATCAGCAATGATATCTCTCATTCCACGGCCTCTTTGAATCCAGCTTGAACCTCTGGAAGTTCTCTGTCAATGTATGATTGTAGCCGTTTCTGTATTACCTTTAGTAAAACTTTACTCTCTTGAGATATCAAAGAGATTGCCTTATGATTTCCGCATTCCGTTGGGTCACCTCTCTTTGGAATGGGCACAAATATGG
>NW_006408537.1:6585543-6592525 GCF_000296735.1 Chrysochloris asiatica
TTATTCAATATTGTATCACAAGAGACCCGTCTGCATTTCATTGCATCAACCCCGCCTAGACAGATTAAATACTACTCACTGGAGATTCTACCTTCCTCCATGCCCTCTGGATCTAGGTTCCCTCTTGAAAGCTTGTAAGCCAGTCACTTCTTGCCTTTGTAGCCCCCCATCCCCCCTTCCATCTTTTCTTGATGCATTCTGCATCATTCAATAATTTTCCCAGAGAATCTTTTAATAACGGAACTCAAGGCTTAAATTTTTTCTTCAGTTCCCCCAGCTTGAGAAATGCTGACCTTGTCTTCCTTTTTGGTTTTCTAATTCCAAATCTTTGCATATTTTATTATAGTATTTGGCTTTGTCTTCTCAAACTGATCTTTAAAATTTTCTGTTCAGCTCTTGGACCTCCTCAATTCTTCCATTTGCTTTAGCATCTCTACGCTGAAGAGCAAGTTTCAGAGTCTTTTCTGATATCCGTTCTTTTCCTTCTTTCTTGTCTTCTTAATGAATTTTTGCTCTCTTCAGGTATGATGTTCTTGATGTCATCCCACAACTCTTCTGGTCTTCAGTCTTTAGTGTTTAATGGATCAAATCTTTTCTTCAGATGATCTCTAAATTTAGGTGGGATAAATTCAAGGTGATATTTTGACTCTCATGGACATGTTTTCATTTTCTTCAGCTTCAGTTTGAATTTGCATATGAGTAATTGATGGTCTGGTCCACAGTCTGCCTCTGGCCTTGTTTTCACTGATGATATGGAGCTTTTCCATCTTCTCTTTCTACAGATGTAGTCAATTTGATTTCTATGTGTTCCATCTGATGAGGTCCATGTGTATAGTCATCTGCTTTGCTGTCTAAAGAAAGTATTTGAAATAAACAAATCATATGTCTTGCAGAAATCTATCATTCTTTCTCCAGCATCATTTCCAGCACCAAGGCCAAATTTTCCAACTACTGTTCCTTCCTCTTTGCTCCCAACCTTTGCATTCCAATCACCAGTAATGATCAATACATCTTGATTGCATATTTGATCTATTTCAGATTGAAGAAGTTGGTAGAATTCTTCTATTTCATGTTAGTAATAGCTAGGCTTTTTTAGACAGTGCATTTAATAGGAAAGAACAAAAAGCAATAAACTTCTCTGACCAAGTCTGGTTCTTGGTTGCTCTGTGTCAAAATCACCTTGATGGTACTCAACAGCAACAATATAAGTGTAGTATTGATATTACATAGGTTTTTCTAGACACTGTATTTAATACGAAAGACCAAACCCATTGTCATCCATTTGATTTCAAGTCAAAACAACCATAAATTGTTGTTTGTAAGTGCTGTCATGTTGGAGTTGGTTCTACTCATAACAATCTTATATTGGGTTTTCGGGGAGTGGCTGGTGGGTTTGAGCAGCAGACCTTATGGTTAACAGCCCAGTGCTTACCCTACAACACCACACCAGGACTCCATCAACACTATACGACAATGTAAAACTGCCCATATGGTTTCCAGAGCTGTGATCTTTACAGAAGTAGATTCCCACATCTTTCTCCTGTAGAGGAACTGTTATTGTTAAGTGTTGTCAACTCTGTCCCAACTCATAACAACCATGTATAGGATTTCTAAGGAACAGCTGGTGAGCTTGAACCGCTGACCTTGCAGTCCAAACAAACCTTTCAGTCCAGTGAATTAACCCACAGCACCACAAAAATGCAGCTAATGAGCTTGAATTGCTGCCTTTTGGTCAGCAGCCAAGTGCTTTAACCAACGCATAGGAAACAAGGGAAACAGCAAATCTCTTTGATCAACTCTAGCTCTAATTTTTTTCCAAATAGCCATAGAATTAATTATCATTTACAACATTAAAGTGTAATCTTAACCAGAAGAGGAAGGCATCATTGATTCTAGTAGACCTTCGATTAGCAATACAGAACCAACTTTATCAATATTTTCTTATTATTATGAATCAAGTAAAGGACAGTAGTACTTACAAGTTAGGCTTTGTGGAGTTGCTAGAGAGTCTGAATTATATAGTTCTTCAACAAAAGCATTTTCACACACTGTTATTCCTATAACAATATGTATGATAAAGACTATTATTGATTCCTTTTCCTAGATAGTAAAATTTCATATTAGTGAATTGCTGTTGTGTTAGTTGCCTGTAGTAGGTTTAGCATCTTATCACTTGACCTTCCCACTCCCGAACAGTAGCTAACTATAGTGTTATGCTCTCCATTTCTCCCTTGACAACACACCCATGTTACTATGCACAAAAGCTGAAAAATAGTATCTGTGAAATTTCAGGGAGGCACAAGTTTTCACATCCATTTTCTGGTAAGCTCAACTAAAAAGGACTTGAGTTTCAATAGTTTATCACCATTGCTTCAGTGATGCAATAACTGATTATAGAGAGATTAGAGGGAAAGAGGAGCAAAGAATGCAGCAGCAAGAATCAAGAAAAATATTTATTTTATCTCCTAGAAAAAAGGAGGGGAGATTTCTTAGACTGATCTGACTGCTGAGTCACCAATAGCAAAAATGTAAGAGTGTATAGATTGCTGTTTTGAAGTTACTCAAACATCTCTTTATCATCTAAACAGAGATAAAAGCAATGAAGAGTAGCAGAGGACTCAGCCCATCTAGAAGAAAAAGGAGCTCAGAAAAATCAAGCCGCCTAAACCAACACTCCAATTTTCTAGGGTTTATCTAATTCAGAGCTATTTCCTTTTCTTATTTCATTCAGCAAATATTTATTGAACACCTACAACATATAATCTGCTCTATTACATTGTGTGGAGGAAATACAAAAGTGAAGTAAGCATGGTCCCTAGCTCCAAGGAATTTCTAATCCTATGAGAGAGACTGACATGTTAACCACAGTCTGCACTACAAGGGTTATTGAAGAGGCACATACAAAGTGTTTAAACATAGAAGCATAGAACTTTGATTTTGACTTGAGATAAGAAGTACTTGTTCACTAAAGAAATAGTAATAATTGAGGCATTACTGACATGTGAGTATAATCTGAAGATCCCTAAGAAGGAAAGATAATTCCATTTTAGTTGATGAAGTAGTAAGAGCAAAAATTATGATGGATTAAAAAACATGAATGATTCTGCATAGACAATGTGGGGAAAAAATTCATTTAGGAAAATTTGATTTTTAAAAGTTTAGGCATTCAAGACCTTTTCTAAAAACAGGAATTTTTTCAAGTAAAAGAAATTGAAGTTCTTCTGATGTTTTTCATCGTTGCCGTGGTATTTGTTATTGACTGGCTATCTGAGTCATTTTATCTGTAGTGTTGTGCCATGGTGGATTGGAATAAATGTCTTTTGAAATCCCTGGTATTATTAGAAAATTACTGTAGTCTGATATAAAAGAACTTCCCATAGGAAGATTATGCTGAGGTAAGAATCAGTTGAAATTATGAGAGACTGGAGACTTGGGGAACCATTTAGGTATCTGTGGAAACACTCCAGTACAGAAATTAAGAGGGTATAAACCAAGGCAGTGGAATTAAATATGAAAAAATGAAACGAATATGAAAGAGACTATGAAGATAGAAATTGGCCATTCATCAGATGTGGGGAATCAATAAGAACATAAAAGAACCTGATTAGCAAAAGTTTTTTGACCACAGAAAGTGGGGTGATGGTTTTGGTTGTCTTTTTATCAACAGAGACAAGGAATGTAGAAAGAAAACCAATTGCGGTGAATAGACAGATCATGATAGAGTTGACCAAGTTTAGGATAAGTATGAAGTATAAGAGGAGTAGCCATGTGGATTGTCCAGCAGGAAATGGGGCTTGCTCCCCATATGCCATTCACTATTTGCAACATTAAGATACTTTTTCATGGTTTTCCATATCTGCTGTTGTAAAGTAAACTCTTGAAGAGGAAAGAAAGGAATAGCCAGAAACATCACCATAGAAAGCTTGTAAATACTTCTTCAGCCTATAACTTATTGGAATACCTAAAATGGGGCTAGAACTTGCCCAGTGAAGTAATAATAAGTATCCTATGGATACTTTGCATTGCATAAGACCATAGGTGGAATACTGATACTCATCTAGAATATTTTAAAGTGGGAAATTTCCACTGAATGGACAAGCAGATCAACCTGGAACGGCTAGAAAAAACAGAAACTTCTTGAAAGAAAGTACAGCAGGAAAAGCAAAAAACAATAACAGCAGTCTGAATGACTACTACAAGAACAAACAAGTCATTCTCCCGGGAGCCATCAAGCCAAGTGGTCAGGTCTCCTCAGGGCAAACTCCCTTCCAAGACTAAGATTCAAGGGGAATTCACAAGTGGTCATGTGGTCTTGCTGCTGAACACATTGGTCACCGATAAGGGGAAGTGGGGGGAAAACAGCAATGAAGTTGTGAGCAAGTCCGATCATGTTTAATAGACTCCTGTCAACCTGAGTTGAGACATGGTTGGTCAGCAGTATGCGAGACCTGGGGACTCCTGGGCCCAGGGACAGGGACATGGCCACAGAGGACTAGAATGGAGAGTGAAGGGTCCGGCTAATATGACGTGAGGGGAGATGCACAAGAATATCCATAATTGTAGTACCCATTTGACCTGGCTTCAATGGCTGGCTGAACAGAACTTGACTCGAGGAAGAAAGAAGAGGAAAAAAAGAGTAATCCACTACAATTTGATGAACTTGACCTATGCTTGTGGATGTAGTAGCTCAAAAGAGGGGATGAATCTTTACAGTGAGGATCATTCCCACCTCCTCAGTACACAGGGTTGTCAAGGATGAGCAACTTAGACATTGGCTATCCAAAATGGGGGGCTACAAAGGCATGGAGTGACTGGCTTACAAGCTTTCAAAAAGGAGCCTAATTTTAGAGGGTACGGGGGAAGATAGAATCTTCACTGAATGGTTTCCAAACTGTCTGGACGGAGCTTGTGAAAGGAGATGGGGATAAGACTCTTGTGGTTCTATAGTGAATAATTGCTATCAGGACTGATTGTCAGTGTTGCAAAAGGTAGATGTTTTGTAACAAGAGTAGGGAAGTGGTTGATCTTGCAGTCCAGGAGTGAAGGACCCTGGGGCCATCAAGGGAGAAGAGTGGAGTGTGGGACCCTATCCAGAGAAGCAGCGACGCCAGAGATGGAAGCAGATGATGATGTGGAGAGATGGAGTGGCTGGGGACTCGGGACTCTGGGAGGGAGAGGGGCTGTGTGTTGACGGCCAGGGGGCAGACTTGTGGGGTGTACCCTTTGGTTGTTTGATGATGTATGCAGGGAATTGTAATCATTGCAACAAAACAAAATAAGATAGGATGAATGTAATGCTAATGTTCTTCCATGTAAACTATCACATAATTCACAATAAAAACTTTTAAAAAAATGATACTTTTTCAGCTGATAACCACAAAGCAGCAGTTTAAATCCACTAGCCGCTCTTTGGGAGAAACATGAAGCTTTTGCTCTCTTAAAGATCTACCACTTCAGGAATCCTGTAGAGTCACTATGAGTTGGAACTGACTCAATAGCATACTACCAACACTGCCATGAAAGCAAACTACGTAGTTTATACGAGATTTACTTAGACAATGCTTTTGGAATAATTAAAAACATACAAAAGAATCTGTTAATGGATATACCGAACAGCAAAACCTCTGTGCTACATTTAATACATAGAAATTCATTGGTTTAAAGCATGATTATTGCATGTGTGTATAGGAGCTCTGGTAGCGTAGTGGTTACGAATCAGGCTGCGAACCTTAAGGTCAGCGGTTTGAAACTACCAGCTGCTCCGCGGGAGAAAGATGAGGCATTCTACTCCCGTAAAGATTTACACCCTCGGAAACCCTGTACAGGGTTGCTATGGGTCGGAACCGACTCGACAGCACATAACAACAACAACAACAATAGCAGCATTATTTCTCTTTAGAGAATGTATATTTTAGTGGCAAAATTTAGGATGTATGTTGAAAGAAGAACCAACAGAATTTGCTGATGGGTTGCATAAGGAATGTGAGAAAGAGAATAATATTCATCTTCTTGAAGTTAAGTTGGTGGATGTGGTATCATTTAATGAGATATGAAACTGGGGAAATAGCAGGCTTGAAGTAGGGAAAAAGGGGGAGTCAAAAATTGGTTTGAGACATGCTAATCTTTAGATTGTGATTAGAAATACAGATTGGCGTATGAAAACATTTGAATATAAATAAGGAACTACAGTAAAAAGTCAAATCTGGCAAAATAAATCTGATCTTTATAACCAATAAACTTTTTATGTTTGTATCTTTTTATGTCTTTTCCATAGATAGTAGAAGCTACAGCAAAAAAAATTTTATAGCAAATATATATTTTCCTTCTTACTGATGATTTTACTTTTTTCTCTTACTTTTCAAGTTTTTATTGTGAATTGAGTGAAAATTTACAGAGCAGGTGATCAGTTTTACATTCAACAAATCAGACACTTTGCTTCATCTCAATTATTGCAATCCCCTCCATGTAACAACAATTATCCCACTTCATCCCTGTTTCCATTCCTCCTTCTTTGCCAACACTTTTGAATTTGCCATTGGGTAGATACTGCCCTTTTTATCTCGAATGGTGTGCTTATCTCACTAGTGCTGTCCCCCCTATGTATCTATCTATGTTGTTGTTGTGAAGTGCCATCAAGTTGATTCTGACCCATAGTGACCCTGTATAGGGTTTCCAAGGAGCAGCTGCTGAGCTTGAACCGCTGACCTTGCCGTTCAAATGGCTATCTATGAGTTGGCTAAATATTGAGCTCTGAGGTGAAGTTCAGTTTTAGACATGAAAAGTGAACAAGAGTCAGAATCTCAAGGTTCCAATAGTCTATATCTGACCAGTAAGTCTGGTATTTTTCATGATTTTGAGTTTTTACTCTACATTGTCTCCCACACCATCCAGAATCTTCTAATGTGATCACTTTCAGAGAAATTAGTAGTGACAGAAAGGCATCATCTAGTTCTTGTCTCAGGGTTGCAAAGATTGAAGTTCA
>NW_006408537.1:6593570-6615324 GCF_000296735.1 Chrysochloris asiatica
ACTTTAAAAAGTTCCTGTGCAGCAGATTTGCTCAATGCAATACGTCGTCAGACTTACTGAATCAAAATTCCTAGGGCAAAAGTCTTTGAATCAATATTTTAAATACTGCCCCAGTACACTAAACGTGAAAATCTCTGCCAGAGAGAAAAGTAAGGATAGACCTTTCTTTGGTGGGTGTTAGAGGGAGCAACTGACAAGCTACATATTTTTGTGTATCTGTTGAATTTCCATTGAGTTCTTCTTGTACTTGCTTTGCAATCAAAACCTGCTTCTCTTATCCTCCATTCCTCTTTGAAGTCCTTTTCCAGTTTTGTTTATCTTCTTTGTTCCATATTCTTACTTTCTCTGAGCATTTGAATAGACATGAGTAGATGCTATTAAAAAATAAATCCAGTGATATAGACAAGAAAACAGAAATATTTTAAAATATTTTTTATTCCTCTATTTCTTGTATTGTCACTGTTACCTTGCCTTCATCAGCCTGAGATTTAAATTTATATTAAGTTGTAAATTTCTAGCCTACAGAGACCCTACTATTTGGTGTCAACATCTTCTTTTCCTCAGTATAGAACTATATCCTTCTTTTCTTGGTTTAGTATGAAAGACCTACTTTATAGCTGGGAAAAATACTTTGTTTTAGCACCCTCCAACATTGATTATTTTTTTCTCTTTTCATATCAGATTAAAACCCACTCCACGTTCCTATATTACTGGCTTTCCCCCTTCCCATCTATTATATAATGCATATAAGAATACCTAGTTCAGAGGTTATTATGAAAACTAAATGAGAATTTAAAAAATAATAATATGATTGAACAGGGAATGATAAGTTCACAGTAGATTTAAAGTAGTGTTTCGTGAATCTAACTCTAAATAAATGGCAAATGTCTTAGTGTACAAGTGTGCATCTGTGTGAATTGAACCAGGATGCCCATTTGACAGGAACAGGTAGTCCTATCTATCCAATGTCTATAACAGGGGGAGAAATATCTGTGCATTTTAAAGGAATCGAGTCAGAGTAATTCTAGAGTAGAAGGTATTGGCTAACATTTGGTAGTAAAATAAAAATGCTCTTTCTGAAATATGTTATGTCTATTTCCAAGACTTAAAGAAATTTACTGTTTCTTTCATAAGGATCTTGTTTAAGGATATGTTTTCTAAACATACTTTCTTTTTTTGCTGATTATCTTCTCTTATTTCTTATAGTTACTTCTTCTTACTGATTATCTCTACCCCTTAAAAGTATTTACAATCTCATATTGTTACCAAATTGGGTCAATTTCCTCAGAGTAATCGTTTTTATTAATTGGGTCCTATAGAAAGGAGCTCTGGTAGCGGAGTGGTTACAATGCGGGCTGTGAACCGCAAGGTCATCAATCCGAAACTACCAGCTGCTCCACGGGAGAAAGAGGAGGCGTTCTACTCCCGTAAAGATTAACAGCCTCGGAAACCCTGTGCAGGGTCGCTAAGAGTCGGAACTGACTCCACGGCACACAACAACAACAACATAGAATATTGATTAGGAGCTCTGGTAGGGTATGGATATGAGTCAGCCTGCTAATCTCAAGGTCAGCAGTTGGAAACTACTAGCGATTCTGAGGGAGAAGAAACATGAGGCTTTTGGCTTTTGGCAAGATTTACAACCTTGTAAATCCTATACAGGGTTGCTCTGTATCAGAACTGACTCCACGGCACACTACCACCATCATAGAATAGTGATCAGGGAAACAATTGTAGGAGTTCAACTTCCAGCAGTTTTATAGCTACTAGGTCCAGGACAGATTTCCTTTTCTTCTCAGTGTCCCTGTTTCCTTATCTGTAAAAGGATATTAAGCATACTGCATATTTCATTTAGTTGTTATAAAAATTAAGTGAATATTTCAAGTGCCATGAAGAGCACTTCTCACATCATAGGAAATATATAATATTCTGTTAAAAAGTGTGTCTTAATGTCTTTTGTCAAAATTATGTGTTTTGAATTATAGCTACTCTTACTCAACACGGAATACCAGTTTTTATCTTGAGCCTATTCCTCCTCTATTTTGTTCTTACCCTTGTTTTGCTTGAATTTGTTATTCCACATTTCATATCAGTTTAATTTATGCTATCTTGAAGTATTGTATGTAACCTTGGAAGCTACTAAAAATCCTTTCTGGGAAAAAGAATTGGAGCTAAGCACATAAATAAACACTTACATTCAAATTCAGTCAGAGAGTTTTCATCAATAAAGTGCTATTAGAGAAACATTTTTAAAAACTTGTCCTGAAAACAAAGTAGGCAAGAACACAAGAAAAGAAAAGGGCAATAAAAAGACCTTTAGGCAGACTCCTTGTATGGTGTTGTGGGATCAGCACCGGACTGCAAACTACAAGGTTGGTGGTTCAAACCCACAAAGTACTCCTTGGAAACCCTATGCAGGGTCACTATGAGTCAGAACAGACTACATGGCATTTAACAACAACAACAACAATAGGAGGAGTTACACAAGATCAAGGAAGAGATAAAAATGTGGGTTTTCTTAGTGATAGCTCAGAAGTAATATAATTAGTTATGTAAATTTTCAAGTGGAGTTACTAACGTGCACATCACATAAGAACAATTTATTATTTTATTAAGCAAATAATACACTTCTTGTTTTTGTTGCACACCTTTACCAAAGCAAGGACATTTCAGAAGTCTAGAAAGATAAACAGAATTCACTATGTAGTAGAATTAGTAAAGCAATGTTTTTCTGTATTTTCTAAGTTATGGTTTTCAGTGTGAATTCAGTCTTTCAGGATTAAAATGAGAATTACTTCCTTTTATTTTGTGTTTCTGGAACCATTAAATAAAATTTGCACACATATTGCAATACATAATAAATGTAGCTAATCAATTATGGCATGGAAAGAATTGAATGGCTGCTATGAAATCTGAGGATGTTTTACGACACAAAAGTATTGTGGAATTCTGGTTGAGGTTTAGACATAGTGCTGATGATTTATTAAATCATAAATGTCAGAAGTTGGTCACAGAATGGGTATTAGGATTAAGTGAAATTCTAAAAAACTCAAAAATCTTTTTAAGCAATAATATTGGGGCTATGGAAGTATTGAAGAATAAGGATGAAGATGAATAAAAATTCTCCTCCAAGGACTTGTCAACATTAAGATTAAAGGAATGCAGTTTTCACTGAAATATCTTTAATCCCTTATATGGAAACAAGGAATAATCCTAAAATTCTAGAAAGCTTCATCTAATCTACTGTAGACAGATGGCTACCTACCTTATTCTTCAATACTATGATAGTTGGCAAATGTTGTACCTCCAAACTGTAGGTGTTGCCAAAATATTTGCAAGATATATAAGACTTGATGTTTATTTGACTCTTGTTGGTAGACTTGAGACATTTTCACTTTGAACTACAACAATCAAGATTTAGAATATGTAAATTTGCAATTGTTCCCTGTACATTGCATATATATGCATATATGCATAAAACCTGTATTTGCTTTTTAAGGGGTAATTGGTGATATTAGTTATAGCTAATCTGATTTTCTATTATACTCAATTACAGTTACTCAAATTTAGAGCTCACAATTTTTAATTAAACCTAGACATATTTATTCAGTCACATAAATAAAAACTGGCTTTTAAGTAAAGAAAGAATAAAAAGAATATTTTGGGGAGAAGTATAGAAACTCAAATGATCTTTTGTTTCAGTTTTTTTTTTTTTTTTGTGTGTGTGTGTGTGTGTGTGTGTGAAATGAGTAAAGGTTAACAAAGGTCATCAGCTTTACTTTCAACAAACATATACCTTGTTTCATCTTATCCCTTCCATGAAACAACATTATACCATTTCCTCCTTGTGGTTCCAATTTACATTCCACCCTCCTTTCCATCCCTTCTAAACTTTGTCCTTAAATAAATGTCATCCTTTGATCTTGAATGATTGACCATTCCATGGTGAGCATACCTTGCTACCTTTTTTTTTTTTTTCTCCCTATATTCCTATCTACTGCTTAGCTGAAAAGTGGGCCACCTGAAGCGTGGTCAAGGGCCATTGTCTTGGGTTCCTCCAGTCTGTTTCTGACAAGTAGCCTGGTCTTTTGTTTTTTTTTCTTCTTCTTCTTTAAATAATTTTGAGTTTTTGTCCACATTTTCTGCCATTCTGCATAGGACCTTCTGAAGTGGTCCTTTCAGAGCAGTTGTTAGTGGTAGCCAGTCACCATATAGTTCTTTTGATCTCAGAACCATGGTGACTGATATTCACTTACCTCATTGGTCCACTGGACTAGTTGATTCCAAACATCCTCAATTTTCATGACTCTTCTTTCTTCTGCATATGTAGAAACCAATTGTTGTACTTTATATGTCTGCTCTTGAGCTTTAAGATTTCACATGCTACTCTCTGAAACAGGGTGTAGAGAACACTGTCCTTGTGGTTTATATTATGAAAATTGAACATCATGTCCCCTGAGAATATGGTTCTGAGCCTCCCAGGCACAAGAACTCATTGCCTTAGGATGTTTGATGTTTCTAAGAAGTTTTGGTACGTTTAGTTTGTTTGTTTTGTTTTTATCATTTTTCTCCTTGTATGCGCCACCAAATTCATAGGTGTGTTTGCAACAAAGGTAGATACAAAGGTCTGATGATCCACTTTCAAATTTTCATATATTTGTGACTGTGCTCCCAATATTCCTCCCATACACATTCAGCTTGTGTATCTGCCCATGTATCTACCCACAGAACACATATGTTTCAGAGTTGTATATATAACTCTATTTACCTCTATTCCCTTTAAGCCTTGCATACCTCCTTGTGGCTTCACCTGTCTTCATCATTCTTCTGCCATGTTCCTTCTTCTTGTATATTACCTTCCCCATCACCCAAGCTAAGATGTGTCTACCGTCTAGCCAGTGAATTATTCTTCCTCCCTTCCTACCCTGGGCAACCATCAAACAATATTGCTTTTTAGTATGAAAACCTTGTCTTGAGTTTTTAAAATAATAGGAGTTGTTGTTGTTAGGTGCCATAGAGTCAGTACCAAATCATAGTGACCCTATGCACAATAGAACAAAACACTGCCCGGTCCTGCGCCAACCTCACAATTATTGCCACGCATGAGCAAAAATAGTCGTAGTCTCATACAATATTTGTCTTTTGTGATTGACTGATTGCACTCTTCATAATGTGCTCCAGGTTTATCCATGTTATTAAATGTTTCATTGAATCCCATTGTGTTTAGCCATTTTCCGCTGATGAACATTTAGGCTGTCTCTAACTTTTTGCTATTGCAAATAGTCTACTATCAACATTGGTGTTCATACATCTATTTGTGTCATGTCTATTATTTCTTATGCATAAATGTCAAGTAGGGTGATTGCTGGGTCAGATGGTATTTCTATTTTCAACTTTTTTGAGGAAGCACCATACTATTTTCCACAATTTTTGCACCATTTTACAGTACCACCGAAAATGTAAGAGGGTCCCAATAACTCCACAACCTCACCAGAATTTGTTGTTTTTTGTTTTTATGAACTTTACTATTAATACTGAGATAAAATGTGATCACTTTGTTGTTTCAATTTGCAATCCTGGTGTGGCACTGCAGAATAAGCATTGAAATGAGGGGTCGGTTTGAACTGTGAAGTCAGAGAGTAAAACTCACCAGCCACTCCACAGAAATTCTACACATGGTTGCTATAAGTTGCAACCAATTTGATGGCACTTATCAACAAAATGGCTAATGATCATGAACATTTCTTCATGTTTGTTGGCTGCCTGAACATCTTTTTTGATAAAGTGTCTGTTCATGTCCTCTGCCCATTTTTTAATTGACTGGTTTGTCTTTTTCTGATAGAGGTATTGTAGTTTTCTGTAAATTTTAAATATGTCTGATAGACCTTAGTAAAACATGTTTTCACACTCTGTGGGCTCTCTTTTTACTCTTTTGGCAAAATCGTTTGATGTACACAAGTGCCTAATTTTTAGAATGCCCCATTCATCTATTTTGTTTTCTACTGTTTGTGCATTTTAGCTATGTTTGAAAGTGAATATATGCCATGGATAGAGCTCCTAAGTTTGTCCCTTTTCATTGTCACTTAACAAGTAGTTAATTATGGAGAATGCTCCAACTCTACTGGAAAAGAATGTTTACTGTGCTGTTTTTGGGTTGAGTGTTCTGAATAAGTCTATAAGGTTAAGTTGGTTGATTGTGTTTTAGTTGTTCCATGTATTTGTTGAGTTTCTTAATAGTTATTCTGTCCTTCATTGAAAGTGGTTCATAAGATAGCCTACTATTATTGTAGAGTTGTCTATTTCTTTCTTCAATTCTATTAGAGTTTGACTTATGTATTTTGAGGCTCTTTCATTGGATGGATAGATATTTATTATGGTTACATCATCTTGTTCAATTGACTCTTTAATCTTAAGACAATGCCCTTTTTTGTCTCTTATGCTGGTTGTTGCTTTAAAGTTTCTGTTATCAGAAATTATTATTTCCACTCCTACTAACTTTAATTACAATTAGTGTGATATATTTTTCCATCATTTGAATTTTATTTTTAATCTATTTTTGTCTTTGTGTCTATTGTAGACAGCATATTGAATGATCCTGTTTTCTTATCCTTTCATCAACTCTCTCTCTCTTTTTTTTAAAATGTTTTATTGTGAATTATGTAATAATTTTACATGGGAGAACATTAGTTTTACATTCATCCTATTATACAGCGTTTCATTGCCATGGTTACAATCCCCTCCATGCATCGTCAACCAACAAAAGGGTATACACTATAAGCCTGGCCCCCGGTCGTCAGCACACAGCCTCTCTCCCTCTCTGTGTCTAAAGTCCTCAGCTGTTCCATCTCTCCACATCATTGTCTCTGCCTCCATCTCAGACATCACTGCTTCTCTGGGTAGGGTCCTGCTCTTCTCCCTTGATGGTCCCAGGGACCTCTGCTCCTAGAATGAAAAGTTAATCACTCCCCTCCTTGCTACAAAACGTCTACCTTTACATTTCCAACCCTCACAATCAGTCCTGATAACAATTATTCACTATTGTATCACAAGAGACCTATCCACATTTCATTTCATCAGCCCTGCCCAGACAGATTGGAGATTCTACCTTCCTCCACGTCCCCTGAATCTAGGTCCCATCCCTGTCTACTCTGTATGGAGGGGGTGAGAATGATCCTTGCTGTAAGGATTTGTTCGCTCTTTTGAGTTAATGCATCCATAGGTGTGGGTCAAGTTCATCAAATTGTATCAGATTACTCTTTTTTTTTTTTTCCTCTTCTTTCTTCTTCTAATTGAGCTCTGATCATCCAGTCATTGAAGCCAGGTTAAGTGGGTATTATCTGCAAGTGTGGGTGTTCTTCTAGCTGTTCCAGGCTGGTAACTCTCTGTCTCTTGATGGTTATAATTCGTCCATTGGTGTTCATTGTAATTATAGATAGGTATGGATTGATTGCAATCAATTTGCTGTTTTTTGTGTTGCTTCTGGTTTCGTTGTTCCACATGATTCTCTGAGCTGGATTCATTTGGTTCGTGTGTTTTCTTGTCAATTTATTCACTGTTGCTATTTTAACATTTGCTAAATCTTTATTTTTTTTTAACTTTTTCTTAATCTGATGTGGAAATTTATTAAATATCTTTGAGATTAATCTGTAATTTATTAATTTCTTCCCCAATTTAAAGCAGTGTGTTTTATCTTGAAACATACCTCACCATTTGGAAGTTCTCTTACTACACTTTTCCCTCTTTTTGCTCTGTACTTGTCTTCATTACAAATTGATATCTCTATTTTATTGCTATTCCCTATTTTCAATCTTTTAGATTTGTCTTGATTTGTATATCTTTATATCTGTATAGAATTATGGGTGGTGATGCCATGCATGCTAATCTTAGGTGGTTGTCTTATTGGTTCTCTGTTATAGGTAACATTTCATTGTTCTCGAGCTGCTCTCAGGATCCTTTCCTTGTCTGTGATTTTAAAGAGTTTTTTATGATATGTTTTAGTGATTTTCTTTTCAGGTGTAACCTGTTATGGGTTTGTTCTGCTTCTTAAATGCTTATCTTTTCATCTCTCATAATGTTAGGGAAGTTTTATTTCAACAACTCTTTGACTACCTTTTCTGTGGTTTGCTCTGCCTCTTCTTGCTTTGAAATTTCAATCACCTTTAAGTTATCCCATTTCATGTTATTCCACATGAGTCTTAGGCTTTCTTTAGACTTTTAAATTCTTTTTTTTGATTTTTCTTCTAGCTTACTAGTATTCAAAGATTTATCTTGTAGCACACTAATTCTGGCTTCCATTGATTCAATGCATTTACTCATTCAATGTTTTACCCAATTCTGAAATCTTAGCATAAATCTTCTGGATTTATGTTTGTAGGTTTTGTATTGTCTCAAAACCCTTTATCTATTTTGTTTGTTTGTTCTTGTAGTCCTTTCCGGAATTCTTCCTTGTTTTCCTCAACCTTTTTGTCAATCATTTGGAGATACCTACATATCATTTTCTTTGTCAAGTAGTTTGGATGTCTTTTCTGTCTCAAAATCATTTTCTAGCTCGGCCTCTTAGTCACTTGTTTGAGTCACTCTATCTTGTTCCTTCACGTGAACATATTGGTTTTAAGACATTGTGGTACTGTTGTTCTTGTATTAAATTGATGGCTATATGTTGTCCTATTCTTAGGTACTTAGCAACTGCCTTCCAGTGGGTGTTATTGAAGGATGGAAAATTGTATCATTTGTTTTTCACCATTTGTACAGCGTAATTCACAATAGGTTTGGTTGATGTTGGTTGCTGTCATTGATCGGTTGTATAGTAGCTGATATTGGCTTTTGTTTGGTAGGTGGGGTTGTAGAGGGAATTTTTGTGGCTGGTCTGTATGGGCACAGTTGCTGTCCCCTCATGGGTAAAGCAAGAAGGGAAAACACACATGCAAGAGACAAGGAAAATTAACAACAACAACAACAGAAAACAACCAACAATTAAACAACAGCAGAAAAAGAAAAAAAAGGAAAGGAAAATACAAAGCATGCAACAGCTAGATAAAGAATATGAAAAAACAAACAAACAAACTATTTAACAGTTATTAATTGCCAGTTAGTATTAAATAGGTATTAAATAGGCAAAGACCATAATGATAACATTGTCATCCTCTAGGAGTTGTCTCATGAAAAATACAGAGATGCAATATAATAAAGTAAAGCACATGATATCTATAACCAACATGATATGAACATTGAACTGAAGATTAGGTCCATATACATACAAAGTAGCCTGATGGGAACAATTATGAATGTATCAGTTCTGACTCATGGCGAGCCTATGTGTATCAGAGTAGAATTATGCTCCACAAGGTTTCCAATAACTGATTTTGCAGAAGCATATTGCCACATCTTCTGTTTTAGTTATCTAGTGCTGCTATAACAGAAATATCACAAATGGATGGCTTTAACAAACATAAGTTTATTCTCTCAAAGTTTAGGAATTTGGACATCTAAATTCAGGGTGTTGGCTGTAAGGTACGGCTTCCTCTCTTTATTGGCTCTGTGGGAAAGATACCCATCTCCTCTTGACATCTGTAGGCTTGGCATCCTTTGGATGAGCTCCATGTGTCTTGGAAACAATCTTCCACTTGTTGTTATGTGCTATTGAGTTGGTTCTGACCCATAGGGACCCTACATAGGGTTTCCGAGGAGTGGTTGATGAGCATGAACTGCTGACCTTTTGGTACAAACCAACTTTGCAGTTCAGTGCATTAATGCACAGCACCATACCAGGACTCCAATCTTCCACTTGTTGTTGTTGTTGTTAAGTGCCGTCGAGTCGGTTCCGACCCATAGCGACCCTGTACAGGGTTTCCGAGGGTGTAAATCCTTACGGGAGTAGAAAGCCTCATCTTTCTCCCGCGGAACGGCTGGTAGTTTTGAACCGCTGACCTTAAGGTCCGCAGCCCGATTCGTAACCACTACGCTACCAGAGCTTCACAGGGATCCTGATTACAAAGGACAAGATCCTCTCCTGGCTCTTCTTTCTTAGTGGTAGGCAGTCCCTTGATCTCTGCTCACTTGTTTAATCTCTTTTAAGTATGAAAAGATATTGACTCAAAATACAACCTAATCCTGTAGAATCTATTCTGATTTATTAACATAAATACCACTAATTCTGTACCATTAACATCATAGAGGTGAAGATTTACAACACTTAGGATAAGGAGCTCTGGAAGTGTACTGGTTATGAGTCGGGCTGTGAACCTTGCAGCAGTTCAAAACTACCAGCTGTTCCATGGAAGAAAGATGAGGCTTTCTGCTCCCGTAAAGATTTAGAGCCTCGGAAACCCTGTACAGGGTTCTATGAGTCGGAACCGACTCCACGGCACATAACCACCAGGATAATTAGATCACAAATAGGGGATAATTACATAATACTGAGTATCGTTTGTTGTTATATGCCGTGGAGTCGGTTCCGACTCATAGTGACCCTGCACAGGGTTTCCAAGGCTGTAAATCTTTACGGGAGCAGAAAGTCTCATCTTTCTCCTGCGGAGCCGCTGGTAGTTTCAAACTGTTGACCGTGAGGTTGGCAGCCCAATTCGTAACCACTACTATGCTACCAGAGATTGAGTATCGTAGCGTATTCTAATTGACCCATATTTTGAGGGCACACATTCAATCCATGACACGTTCCTTGTGAGAGTAACACTGGGTGGGCTCAAGTGCTTAACTCTTTCACCATCAAGGAATTCTGCGTGAAGGACAAATAAAAAGCCATATAATTACAGGAGATCAGGGGTTGTGTTGTTGTTGTTGTTAGGTACCATCGAGTTGGTACTGACTCACAACGACCTTATGCACAGCAGAACGAAACACTGCCCGATCCTGGGCCAACTTCACTGCTGTTGCCACACTTGAGTCCATCGATGCTGCCACTTGGCCAATCCATCTCGTTGGGAGCCATGGAAGTGAATAAAATGAAGAAGAAAAAAAGTTCTTTAGCAAACCGAATTTTTGCCTTTTCCAGTTTTTGTTTTGCTCAGAATGATACAAACATCTTTTATCTTCAATTTGCTCTCTCTCTCTCTCTCTCTGTGTGTGTGTGTGTGTGAGTGTTTCCTTCTGCTCCAAGTGGCAAACTTCTAAGTTCGTTCACTTCTCTGGAAAACCAGAGTTTCTGGAGGAGTACTCATGTCCTCCCAGACCATCCTATTCTCCATTTTCACCATGAGACTTGAGTATCATTAGCTCCAATTTCTAATTAAATATCCTAGTTTGGTTTTCTATGCTTACTTTCTTTTGAATTATTTTTTGAAAAAAGCCGTGTTAATATCACTAATTTTATCAAGCAATAACTACAATGCTACAAAGTTAATTCCATTAATGAGTAAGTTAATACTGTTTACTTTTTAATGTCCTTTTTTCCTCTGTTCTTTTCATTTCAGCAATAGAACAAAAACGGGAGAGAAATCTCAATCAATCTGGTTGTATTCCCCTGTAACATTGGGGAAGTTCTCTTTTTACCCTAAAAGACTTAAAAATAGTGCCCTAAATCACATTTTTGTTTCATTTGTCTGAATTCCTTTTTTGTTTCATGACCATAGATAGTTGAGCTAAAGCAACATCTGTTAAAAAAGAGGAATATAATCTTGCCACTATTAGAAGTTTAGATAGCCAGTTTAAAGACTTGGCTTTTATTAATTTACAATAATTTTCAGATGTTTATCGTATGGATCTTGGTTGAAAGCAGAGAATATAAAAAAATATGTTTACCTGTGCTTATTGACTATGCAAAGGCTTTTGATTGTGTGGATCATGATAAGCTATGGACAACATTGCGAAGTATGAGTATTCCTGAATAATTAATTGTGCTCATGAGGAATCTGTACCTGGATCAAGAAACAGTTGTTCTAACAGAACATGGGAACACTGAATGGTTTAAAATTAAGAAAGGTGTGTGACAGGGTTGTATTCTTTCACCATATTTATTCAACCTATATGCTGAGCAAATAATCTGAGAAGCTGGGTTCTATGAAGAAAAATGTGGCATCAGTTTTGGAGGAGGACTCATTAACACCCTGTGATATGCAGATGTTACAACCTTGCTTGCTGAAAGTGAAGAGGACTTAAAACATTTACTGATTAAGATCAAAGAGCACAGCCTTTGGTATGGATTATATCTCAATGTCAAGAAACCAAAAATCCTCACCACTGGACCAATAAACAACATTCTTATCAATGGAGAAAAGATTGACGTTGTCAAGGACTTCATTTTTCTTGGATCAACTGTCAACACTCACTGAAGCAGCAGTGAAGAAATCAAATGACCTATTGCATTAGGAGCTCTGGTAGCATAGTGGTTATGAATCGGGCTGCGAACTGCAAAGTCAGCAGTTCGAAACTACCAGCTGTTCCGCGGGAGAAAGAAGAGGCGTTCTGCTCCCGTAAAGATTTACAGCCTCGGAAACCCTGTACAGGGTCACTATGAGTGAGAACTGACTCCACAGTACATAACAACAACATTGTATTAGGCAAATCTGTTGCACAAGACCTTTTTAAAGTATTGAAGAGCAAAGATGTCAGCTTGAGAACTGAGGTACGCCTGACCTAAGCCACAATATTTTCAATAACCTCATATGAATGAGAAAGCTGGACAGTGAATAAGGAAGACCGTAGAAGAATTGATGCTTTTGAGTTATGGTGTTGGAGAAGAATATTGAAAGTTGCATGGTCTGCCAAAAGAACCAATAGATCTGTTTTGGATCTATTGTGCTCTTTGGATCAGAGTGCTCCTTAGAGGCCAAGATGGCCAAACTTCATCTCTCATACTTCAGACATATTGTCAGGAGGGACCAGTTGTTGGAGAAGGATGTCATGTTTGGTAAGGTGGTGGGTCAGAGAAAAAAAGGAAGATCCCCAACAAGATGGATTGGCCAAGTGGCAGCATCGGTGGACTCAAGCATGTCAACAGTAATGAGGTTGGCCCATGATTGGGGAGTGTTTCATTCTGCTATGCATAAGGTTGCTATGAGCTGGTATGGACTCGATGGCACCGAACAACAATAATATCATATTGTTAGAAGTATTGGTCCTTTGCACTTCTAACTATTTTAAAATTCTAGTAGGGCAAAATATAGTATGCTAAATACTTATGCATGTGACCTCAATTTTCAAGAAATTGTCTTAGGCTGTGTTCTGTTGTTACTAAGTGCCATCGCTTCAATTTCAACTCATAACAATCTTGTATAGGGTTTAGAGAAATTCATATCTAGGAAATGGCTCATGCAGTTGTAGAGATAGAAGAGTCCCAAGTCTGGGTCAAATGAACCAAGACCATCAGGTCAGAAGGCAGACAGGGCAGACTACTGATGACTCGCAGGATCAGCAGGTATTCGAGTAGGCCATTGGCTCAAGTACAAAGAATAGTAGGTTGGAGGATGAACCAGATGCAAGATTCAGACTGAGTAAAAGGCAGACAAACTTTGCCCCAGTGTCTAATATATTGGAAGTAGGCCACATCATCTAGGAAACTTCATTTCAGTGTTGGGCTGCTCATAACAGACCTCATCATAGAGTTGATTACATTGTATTAGATCTAATCATGAGGAAAACTGCATCTCAACTGTCAACCCACTGAGAATCCTGGTCCAGTCAAGTTGTCACAAAACCTTAACAGAGATAAATATTTTAAAAAATTTATTTTTGTGAAAACGGGTTGTTATTGAACAATAATAGTAAAATAAATAGTGATCCATTAAATATATGGGGGTGTGGTAGCTCCATACGATAAGCCCTGGACTGTGAACTGCAAGGTTCGTGGTTCAAGCCCGACAGCCACTCTGCAAGACAAAGACAAGGTTTTCTGCTCCCATGAATATTTAAAACCTTAGAAACCCTATACAGGGTTACTATGAGTTGGAACCCATTCAACACATAACAACAACAACATTAAATATATATATCCATGTGATGAATCTTTCTATTTAAAATGACAACAAGCAAGCTGTCTAGAATTTGATAGTTTAGTTGTTGTTGTTAAGTGCCATCCAGTCAGTTCTGACTCATAGTCACTCTGCCAATCTTGCAGTTCAAACTGACATCACAGTCAAGTCCTTATCCTATAGCACCACACCAGGATGCCCATAATTTAGTAGAACTTCTAGAAGAATTTGGTAAATGATTAAATATGGCTATTTATTTTCAAATTTCAAATCAGAAAATACATCTATGATGCTAATTAATCTCCAATTATTTCTACTTCACCAACACTATGGGACTTAAAAGATTAATATTATTAAAGTCTAATATTTTAATAAACATAGATCATACAGTCATAGAAGTGAACTTGAAATTTACTTTGGGATAGTTGGTCCTGTTCTGATTCATACTACTTAATTTCAGCAAGTTTACTGTTTATTTATGTATCTTCATCACGGAGTGGGTTGGAAGTATGACTTAGACACCAAAACAATGAGACATTAAAGACACTGCCATGGCATTTAAGACTTTTTTAATGAAAGAAATATTGACCTGTTGGATTTCTGTAATACAAAAGTACGTTATGGCTTCTAACAACAAAAATAACTCATATGGAAAGACCGAATCAGATTGAAAAAAACTTGGAGGGATTCATATAAAATATTTAAAGGACTAAGGTAAAAAGGTAAACTGAAGCAAACTGCTCCCTCTAATTATCTTTTTTTTTTTTTCCAGGTGATAGTACCATAAAAAGACATGGTGTGCATGATGATGATCAAGTCATTAAAATTCAGAATAAAGGGCAGGGAGGGGAAAGAATGAATGAAGAGCAAAGTTAGCAAAAATACAGAAAAGAAAGAGAGAACCAGGATAAATCTTTGACAAACTTTTTTCCCATGGAGTCACTGGTTGGGTTCAAACCTCCAACTTTTGAGTCAACAACTGAGCACTTATCTGCTGTGACACCATTTTATATATATATATCAAGGAATTTCACTACAGAATAGAAGCCAGTAGTAAATACCTATTATTTTTTCTTTCATACAGTGATATTCCTCCTTCTTCATTTGACAGCACACAAAAGAGCAGGAAACTGCTCTTACCATCCCATGTAGATGTGGTGGTAGGAGGAAGATATTAATCACACTGCTCCAACTGCTCAGGACCTGAGCCAGGATTGACAATCATCTCCCATCATCCATCCATAGTACTTGGCAAACAAATAATCATTTAAAACAAATAAATAATCAGATGATTCCCTAGGTAATGTAATGTTGATGATTAGACTCCATCCAGAGGAGTCTTGAAAGAATGGCTTGTTCTAACTTCTAAAACATCTCTGTAGCTATCATAGTTATTGAAGACCCTATGGAGTGCATTTCTACTCTGAATCACGTGAGCTCAACATGGATTAGAACAGGCCTGATGGTAATGGTTTCAGTGTTTGGGTTTTATGGGAGATAATTTTTTTTTTTTTTTTCCTGTGAGTTTGGTACCTCTAATAATTAGACCTAGAGATGAAAACCTAAATGCCAAAATTATTTTTTGTTTTGTTTTATCAATATACGATAATTCATTATTATTATTATTTTGAAGGTAAACAGTCAATATCATCAGCTTTATTTTCAACCAGTCATACATTTTGTTTCATCTCAGTGATTACACTCCGCTCCCTGCAACTTGAGTTATCCTACTTTCACCTTGTGACTTCTCTCTTACATCTTATTTTTTACAAATGAACAAAACAAAAATATTTGATGTGCACATACAAAGCAAAAAATATATATTCATTTAAATGTCCAAAGGGTATATTTGCAAGCCAGACCCCTACCCTCAGGCACACAGCCTTTCTCAGTCCATGGACCTAGAGTCCTCAGTTGCTTTATCTCTCCATGCTATCACCTCTGTCACCAGAATTAGTTTTGATTGAACCTAGTTGGGTTTACTTGGGTCAGGTTTCATTCTTAACTAACATGACTCAATTGAAAAGATGCTCTGATTGGTCAGATCTACATCACATATCCTATTCTGAAAACAGAGATAGAGATCAACTCTATTGGATGCACTTACATGAAGCTTGAGAAGCTTGAGGCTTCTCCAAAATAATGATCAGGTTACTGTTAACAAAAGAAAGGGAAATAAATGCAGGAGGGCAAAAAACACAAATGCTCACTAGGAATTTTGAGTAGGAATTTCCAGTGAAGGTCATCTAGCCCAACTTTCTAATTTTATTAAATGAGAATTTTGTGTGTTTTACAATTTTTTTTCTTTTAATACAACAAGTCATAAAGTTGTGGATGGGTCAGAATATTGTCTTTGAATATATGGAGGCAACTCAACTAAAGCTGTTACAAGGGGAAGATAGAAAATTTTTGGAAATATAGGCAGGGCACTTGCCTATATTTCTCACTTATTGTGAGAAAGTGGCTCCTGACTTGGTTTTCTTTCTAATTTATTCTAATTATTTCAGTCTGTCATCTTTTTTCGTCTCCTAATCTATCAATCACCATTTGTCAGTTTGTCCTACTACGGTGGCTTGTGTGTTGCTGAAATCTACGCCACCAATATTTTAAATACCAGGAGGATCAACCATGGTGGATAGATTTCAGCAGAGCTTCCAGACTAAGATATATAACGATGAAAGAGTGGAGACTATTTCTGAATGGCTATCCACTGAAAGTCTTATGCATGGCATGGAACATTGGTAGATAGAATGCCAGAAGGTTGGCCATTTAGGTTGGAAGATGCTCAAAATACAACTAAGAAAGTGCTGCCTCCTCAAAGTAGAGTTGACTATGATGATGTAAGTGTAGTAAAGTTTTCAGGGCCTTCATTTGTTGATGGGGCACAACTCAAAATGAGGAAAAACAATTGCAAACATCCATTACTAATGAAAACATGGAATGTACAAAATATGAATCTAGGACAACTGAAAGTTATTAAAAATGGAATAGAAAACTTAAGGATCGATAGCCTAAGTATTAATGAGCTGAAATAGACTGGCACTGACCATTTTGAATCAGACAGTCATATAGGTTACTATGCCCGGCATGACAAATTGAAGAGTGTTGTCACATTCATCATCAAGAAGATTTCCATATTGATCTTGAAATACCATGCTGTCTGTGATAGAACATATGCCTACAAGAAGGTCAGTCAATACCAATATCATTCAAATTTAAACACCAACCAATAAATCCAGTGATGATGAAATTGAAGAATTCTACTAACGTCTCCATTCCGAAATTATCAAACATGCAATCAGGATGCATTGATATTTACTGGTGGCTGGAATTTGAAATTTGGAAATAAATAGGGAGGATCAGTAGTTGGAAAATGTATCCTGGGTGATAGAAATGATGCTAGAGATTATATGGTAGAATTTTGTAAGACCAATGACTTATTCATTGTACATAGCTTTATTTAAAAAACATAAAGGTGAGTGTACAAGTGGACCTTACCAGGAATACACAGGAATCAAATTGACTACATCTGTGGGAAAAGACAATGGAGAAGCTCATTATAATTAGTCAAATAAAAAAAGCCAAGGGTAGGTTGGAGAACAGACCATCAATTGCTAATATGCAATTTCATGCTGAAGCTGAAGTAAATTAAAGTAAGTCAACAAGAGCCAAAATATGACCTTGAATATATTTCACCTGAAAATAGAGACCATTTCTCACCTGAAAATAGAGACCATTTCAAGAACAAATTTGTTACATTAAACAATAATGACCAAAAAGCAGAAGAGTTGTGGATTGACATCTAAAATATGATCCAGGCGGATAGCAAAAAGTCATTACAAATGCAGGAAAGAATGAAAAAAAAAACAAAAAGGATATCAGAAAAGACTCTGAAACTTGCTCTTGAAAGTAGAGAAGCCAACTTAAAGAAAACATGAAATAAAAGAGCTGAACAGAAGACTTAATACAGCAACCAGAAAAGGTAAAATCAAGTACTATAATGAAATATGCAAAGACCTAGAGTTATAAAACCAAAAAGGAAGAACATGATCAACATTTCTCAAGCTAAAACAAACTAATGAAAAATATTGAAGCCTCAGGTTGCCACAATGAACTTCTTTAGGCAAACTATTGAATGGTGCAGGAAGCATCAAAAAAGGATGGTAAGAATACACAGAGTCAGTATACCCAATACTCAAGCATTTCAAGAGGCAGCATATGATTAGAAAATGATGTTATTGAAAGAAGTCCAAACTGCACTGCAGGAACTGATGAAAAGCAAGACAAAAGAAATTGGTGGAATAAAATTTGAAATGGGACAAAAACTGATAGGCACTAGAGGTGCTCACTTCTCTATGACAAGAAATTTGGAAGACAGCCACCTGGCCAATTGATTAGGAGAGATTCATATTTGTACCCATTCCAAAGAAAGGTAGCCAAACAGAATGTAGAAATCATCAAATAATAATATCTTCAGATTCTGCTGAAGATAATTTAAAAATGATTGCAGTAGTATATGAACTGGGAGCTACCAGAAATTCATTTCTGATTCTGAAGAGAACATGAAACTAGGCATATCATTACTGATATCAGATGAATCATAGCTAAATGTAGAGAGTACCAGAAGTTTTTTGCATGTGCTTTATTGTATATTCAAAGGCATTTGGAAGACTGGATATCCCAGAACACTTATTTGTACTCATCAGGAACCTGCTTAGAGGCCTACAGGCAGTTGTTTGAGTGGAGCACAAGAATACTGAATGAATGGTTTAAAATCATAAAAGGTGTGTGCTGTATGCTGAGCAAATAATCTGATAAACTGGATTTTATGTACAAGAACGTGGCATCAGGAATGGAGGATGACTTGACTCATTAGCATCCTGAGATATGCAGATGACACAACCTTGCTTGCTGAAGGAAAAGAGCACTTAAAATGTTCCTGATGAAGTTCAAAGACTACAGCCTTCTGTATGGATTGCACCTTAATTTAAAGAAAACATAAAAGCCTCAAAAGTAGATTAATAAACACATCATGATAACCTGAGAAAAGATCGAAGTTGTCAAATAGTTTGTTTTGCTTGGTTCCACAATCAACACTTATGGAAACGGCACTCAAGAAATCAAAGGATGTTTGCATTAGACAAATCTGCCACAAAAGACCTCTTAAAGCATTAAAAATCACTTTTAGGACTAAGGTGTGCCTGACTCAAGTTATGTTATTTTTAATCTCGTCAACACTGGACAATGAATAAGGAAGACCTTAGAAGAATCAAAGCATTTGAATTACAGTGTTGATGAAGAACATTGAAAATACCGTGGACGGCCAAAATAACAAATCTATCGCGAAAGAATTGCAGCCAGCATATTCCTTAGACGCCTGGATGAGGAGACTTCATCTCACATATTTTGGACATGTTGCCAGGAGGAATCAGTCCCTAGAGAAGGACATCATGCTTGGTAAAGTAGAGGTTCAACAAAAAAGCATGAGACCCTCAATGAGCTGAATTGGCACAGTGGCAGCAACAATGCACTCAAACATTACAATTATAAGGTTGGCACAGGGCAGTACAGTGTTTTGTTGTCTTGTACATAAGGTTACTATGAGTCAGAACTGAATGGATAACATTCTATTCTAACAACAACAATAACAATCTATCTGTCCCAAGAATACATTCCCAAGTATACACTCTTTTTATGTGGAACTGATTTTTCTAGCAATGCATCTCTCTATTTAAAACAGGAAGGTAAATATAAAACATAATTATATTAGAGATAGTAGTGTCTAATGTCTTTTGTGTGTATTTTAATTACATTTGTTTTATTTAGAAAACAATTAACAAGAAAATGCAATTCAGGTAGAATTTAAAGCTAGCGATGCACCTCCAATACAACTGATGATGTGAGAAAAATGTTATATAAAAAAAATTCAGGTTTGTCCCCTGTTTGCATGAATGAAATGAAAAATTCATAAGGGAAGGATTTAATCAGTGAGTCAAAATATAAATCCATCAAAACATTATTCACTGCATATTATCAATGTGCTTGGTACCTGGATGAATATATTAAAGAAATCTCTATCTTGTGCTGTGAATGTGAATCAATAAACCAGTGACTACTCTTTAGTCTTTGGTGCCAGACAAACCTGAATTTGGCCACTCACTGGCCAAGTACTCATTCCTGGCATCTACTTCCTCCACCTGAAAGATTCTCCCTGATTATGGCAATCAAGATGGAAATGCATATTATTAATAGTATTGTTGTGTCTATTCTCAACTGTCTTTAAAAATATTTTCAACTAACTCTAGTTGCTCTTTTACTATGTATCTTCTCCAGCCTTGAAATAATTCTTTTTCCTTCAGTTTTTGCTGTATATCTATTTGCTTTCTTAATTTTACTTTTAAAACTTTTGTGATTTATTATCTGACTCCCAAGTTTAAGTTTACTAATGGTTGGTTGCCTTTAAGCCTATCAGAGCTCAGTATGGCTCCCACTACTCATCTTCCCTCAGTCCTGCACACACTTACCCATGATTCCATATACCTCTATCTAATTTCCTTGCTTCATTTCTAAAAATTAGACACTAAGTAGTAATTTCTGATTTTTGCCATTCATAGCAGGCATTGAGTGTGATTTTGGCTCTCTCTGTGATTAGAGGTTTAATTTCTTTTTATAAAATATTATTATATAAACTGTAAGCCTCATTTTATAAAATAATTCAATAACTTTTGAATTCTCCATAAATAGCTTGAAATTATTTGTAGTTATTCTGTAATTTAATTGGTTTTTAATATTGAATAATATTTTTTTCCTACTTTATCATTTCATTGTTGAAGTTCTGATTTTGATACATGATTTTGTGGATCCAAATTCTCCTTTTCTGTCAGAGAATGTAATTTTAGTACCCTTTCAAGTAAACCTAAGACTGATTAGATGTAGACTCTTTTGGTAGTAATGTTTTGTGGTGTTTTTTGTTTTTTGTTTTGATAGTAATGTTTTTAATTCTACATTCTGCACACATTTGACTGAAGGACTTTGGGCTCCAGTATTGTAAAGGAAAAATTTT
The DNA here is from genome assembly GCF_000296735.1 of Chrysochloris asiatica. Taxonomy (NCBI): domain Eukaryota; kingdom Metazoa; phylum Chordata; class Mammalia; order Afrosoricida; family Chrysochloridae; genus Chrysochloris; species Chrysochloris asiatica. The sequence continues at coordinate 6,614,556 of NW_006408537.1, forward strand.
ATTCAAATGTGATCTTCGATAAATATCCTACATTTCTTCCTTCCTCCTAGTAACCTATTTGAACTTGTATGAATCTATTTGGTTTTGGATTTGAATTTTATGATTAGAAAATATTTCTCTTCTTTGCTTGTTGTTGATGTTGACGAGTGTCACTGAGTCAGTTCTGGCTCATAGCAACCCTGTATAGGGTTCCCAATGCTGGTTTGTATTGCCAATCTTGTAGTTAGCAATCCAGAACATATTATACAATGTGCCACACCACAACTCCCGTCTATGCTCAGTAATGATTTTTTTTTCAATATAATTATTGAACCGCATCTTTTTTTTTGTTCTCTTGATTGTATTATTTTATAGAGTTTTATTTCTTTTTTTTTCCTCAACTTAGGACCATTTCTCACTGCACTGCCCAGTGTTGGTTCCAGTTTCTATTACCTCTAATGTGTAATTTAAGGAGACCTGGTGGGCGCTGTGGGTTAATGTGTCAGACTACAAAGTTGCTTTGAATGGCAAGGTCAGCAGTTCAAGCTTACCAGTGCTCCTTGGAAACCCTATACAGGATCGCTCTGGGTTGGAACTGACTCAACAGCACTTACACAATGTGTGATTTAATTGGTGTCACTGTAGGATAAGCACTGGACTACTAACCAAATGCTCAGCAAATGACCAGTTGCTCCTTGGAAACCCTATGCAGGGTTGCTATGGGCCAGAACAGACTTGACAACACTTAACAACAACAACTTAAATTTTTACTCTCATTGCATTAGTTTAT
>NW_006408537.1:6615514-6648725 GCF_000296735.1 Chrysochloris asiatica
TCTACTCCCGTAAAGATTTACACCCTCGGAAACCCTGTACAGGGTCGCTATGGGTCGGACCCGACTCGATGGCACTTAACAACAACAACAACAAACTTTCTAAGGTGCTCTAAGTCAGAGACAATTTTCTTGTTTTTATACTTGCCTCTCATTTTGTCATAGTCCTTACACCTACAGTGTACAACAGAACAAAACACTGTCTGATTCTGTGCCATCTTCATAATTGGTTGTGGATGTACCATTGTAACTACGGGGTTTTCATTGGCTGATTTTTTTGTAAGTCGATCAGCAGGCATTTCTTTCTAGTTCATCTTAGTTTAGAAGTTCCATTGAAACCTTTACTGGCAAACAGGTTGTAGTGTACCTGAGGTAAATTGATCTGGAATCGAAACCAGATCTTCCACGGTGAATCAAGAGTTCTGTCACTGAAACACCAATGCCCCTTTTACCCAATTTTAGAAGATGTCCATCTTTTTAGTTTTCTTCTTAGTTATAGAAGTGCTCTAATTTTGAAATTAGGAAAAAGCAGAGCAAATGTATCAAGAACTTCCTTTGCCTTTCTTGGTGTTGTCTGTCCTTCTCAGTTTAGACAGAGCAGCATATATAGTCCAAGAGTGTGTTTTTCATCTAGTTTCATCAACTATGTAATTAGTACAATTTCATTTAGATTTGGACTTTTGTTGTTATCCGTTCTGTATTTGTGTTCAGGTCATGTTACAATTGGTAGTTTTTTGTGTCATCATAAACAGAAAGGTTGGAGGGGGTACCACTAGGATATATTAAAACCACATATGTGAGAAATACTAAAAGTAAATTTCATTCAAGTCATTATAATTTACAACAAGAAAAATGAAAGTGATTTTTTGCCCATTTATACATAGATTATTAAAAGCTAGACATAACACATAAATTATTTTTTCTAGCTTAGCTACATTGATTTATTAGTAATAGAAAAAAAGAGCCAAGCAAAACTAATATTTCATGAACCTAAATGAACCTGTAAGTTACATATGCAATACTTAGGGGGAATTTTCATAAATCTTAGAGCTACATTCAATCTCCTGCCAAGTTAGAAGTTAATTTAATATTGTATACTTCAAGAACTTTCTATACAGTTTTCTAGATAATTTAGATCTAAAACTCAACTTTTACAACAAGTACCTAGAAATGTGCAGCAGGAAGATTTGTTGCCATCAATTATGTTGTTGTTGTTAGGTACCATTGAGTGGGTACCGACCCATAGCAACCTTATCACAGCAGAAGGAAACACTGCCCAATCCTGGGCCAACCTCACTACTGTTGACACACTTGAGTCCATTGATGCTGCCACTTGGCTAATCCATCTCATTGGGCGTCTTCCTCTTTTCCTCTGACCCTCCACCTTACCAAACATGATATCCTTCTCCAGCGATTGGTCCCTCCTGACAATATGTCCAAAATATGAGAGACAAAGTTTTGCCATCTTGGCCTCCAAGTAGCACTCTGACTGCACTTCTTCCAAAACGTATCTGTTGGTTCTTTTGGCAGCCCATGGCACTTTCAATATTCTCCTACAACACTATAACTCAAAAGCATCAATTCTTCTACAGTCTTTCTTATTCACTGTCCAGCTTTCACATGCATATGAGGTTATTGAAAATACCATGACTTGGGTCAGGCACACCTTAGTCCTCAAGCTGACATCTTTGCTCTTCAACACTTTAAAATAGGAACTATATGGTAAATATGAGTACTATAAGTGATGGTACATATATTTTCATTGGCTTTTAAATATCTCTTGTCTATTAATTTTATTAACTTATTAATGATACAGTACTGAAGAATATATTAGAAAGAAACAAATGTTTATATAATTTTAAAGTTTCTGCACTCACAATAAAGATAAGTTCAGGGTTATATGAGAGCTTATAGGCTCTTGGGTTTGGGAAGATGATGGGTACCACAAACTTTTAGGATCTAAGAATATTGGAATCAAATCTTAATGAAAATCTTTGATAATCATACTAAAATAAAATTTACTTTCATTTTATTTTTGCTATCCAAGCAAAACATGCTACTTGAAATCATTTATTAGTTTCTGTTTCTGCCTACCATCTATTCTTGTTAAATTCTCTTGGCTACTTTACACAATTAAGCTCCTTTGAAAAATATTTATTGAATATCCTTAAGAGCAAGAGTTCTGCCTTTTGTGGAGGTGGGATCAACAAACAAACAAACAAAAAACCCCATTGCCATGAAATAGATTATGGCTCACCTGTTGCAGAGTAGTATGTAATTAATAAATGTACAGGTAGCCCCCAGAGTATGAGAACTATCCCCAAATGTGTTTTTCAGAAACTCAAAACAGGTGCTTACAATTCTTAATAAACCTTATTTTAGTGCAAGAAAAGGAGTCCTGGTGTGGCGCTATGGGCCAAGGTGCTGGACTGCAAGGTCAGTTTGAACTGCAAGATCCTTGGTTCAAGCTCATCAGTCACTCCTTGTGAACCTTATACTGGGTCAATATGGGTGGGAACCAATTCGACAGCACTTACCAACAGCAACAATAATGTAAAAAAAAAAGGCTTGAAACTTTTCCAATGATTTAAAATCTGCATGTGCGGAAGGTGCTTGTGATTAAAAAAAAAAAAAAAAAAATGTTGTTATGGGATTAGAGATTGGCTCAATCACGTCACAAAAGTGAGGCAAATTTGTTGCTGTTTTTTAAGTCCAGCGACCCTGTACAGGGTTTCCAAGGAGTGGCTGGTAAGCTTGAAGCACCAACCTTGTGGTTCAACCTAACTTTGCAGCACAGCGCATTAACTCACAGCGCCACACCAAGACTAATTTACATAGCATTAAAAATAAGTCCAGTAGGATAAGCACTGGACCACAATGTCGATCTGAACTGTAAGGTGGGTGGTTCAAATCCCCCAGCCTCTCCTCAGAAACTCTATACAAGGCCGCTGTGAGTCGGAACTGACTCAACAACACCAAACAATAATAATTTGGGACTGCCTGAATTTACAAAGATTTTAGGTGGTTTATAATGAAGAGTGAGAAAATTTGCTGTTGGTTGACAAAAATTTTGGATATTTTGGTAGTAGAAAGGATTCTTGTATGATTCAAGCAATTTTTTATTTTTAAATGTCTGTGTAATTATACAAACTAAGAATTCATGGGTCATGAAACATCTGAAAATTGGAAAACCAGTAGTAATAATTAGAAAAATGAAAACGTTTGTAAGGTAATTGAAAATAAGAAATGATCTCATAACTGAGAGTCCACCTGGGAATTGTCTTTATCTCAGCTAAAGAAAAATATATAATTTCTTTAACTTTTATTCATAGTTATTTTATTAAACTAACAGTTTTCAAAAGGTAAGATGAGGTAAGATAAATTATCATGAAAATTACAGATTTTTAAATAAAAACTAGAGATAATGGGAACGCTGTGTGAGATTATTACAAGTTAGATAAGCATTTAGCTTATTTTAAAACCAAAATGTGATCAAGGAGTATGGAGAAAAACAGCATCTATCTAGAAGGAGGTGTAAAGTCATTGATGCTTTAAAAATATGAACAAATCCAGAATGCAGGTGTATGTCTCTGGTTCATTCCAATTAGATAAAAAAATTGTTGCTGTTGTTAGGTGCCATTGAGTCGGTACCGACTCATAGCTACCCTATGCACAACAGAATGAAACACTGCTCGGTCCTGGGCCAACCTCACAATATAAAAAATAGTGAGTTAAAAAATAAAAAATGTAAAATTTATTGAAAATATGAAGGCTCTAAAGCACATTATAGATAATTGGATAAGCAATAGACAACTAACCATAAGATCAGTGGTTCAAACCCACCAGCCCCAAGGTCACCATGAGTCAGAACCAACTCGAATCCAACTCATAGTAACCCTGTACAGGATTTCTGAGGCTGTAAATCCTTATGAGAGGAGAAAGTCTCATCTTTCTCCTGGCGGAACTGCTGATTATTTCGAACTGCTGACCTTGAGATTAGCAGCCCGACTCATAACCACTATGCTGTCAGATGGCTCTTAACAACAACTCTACAGATTAGAAATTTTATCACTTAATTGATAAATTTCCAGAAACTTCTTAGCACAATCTATTCCTCTTAAACATAAATATGACATGAGAAAAGGCAAAAATAATTGAATGACTATTACGGAATTATTTGTTCTGAGTATTACCATCAATATAGGGTTAATTTCTAAGTTTAGTGGTTACCATTAAGCAAAAAAAAAAAGCACATTTGCTTAACAGATAGGAGGCTTCATTATACCCCTGTATCTCCAACTAACTGAGCTGTAACTACATAAACTATGTACAGCCTTCTTGGTCTTGATTTTCTTTTTAATAAAATAGGAAGATTCAGGATAACTTAGAAATTATGTTATATATTTGAGAAGCCTCACTTTCAGATACGGAAACTTGTAGATTATTGAGATTGAATCCCCTGGTGTGGCACTGTGGGTTAATGTGCCAGACTGCAAAGCCATTTGAACTGCAAGGTTGGTGGTTCAAGCTCACCAGCATCTCCTCGGGAACCTTGTACAGGGTCGCTATAGGTTGGAATCGACTCTACGGCACTTAACAACAACAACAACAACAACAACTATGCTTTATGGCGTCTTGGTGTGGCACTGTAGATTAATGCACAGAGCTTCAAAATTGGTTTGAACTGTAAGGCTGGTGGTTCAAGTTCACCAACTGCTCCTTAGAAACCCTATGGGTCACTATGGGTTGGAACCGACTGGAGGGCACTTATTAACACAACAACTATGCTTTATGGAGTCCTGTTATGATGCTGTAGGGTAAGCACTGGACTGAGTTCAAATCCACCAGCTTCTCCTTGGAAACCCTACATAGGGTTACTATGATTCAAAACTGACTCAATAGCACTTAGCAACAAGAATGCTATACTTTATAGGAGTACTTTGTTGTAGTTGTTAAGCACCATCGAGTCTGTTCGACTTATAGCAACCCTGTATAGAGAGTTTCCAAAGGGCAGCTGATGGGTTTGAATCACTAACCTTGCAGTTAGAAGTCTAGTGCTTACCTTACAGCATCAACCAGGACTCCATAGGAATACCTAGGTGGCACAAATGATTAAGCACTCATCTACTACCTAAAGGATAACAGTTCAAATCCACCTAGAGATGCTTTGATCTACTGATCTACTTCCAAATGATTGCAGCCATTGGAAGTCCAATGCAATTCAGTTTTATTCTGAAACACATGGGTTTGCTGTAAGCTGACATTGGCTTGATGGCAACTTTTCTTGTTTTGTTTTTACAATGTACTCTAGAACAGACCTGAAAGTAGATACTGAATTCTATCCAATTTATATCACTTAGTAAATTAAATAATACATTTCACTAATAAGGTAGAAGTGTGATACTAGCTTATAAAGTAAAACCACTGTGATGAAAACATTTATTGACATTCTTAATAAAATACTTAATAGAAGGGGGCTTCAGAAAGCTAGAAGAAAAAATTGCATTCTTTTCATTTCATTTTTCAGCAAACTTTTTGAAGCCCCTTCGTATGTAAAATGAGATGGTTTTCTTTGTCTTGCACAAAGTTGAACTTTAAAAATGTGTAAGTCAAAGATTTCCATCTCCCTTGAATTTGAAGATTATTATCTCTTTCTTTTCAATGGTCTCTATGTCACATCTGAAATATATGGATGTAATTTGTTTTAATTTTTGCCATTTGAAAGAAACATTTAAAAAATTGGATTATGAGTATGTAGGAGACAAGGATCACATTAATACTTTTGTGATGTTGGACCAGCACTCAGAATTACTGCTGGCAAGTTAATTCTGGCTCCTAGTGATCCTATTACAGAGCTCAAATCAGGCTCCTAACCTCAAGGTCAGCAGTAACACTGGAGAAGAATGAGGCTTTCTGCTCCCACAAAGATTTACAGCCTCAGAAACCCTACACAGGGCTGCTATGAGTCTGAACCAACTCCACTGCACACCACCACCACCACCACCAGTGACCTTATAGGATGAGGTAGAACTGTCCCATAAATTTTCTGAGATTCTAATCCTTACAGAATCTGACTGCCATTACTTCTTGCCAAAGACCAGCTGGTAGGTTTGAAACACTAAACTTTCATTAGCATCCAAGTGCTTTAGTCACTGGACCAGAAAGACTGGAAAGAATACAAAGAAACATTTAGCTTATAATAGGAAAGAACTTCTAGCAATTGTAAAATGCTGAAACAGACTGACATAATGACATAAACTCCTAAACGCTGTAACTGTTAAAGCGATCACTGTGACAGGGCTATTGTATCAAAGATTTTCTGCCTTGGAAGGGAGGTGTGGCTAGGTAGCTTGTAAAGTTTCTTTCACCATTGAAATAGCACAACTCCCTTTTTGCCATCCTCTAGGAGTCCTGATGTGGCACTGTGGGTTAATGCACCAGACTGCAAAGCACTTTGAACTGCAAGGTTGGTGGTTCAAGCTCACCAGCTGCTCCTTGGAAACCCTATAAAGGTTCACTATGGGTCGGAACCAACTCGATGGCACTTAACACAAACAACAAGAGTATCTAATATCAAGAGAAGGCATGCAGTAAATTATTGCTGAATGTCAACATGCCTGTAGCTGTTAAAAGAAAATCTGCTACAATTCCAGATATTAAAAGTAACAATCTAATCTTTGTAACCTTAGCATAAATTTAGCTTTTAATATCAGGCCAGATTTTCTTTTTTTAATCTATCTCTTTGATACTAGAGGTGCTTTAATTTTTTCACCTGATGACGGACTTCTACCAAGCACCTATCAAGAAGCTCTGGTAGTTAAGCACTCAACTGAGAACCAAAAGGACAGTGGTTCCAGCCCACCCATAGGAGTACCAAGGTGGAGTGGTTCCAGCTACACGGGCAAAAGATGTGGCAGTCTGCTTTCATAAGGCTTGTTGTTGCTGTGGTTATGTCCCGTGGAGTCAGTTCCGACCCATAGAGACCCTGTACAGGGTTTCCAAGGCTGTAAATCTTTATGGGAGCAGAAAGCCTCATCTTTCTCCTGCGGAACAGCTGGTAGTTTTGAACTGCTGACCGTGAGGTTCGCAGCCTGATTTGTAACCAAAGGCCTTGGAAATCCTAAGGGCAGTTCCACTCTGTCCTATAGGGTCACTGAGTTGGAATTGACTCGATGGCACACAGTTTATCATATCATGGTGGTTTGTGTGTTGCTGCAATATTGGAAGCTATGCTGTCACTCATGATGGACAAGTTTCAATGAAACTCCACATGAGGAAGAAAGGCCTGGTGTTCTACTTCTGAAAATCAGTCAGTGAAAATCCTAGAGATCACAACAGAACATTTTCCAACTTCCCTGCTTTGAATGTGTCATCAGAAGGGACCAATCACTGAAGGAGGTCATTGCGTTTGGTGAAATAGAGAGCCAACAAGGGCAAGAGGGATCCTCAGTGAAATGGATTGGCACAATAACCACAACTATGGACTTGAGCATCCCAGTAATGTGAGATTGGGCAATTTTCTCTTTTGTTGTACATAGGGTTGCATGAATAGGAGTTGATTGCAAGGCAGAGCTCTATCTTTCTATCTATCTAGCTAGGAAATGGCTTGAGATTTATATTAGGAAAAAACTTCAAACAATGATGGAGTGCTATTGTAATGGAATGGCATTCAATTGATTTACTAAGTGCTATTTATCAATTTGACAAAAAATTGAATTTTATCTGCTATCCTTTTGAGCATGAATTAAATCTTTGCTTCACTAATTATTAGCTCTAACTCTGAAGTGATATGTATTTTGATAAGCTTTTCCCATATCATCTATTGATTCCTGCTTTAATTCACATGGGTGGACTTATAGCTCACACTTTAAGGTGGTATTACAATTCCCAGTTTCTGCTATGATCTGCATTTTAAGACCTCCAGATTAAATATATAATGAAATGCAGTCATGATGAATAGAGACAAATTATATTTAGGTGGACTCAATTATGAGCTATGTTTTAATCAATGTGAGGCTTAGATTAAGTAGCTAAATAAAAAAACCATGTACTAAATTAACATTGTTAAAAAAAAGTATTACTTACTAGAGATTATGTGGAACAAAGCAGATTTTAAAAGCAAAGACTTTGCTGATTACACTGTAGTTTAAATGTCTTTTGGAGTTGACTAACTCAAGACCTTAGTGTGGGTACAATGAGTGAGTAGAAGCTAAACAGGAAATTTCAAATGACTGCTCAAGAAGAAAAATAAAGTATTATAGTGAAATGTGCAAAGAGATTGAAGTTAGAAACCAAAAGGGAAAAATAAGGTCAGCATTACTCAAGCTGAAAAAAGTGAGAAAAAAATCAAGACTTGGGATGCAATACTGAAAGAGTCTATGGACAGGAAGCATGAAAAACAGATGGAAGAAATACAGTCACTGCACCAAAAGAACTGGTGGATGTTTAGCCATTTCAAAAGGCAACATATCATCAAAAACCGATGATATAGGAGTCTAACTGCACTGAAGGCACTGGTGAAAAACAAGGTTCCAGGAATTAATGGACTACCAATAAAAATGTTTCAACAAACTGATGTAGCTCTGGCAATGCTCACTTGTTTATCCCAAGAATGGTGATCCAAAAGAATGTGAACAGTATCATCAATTACACATGCCAGTAAAATTTTGCTGAAGGTAATTTAAAAATGGTGGCAGCAGTACATTCACCACGTGATACCAGAAATTCAAGCCAGATTCACAAGAGAATGAGAAACAAGAGATACCTTTGCAGAGATCAGATGGATCTTGACTAAAAGCAGAGAATATCAGAAAAAACATTTACTTGTATTTTATTGACAATGCTATGACCTTCAACTGTGTGGATCATAATAAACTATGGATAGTATTTTTTTTTTTTTTGGGGGGGGGTAAGTTTTTGTTGTGAATTGAGTGATACTTTACATGGGAGAACATCAGTTTTACATTCATCCCATTGTATTTTGTTTCATTGCAATGATCATAATCCCCTCCGTGAATCAACATTCAATAGCATTTGCTTCCATTCCCTCTATTTGCTTGTTTTGGATGTACACTGAAGCACTCAGGAATATATAGCCATTCAAACAACCAAAGGGTATACCCTCCAAACCAGCCCCCCAGTTGCCAGCACACAGCCCTTCACCCTCCTTGAGTCTAGAGTCCCCAGCTGATCCATCTCTTCACGTCATCGTCTTTGCCTCCATCTCTGGCATCAGTGCTTCTCTGGATAGGGTCCCGCACTCCACTCTTGTCCCTTGACGGTCCCAGGGTCCTCCACTCCTAGACTGCAAGATGAACCATTCCCGTCCTTTTGTTACAAAATGTCTACCTTGCATTTGCAACAATCGCAATCAGTCCTGATAGCAATTATTTACTATGAACCACAAGAGTCTTATCCCTATCTCCCATCCAGACAGATTGGAAACCAGTCAGTGGAGAATCTACCTTTCCCGGAACCTCTGATACTAAACTCCCTCTTGAAAACTTGTAAGCCAATCACTTTGTGCCTTTGTAGCCCCTCCATTTTGGGTAGCCAATGTCTAAGTTGCCCATCCCTGTCAACCCTGTGTACAGAGGAGGTGGGAATGATCCTTGCTGTAAAGATTTGTTCCTTCTTTTAAGCTACTACATCCATAAGTATAGGTCAAGTTAATCAAATTGTAGTGGATTATACTTTTTCCCTCTTCTTTCTTCCTCTAGTTGAGTTCTGATCATCCAGCCATTGAAGCTAGGTCAAAAGGTTACTATCTGCGAGTAGGGGCATTCTTGTGCATCTCTCATCACTTCATATCAGTTGGACGCTTCACTTCCTGTTCTGCTCCTCTGTGACTATGTCTCTGTCCATGGGCTCAGGAGTCCACAGGTCTCACTATACTTCTGGTCAACCAGGTCTCAATCCAGGTTGACAGGAGATATTGAACGTGGTAGGACTTAGCTCACAGCTTCATTGCTGTATTTCCCCCACTTCCCTTTATCGGTAGACCAACATGGTCACCAGCAAGATTACATGCCTGCTTATGTATTCCCTTTGAGTTTCAGTCTTGGAAGGGTGTTTACCCTGAGGGGACCCAACCCCTTGCCTTGATGGCTCAGCTCCCCAGTGAACAACTTGCTTGCTCTTGTAGTAGTCAATCAGAGTGCTGTTATTGTTTTTGATTTTTCCTGCTGGTCTTTCTTCAAGTGGAAATTTCACACCTTGGAAGATTCTGGATGGGTGTCCAGATTGCACCTAAGGTCTTATGCAATGCAAAGGCTCTGCAGGAAGCCTCTTTCACTGGGCAAATTCTAGCCCCATTTTAGGTATTCTAATCAGTTATAGGCTGAAGATGGGCTTACAAGTTTTCTATAGTGATGTTTCTGGCTATTCCTTTCTCTCCTGCGCAAGCAACTATTTTACAATAGTAGGCAAGGGAAACAAAGATTCATAAGGCAGTCAAGCATGTTAACATTATTTCCCCTCTTTTACCCATTCAAACCATGCCTCAATCCCTGTATCACAAAGCCCTGTTGTTCCAAGGTTGAGTATACATCACTATTTATCTCTGTCCCACTTAGCCCATGCAAACCTGTCTCAATGTTTTCTCATCCTCCTTGTTCTTCCATTTTCCTCTCCCTTCTTGTGAATTGCCCCTTCCCAACACCAAAACTATCATGCGTCTATTCCCTACCCTGTGCTCCACCTTTCCCTCATCCCACCCCCTACACCCCAGTAATCAACAATTTTTTTTTTTTTTACCCTTTAGTGTGGGTATTTTTTCTTAATCTTTTAAAATAATGGTCTTATGCAGTATTTCTTCTTTTGTGACTGACTAATTTCACTCAGCATAATGCCCTCAAGGTTCATCCATGCTATGTGGTGGCTTGCAGCTTCCTTGTTATTCTTCAAGATAGCATAATATTTATGGATACTATTTTGAAGAATGGGTATTCTGAAATGCTTAATTGCGCTCATGAGGAATGTATACAAAGACCAAGAAGGAGTTGCTTGAACAGTACAAGGGGATACTGAATGGTTTAAAATCAGGAAACACGTGTTCCAGGGTTGTATCCTTTTACCAAAGTTATTCAAACTGTATCCTGAGGAAATAATCTGAGAATCTAGATTATATTAAAAAAAGAACATGGCATCAGGATAGGAGGAAGAGTCATTAATAATTATTCAGATGGCAGGGAGTACTGGTGTGGCACTGCAGGTTAAGCACTGGGCTACTTAACACAAGATTAGCAGTTCAAACTCACCAGCAACTCCTCAAAAACTTTATACAGGGTCACTATGAGTCAGAATCAACTTGACATTTAACAACAATAATATGCTGATAACACAACCTTTCCTGCTGGAAGTGAAGAGGACTTAAAATACTTACTGATGAAAATAAGTATTTTAAGTGTGGATAGCACCTCCATGTAAAGAAAACAAAAAATACTCACAACTGGGCCAATAAAAACATCATGATAAATAGAAAAAAGATTTATGTTGTCAAGGACTTCATTTTTCTTGGATTTACAATCAACCCTCATGGAATCAGAAGTTGAGAAATCAAAAAATGTATTGAATTAAGACAATTAGCTGCAAAAGACATGCTTTTAAGTGTTAAAGTGAAAAGGTACAGTTTAAGGACTAAGGTGTGCCTGACCCAGCCTTGATATTTTCAATCGCTTCATATGCATGTGAAAATTGGACAATGAATGAGAAAGACTGTAGAAGAATCTACGTATTTGAATTTTGGTATTCGAGAAGAATACTGGAAATACCATGAACAGTCAGAATACTTTAGAAGTGAGCATGGCGAGACTTCATCTGTCTTTCTTGGATATTTTGTCAGAAGGAACATGTCCCCCAGAGTACTATATGCTTGGTAAAATGGAGGGCCAATGAAGACGAGGAAGACCCCCAACAAGGTGAATTGACACAGTGGCTGCATCAATGGCTTTGAATATAACAACAATTGTGATGTTGGCACAGGACTGGGCAGTGTTTCGTTATTTTGTGCATTTGGTTATGTACCGTGGAATCAGTTCCGACTCATAGCGACCTCCATGGGGTTTCTGAGGCTGTAAATATTTATGGGACCAGAAAGCCTCATCTTTGTCCTGCATAATGGCTGATAGTTTCATCTTTCTCCCTCGTATTGGCTGTTAGTTTTGAACTGCCAATCTTCAGTTTAGCAGCCTGATTCGTAACCACTATGCTACCAGAGCTCCTTAACTCATGATAAGTTGGAACTGACTCAACTTGCAGTTAAAAATAGCAATGACAGTCTGGGTATTGTTGCCAGTAAATCTTTCAGAAAGGAAATGTGAAATAATAGGGAAAATATATACAAATTGAAGAAAAAAATGCATTTTTGTTATATTGACTTTTTTTCTTAAATGTTTTATTGTGAATTTTGTGATAATTTACATGGGAGAACATTAGTTTTATATTCATTCTATCGTATATTGTTTCATTGCTATGGTTACAATCCCCTCCATACATCATCAATGAACCAAAGGGTATACCCTGCAAGCCTGCCCCCCTACACCCCCTTGGTCTTTAGCACACAGTCCCTCTTCCTCTCTGGATCTAAAGTCCCCAGCTGCTCCATCACTCCACATCATCATATCTGCCTCCATCTCAGACATCACTGCTTCTTTGGGTAGGGTCCTGCTCTTCGCTCTTCTCCCTTGATGGTCCTAGGGACCACTGCTCCTAGACTGGAAAGTTAATCACTCCCCTCCTTGCTATAAAACATCTACCTTTATATTTCCAACCTTCACAATCAATCCTGATAACAATTATTCACTATTGTATCACAAGAGACCCGTCTGCATTTCATTGCATCAGCCACGCCTAGACAGATTGAATACTACTCACTGGAGATTCTACCTTCCTCCAGGCCTTCTGGATCTAGGTTCCCTCTTGAAAGCTTGTAAGCCAGTCACTTCTTGCCTTTGTAGCCCCCCACCCCATTTTGGGTAGCCAATGTCCAAGTTGCCTATCCCTGTCTACTCTGTGTGTTGAGGGGGTGGGAATGATTATTGCTGTAAGGAATTTGTTCCCTCTTTTGAGTTATATTGACTTTTAATGCTTATGGATTTTCAAAGTTAACTCTGCATATTGAGTTGTAGGTTAGGTTAACATCGTGAAAAGATAAACCAGAAGGGGTTTGCTAAACCCATTGTGGGACGCCCATGAAGTTATATATATTTGTTGTTGTTGTGTGCCGTTGAGATGGTTCCGACCCATAGTGACCCTGAACAGGGTTTCCGAGGCTGTAAATCTTTATGGGAACAGAAAGCCTCATCTTTATATATATATATATATATATATATAAACTCTGGTAGCATCGTGATTACAAATCGGGCAATGAACCACAAGAGAAAGATGAGACTTTCTGCTCCCGTAAAGATGTACAGCCTTGGAAACCCTGTTCAGGGTCGCTATTGGTCGGAACCGACTCTACAGCGCTTAAGAACAACAACAACAATATATGTATATTCTACCACTCATCTGTCAGTTTGTTATGTTGTGTTGGCTTGTGTGTTGCTTTGGTTCTGGAAGCTATGTCACCAGTATTTTAAGTATCAACACGGTCACCCATATTGAACAGTTTTCAGCAAAATTTCCAGACAAAGACAGACTAGGAAGAAGGAGTGGTGGACTATTTCTGAATGCTCAGTCACTAAAACTTTACAAATAACAGTGGGACACTGTCAGGTGCAGTGCCAGAAGATGAGCTCCTCGGGTTGGCAGTCACAAAATACGACTGAGAAAGAGCTGCCTCCTCAGAGTAGAGTTGACCATAATGACATGGATGCAGCAAAGTTTTCTGGACCTTTATTTGCTGATGGAGCATAATTAAAAATATGAAGGAACAGCTGCAAATATCAATTAATAATCAAAATGCGGAATGTACAAAGTATAAATCTAGAAAAAATAGAAATCATCAAAAATGAAATGTAATCCATAAAGATGGATACCTTAATTATTGTTTCTGTTGTTAAGTGCTATCAAGTTGGTTCTGACTCATAAGGTTTCTGAACAGCAGCTGGTGGGTTTCAACTGTCATAGTTGTGATTCAAAGTCCAGTGCTGACCCACAGCACCACACCAGAAGTCTACCCTAGTCATCAGTTAGCTGAAATTGGTCATTTTGAACCTGACAATCATATGATTAGTTGACAAACTGAACAACAAATTGAAGAGGAATAGCATGGTATTCATCATCAAAAAAACATTTCCAGTTCTATCTTGAAGCATAATGCCATCTATGATAAAATAATATCAAGTTAATACCATTATTATTCAAATTTTTGCATCAACCGAAACTAGTGATGAAGAAATTGAAGAATTCTACCAACTTCTTCAGTCTGAAATTGATTTTTAAAAAATGTAATCAATATGCATTGACCATTACTGGTGATTGGAATGCAATAGTTGGAAAATATGGCCTTGATGACAGAAACAATGCTGTAGGTCACATGATAGAATTTCACAAGACCAACAACTTAATACAACTACCTTTTTTCAACAACATAAAAGGCAACTATACACATGAGCTTCACTAGATGGAATACACGGGAATCAAATTGACTATATCTGTGAGAAGAGGCAATGGAGAAGTCCAATATCATCAGTGAACATAAGGCCAGGGGACAACTCTGGAACAAGCCACCAGTTGCTTATAAAGATTTTCAGTCTGAAACTGAAAAAAATTGAAACAAGGCCATGACAGCAAAATACCTACCACTTGAATTATGAGAACATCTCAAGAACAGGTTTGATGCAATAGAAACTGACTGACAAGTTTTGAAAAGAAGAGTTTTGAGTGACATCAAGAACATCATACATGAAGAAAGGAAAGGTTCATTAAAAAGACAGGAAAGAAAGAATAGAACAAAATGGATGTCAGAAGAGACTCTGAAACTTGCCCTTGAGTGTAGAGAAGCTAAAGTAATGAAAAGAAAAGATGAAGCAAAAGAGTTGAACAGAGAATTCCAAAGGGCAGCTCAAGAAGACAAGGAAAAATATAATGAAATGTGCAAAGACCTGGAGTTAGAAAACCAAAAGGGAAGAATATATTCAGCATTTCCCATGATGAAAGAACTGAAGAAAAAAAAAAAAAAAAAAGGTCAAGCTTGGATTTAAATATTGAGCGATTCTGTGGGCAAAATATTGAATGATTCAGGAAGCATCAAAAGAAGACAGAAGGCATATGCAGAAGCACGGTATCAAAAAGAATTGGTTGATATTCAACCATTTCAAGAGGTAGAATATGATCAAGAATTAATGGTATTGAAGGAAGAAGTCCAATCTTCACTCAAGGCATTGGTTATAAACAAGGCTCTAGGACTTAACACAATGTAAATTGAAATGTTTCAAAAAGCTAAGATGCTCATTCATCTATGCCAAGAAATTTGAAAGACAGCTACTGGCCCAACTGATTGGAAGAGATTCATATTTGTGCCCATTCCAAAGAAAGGTGATCCAATGAAATGTAAAAATAATCAAATAGTATTATTAATATTATATGTCAGTAATAGTATTAATATCTCTTGAAGATAATTTAAAAAACAGTTGCAGCAGTACTGTTGCCAGAAATTTAAATTAGATTCAGAAGATGACATGGAATGAGGGACATTATTTTTGACATCAGATAAATGTTGGCTGAAAGCAGAGAATACCAGAAAGGTGTTTGCTAGTGCTTTAATGACTATTCAAAGGCATTCAGCTGTGTGGATCATAACAAACTATGGATAACATTGTACTCTTGAGGAACCTATACATAGACCAAGAGGCAGTTAGTTGTTCAAGTTGAACAATGGGATATTGGCTGAATGGTTTAAAATCAGGAAAGGTGTGTGCAAGGGTTGTATCCTTTCACCGTACTTATCCAATCTGTATTTTGAGCAAAAAATCTGAGAAGCTGGGGTATGTAAAGAAGAACATGACATCAGGATTGGAGGAAGATTCATTAACAACCTTAGATATCCAGATGACACAACCTTGCTTTCTAGAAGCTAAGAGGACTTAAAGATTTATTCATTTAAGATCAAAGACCACAGCCTTCAGTATATATTGCAACTCATTGTAAAGAAAGCAAAACTCCTCACAACTGGATCAATTGTTAACATCACAATAGATGGAGAAATGATTGAGGTTGTCAAAGACTTCATTTTCCTTGGATCCACAATCAACACTCATGGAAACAGCTGTCAAACATGAAATGGAACTCATTTTTGTAAACTGCTATAAAAGCCCTTTTAAAGTGTTAATGCTTAAAGATGTCAGTTTTAGGACTAAGGTGTGCCTGATACAAGTCCTGGTATTTCCAATCGCTTCTTATGCATATGAAAATTGGACAAAGGAAGGCTGTCAAAGAATTGATTTGGTGTTGGAAAACAATATTAAAAATACCATGGACTGTCAGAATAACAAACAAATCTATTTTGGAAGTACAGTAGAGTGCTCCTAAGAAGTGATGATGGTGAGACTTCATCTCTCTTTCTTTGGACATGTTGTCAGGAAGTACCACATGTTGACAGCAACAATGTGTTGAAGCATAACAACAATTGTGAAAATGGCACAGTACTAGTCAGGGTTTCATTCTGTTATGCATAGGGTCACCATGAGTTGGATCAGACTCAATGGCACCTAACACAACAGCAGTATAATTATAAAAATAATACAGTCAAACTTGTAGGAGTGGAGTGGATTCTGACTCATAGTGACTCCATGCATACCAGAGTAGAAGTGCAATCCATAAGCTTTTCAGTGGCTGATTTTTGGAAAGTAGATCTTATTTTCTGAGGCCCCACTATAGGGATTTGAACCACCAAACTTTCAGTTAGCAGTCAAGTGTGTTAGCCATTTACACTATCCCTGTACTCTGTAACATGATAGAGTAGAACTGCCTCATAGTTTATCTGATGCTGTACTCTTGATGGAAGCTGATCGCCAGGTCTTTTGAGCCATGCAGCCACAGTTGGTAAATCATTAAAGTATAGTAACACACTTTTTTAGAAGAGATGCCTTCAATGCCTTACTGTTGTAATAGACTCTTTGAGACCTTTCCTGGCTCAAAATCATATACTTTTTACTGGAATTTATTTTCAAAGCCTACAGGACTGGCAGTCAGTCAGTATGAACTCCGTAATCCTATAATTTTGACATAAAAGAAGAAACCAAGGGTGGATATCTCACCTGAGACTATTCAGCTGTTTTCGCCTCTAAATGTATAATATAGAATGAGAATCTTCAGATTGTCTCTGCCAGCACTTATAATTAGAATATAATAGGTACTCCTATTCCACAATGGCTGTGGGAATCTGAAAAATTCAGTCTAAAGGGAGAGTTAAAAACAAAACAAAACCAAAAACCCCACAAGAAAATAAAAGCTGTAAGCAAGGAGACAGAACGAGACACATGGAGATGGCTGTGATGATGTTTATTTCCTGATCAGCATTGCTTCCTGTGGCCAGCTAGAACCCCATCTCTGGACTCTGTAAGATATGCTTTCCTCTTTATAAAGCATTTTTATTTCTTTTCATAAGCTAGAGTTGTTGTTGTTGCTTTTCTTTCTTTCTTTTTCTTCTTCTTCTTTCTTCTTCTTCTTTTTAACTTGCAATAGAAAACCTAAACTGTCATTTTCTACTGGACCTAAAAGGCCTTCTGGATATGGATTGACATAGCTTTTACTTATAAAGAGAGTTAACAAGTCTTTTGTATTTTATAGCATTTGCTAATAAGGTCACTCGAAATAAATACAATTTTTAAAGGCAGTATATTTCAAACCATGAATGCCCTGGACCTTTAATCTTGCAAGTATTTTGCAAAACATTAAATAGTGAGAATTCTTGTCACTGGGAAAACATCTGAAATTAGCACAGTGCTTAGTTCTAGAAAAAGCATATTGTCCACTTATTGATGGGAAAGAAGAATTCATTTTCCTATTCTTTCCATTTTTCTCAGTATTTTGTTTAATCCCAGGGCTATCTACTGCCCATCCCTATGGATAGGGGTGCTATGAGAATCAACTCAATGGGAGCAGATCTTTGGTTTATCCCTATCTGCTGTGGAGTGGGGATGATTTCTAAATGCCTTGAGATAATTAAACAAATAATTGACTATTACATAGTTTATGATTCTTACGTTTCCACTCTCCCCTCCACACATAGTGGATTTCTCTCAGGTCCACACACATACGCTGCTCTCACCTCTGAGACTTTGTACATATTCTGTTAGTGTGCTCTTAGTGTGCAGATGTGCAGCCAGCTCCTCTGCTTTCTTTAGGTTTGGGTTTGAACTTCACTCCCTTTGGGAAGTCTTCTACATGTGTTATTCCCAAGGTACTGGGTTGCATGATCCTGTAACATGGTGGACTGTGTGCCTAAGGCCCACCTCACTCTATTACAATGTGTTCAATGATGTCTCACTCCATGGACTATGAGTACTGTGAGAGCAAACACTATGACTGTCTTGTTCCTGGAATAGCACAGGATCAGCATTAGACTGCTGACACTAAGGTTGGTGGTTCAAACCCACACGCTGCTCCTTGGAAACCCTATACAGGGTCACTATGAGGTCAAACTGACTCAACAGAGCTTATACCAACATGCCCACCATCCAAAAAAGTGTTAGATTAATGAATACAAACAAATATCTGTCTTTATCGGTACCCAGAGAACATACTGAATGCCAAACATTTATTCATAAATGCCAGCTTTAAGACTATAAGACTATATGAAAGGTATCAAGACCACCATTGTGGCTGCAGTTCTGAGTGTGAGGTTTCTTCAAGTATAAAAAGTAAGATTTTGACCCTTTAAGATTGTATGTGTTTGGAAATGACTCGGAGGCAGACATTGTTGTATACACAAGGCATTCTTCCTTTTCTCTCACTAATGGAATCCCAACTCTGAGTGGCAATGTGCTTAGATGTGAGGATAGATTATGGGTTTCCTAAAGCAATTTCATTAAGGAGCTCTGGTAGCTTAGTAGTTACAAATTGGGCTGTGGACTGCAAGGTTAGCAGTTCAAAACTACCAGCTGCTCCACGGGTCAGGGTCGCTATGGTTCGGAACCGACTCAATGGCACTTTAACAACAAAGCAATCTCATTAGTCCTGTTCCTTTTTCCCAGTGAGGGGTCTAGAGGTAGACATGCAAATGAATTGTAAATTTTGAGACTGATTTTGCTCTCTACTGGAAAGCAAAAGAAGCAAGCGAAGGTCCTTGTGGGCCCTGTTTCTCTCTTTCTGGCTTGGGTTCAGTTACAAGAGGGTGTGATACATAGAGTGGAAGTAGATGTGATGGCTTGCCTAAGAATAAAATGCCATATGCTGAAGATGCACAGTGAAAGGACAGAAAGAGATTGGATTCTTTTAATTTCATGAATTGCTGAACTGACCCTTAGACTCAATTGTTCTGGATTCTTATTGAATACTAAGTGTCATTGTCATGTGAGCTACTCTGATAATGTCTGCCTGAGGGTCATTTCCAAAAACATCATAACTAATACACTCTTTGTCCCAGTCAAAAGGCACCTGCCACATAGTCTAAAATTTCAACTGTTTAGATATCCCAGATAGGATCTGTGTCTTGAAAGTGGCACTTTTAAAGTGTTATTCTCTTTCAGTGGTATTACCGTGGGCATTTCTCAGTTTCCATTTTTGTGTAGATCATATTTGTGATTGAGTGACACTCAGGGAAGAGAAGGAAATGAAAGTATTCAAAAGGACAGAGAGATAGGAGGAGAGAGGA
This sequence comes from Chrysochloris asiatica, assembly GCF_000296735.1. Classification (NCBI taxonomy): domain Eukaryota; kingdom Metazoa; phylum Chordata; class Mammalia; order Afrosoricida; family Chrysochloridae; genus Chrysochloris; species Chrysochloris asiatica. The sequence continues at coordinate 6,635,271 of NW_006408537.1, forward strand.
AAACCAAGAAGAAAGACTAAGGTAAACCCTAAGTACCAGTATAGAAAGTGAGACCCCAGGAGATGGAGTCCTGGGAACATAGAGCAAGATAAAAAGGAAGAAATACCAAAGGGGCACAGGTTATGTCTTGGAGGCATAGTCAATTCTGATTGTGCATAAAAAGTCAGGTTCCAGTAAGGTGATAATCTACTTCATGTAAAATTATCAATGTATACAGCAAACAATAAGGAGCTCTGGTAGGGTAGTGGTTACAAATCGGGCTGCGAACCTTAAGGTCACCGGTTCAAAACTACCAGCTGCACCGCGGGAGAAAGATGAGGCTTTCTACTCCCGTAAAGATTTACACCCTCGGAAACCCTGTACAGGGTCGCTATGGGTTGGAACCGACTCGATGGCACATAACAACAACAACAACAACAGCAAACAATGATTGCTTGATGTGAAACCTACTGAACTGCCTTCAAGTTGATTGATACTCTTAGTGAGCCTATAGAATAGAGCGGAACTGCTTGACAACATTTCCAAACCTATAGATCTTTTGCAGAAGCAGACTGCTTCATCCTTCTCCCACAGAGTTGTTGGTGGGTTCTAACTACCACTGACCTTTTGGTTGGCAGCCTAACACTAAAACACTGTGCCATTTTTTTTCTTGCTCTGAATTGGCAATGATTACAAATTTAGGAAGAATTAATATGAATCCAATGCCAGAGAATTTTTCAAAGGCAGTTGGAATTACTTGAGTTAAAATAAAATGTAATTAAAATAAGAAATGGAGTCCCTGATGAGTAAAAGGAGGGCGTACAAACAGTTAAGTACTTGACTACTAGCTGAAAAGTTAATGGTTTGAACCCACACAGAGGCACCTCGGAAGGGAGAGGCACCTTTTAGAAGGCTATCCAAAAGGTCACAGCATGACAGCCTTAAGAAAGAGTTCTATTCTGCACATATAGTGTTGCCAAGAGTTAAAATCTACTGCACAACAACCAACAACAACAAAATAAGAAATAGTTGTTGTTGTTAAGTGCCATTGAGTTGGTTCTGACCCATAGTGACCGTGTATAGGGTTTCTGAGGAGCATTTGTTAATATATTTCTGCAATCATGTTAGAATTCTTTCTCTTTTTTAGAATTTTTTCTTTCTCTGAAGCAAAGCATATAAATGAATTTTTGTTCTAACAACTTTTTTTTCTAGTTATTTCTAATTTTTTGTGTTTCTAGACTGTCAGTTAATTTCTCCAAATTACTGACACCATATTTGACATTTTGCTAAAATCTTCATTAGCAGCTGGGATCTTTTTAGCTGTGTCTATGTTGAGTAATTAGTAGATTTGGTCACTTCTCTGATAACAGTCCATCTGGCTTGAATAGACTATTATTCAGCTTTCATAAATTGATCCATTTCTCTTTTATGTCTACTCTTTGAATCTGTAATGCTTTTCTTATGACTTCTCTTTAAGCCTTAAACATGAATTAAAAACGCCATTTCCAGGTGGATCTTCAAGGAATTTTTAACACCACAAAATGGGATACTTTTCCTTCATTTGATGTTCCTTGACCCTAATTAACTTTCAGAGGAGAAAAAACAACCCTCTGCTTTTGGAAAAATAATTTTTAACTTTGGGGATTGAAAGGGAGGGATCTTTTCTATGTGTTTTCCATTATTTTTCTTATTTATATTAACTCTAATTTCTAAATTAACGCTAACTTTATTACTTTTTGAAATTTTCATCATTTTCAAATATTTTTTTTGTTTTATTTTTTCAACTCTTTATTTAATATATGCAATTCCTGCAAGTTAGGATGAACTCAGTTCAAACTCACCAACTGTTCCTTGGAAATCCTACACAGGGTTTCTGTGAGTAGGAATCGACTCAATGGCTTCAGTTTGTAAACTAGCCATCCCTATTCTGAATCATGAAGATACAGAAAAAACTCTCTAGCAACCCACTTGATAGCAAAAGTAATCACTTTTTATTGGTTCCCCTGCCTGCTATTGTAATATAGACATTTAATTGAGATAGAAAGAAATAGTGGTAAATATGATTACCAAGAGCATGTAAGCCCATCTTCAGCCTATAAATGGAATGGATTAGCTAAAAGGGGTCCTAAAATTTGCTCAGTGAAATAGTCTTGTTAAGCCTGTGTAGAGTATGGGGCCTTAGGTAGAATTTTGAGCCCCACCCAGAACCTTCTGAGGTGAAACATTGCCACTTGAAAAAAACATGCAGATTGACCTGGAGTGGCTAGAGGAACAGAAGACAATTCTTGAAAGAAAGAAAAGCAGAAAAACAAACAAACAAGCAGACTGGCTGTGACAATATCAAGCATTCTGCTTGTCTTGGAGCCATAAACACAAGAAAAGTCAGCCCATCAGGGGAAACCCTTTTCTAACATTTAACTCAAAGGGAACCCACCAGCAGCCTTGTCTGCTCGCTGATGACTGCCCTGGACTACTTGTGAGTGGAAGTTGGGGAAGTGCGGCAATGAAGACATGGGCTTGCCTCCCCAGTACCCTGGGTTGATAGGGATGGGCAACTTAGACATTGGCTATCAAAATTGCAGGGCTTTAAAGGCATTCAGTGGCTAACTTACAAGCTTTCATAAGGGCACTTAGTGTCAGAATGAGGAGGGTAACATAGAATCCCCATAATGATTTACAATGTTGGAAACCCCATGGAGTTGGAAACCCTTAAGGTGTCACTATGAGTCAGTATTCACTTGATGGCAGTGGTGTTAGGTCCATTTTAATAAATCCTCTATCATTCTGGTATGGCACTGAAGAGTAAGCACTAGACTGCAAACCACAAGTTCAGCAGTTCAAATCTACCAGCTGCTCCTGGGAAAACCTGAACAGGGTTGCTATGAGTCAGAACTGACTCAAGGGCACTTAACAACAACAAAATCATCCTTGGAGTCCTGGTATGGCACTGTAAGATAAACACTGGACTACTAACCGAAAAGTCAGCTGTTCAAGCCCACCAGTCACTCCTCAGAAATCCTATACAAGATCTCTACGATTGGGAACTGACTCGATGGCACACGACAACAATATATCGTTTTAGGTGATTCTCTATCTTCAATCATACATTTTACTTATTGTTGCTATTGGTCTAAATTTAGTTAGATCGTCTCATATTTTCTGATAGATGTTTTTGTTGTTGTTGTTGTTAAGTGCTGTCCAGGCAATTCTGACCCACAGTGACCCTGTGTAGGGTTTCTGAAGAGCAGCTGGTAAACTTGAACCACCAACCTTGTGATTTAAACTGACGTTGAAGTCCAACGTATTAACCCACAGCACCACATCAGGACTCCAAATTTAGTATTTTCAAAACAAAATTCAAAACCTCCATCCTGCTCCTATTACTGTGAGTTATTTCACCATCTTTATTAATAGTCCACCATCTTCCCTCATATATGTTGTAACCCACCTTCCCTAACACAATTTTGTATTTCAAATGATTTCCTTCTTCTTGTTATTTCAAAGATCTATTCTGACAGAAACATTTGGCCTCAACATATAATTAAATCCTAACAATACTAATAGTTGCTTCAAAGAGCACCCTCTCTTTGTTAATGTGCAATTATTTACATTAATTTGCATGTAATTCACTTTTGTACGTATTCACTGGGGCATGAATATTACTTCCTCAAATGGGCAATTAATTAATACAATCTTTACATATTCACTTATTGAAATGCACCACACAATTGCGATTTCTTTGGGAGTGCTCGCTGAATCTAAGGGATGCCAATTTGAAACAGCTGCAGCTGTTTGTGCCATTGCTCCTGTTGTTACCAGAGATAGGTGGACATTCTTTTTTTTTTATTTCTTTCCCTGCGTAGAGTTAAAATGAAAAATCAAACTCTCTCTGACATGTTATCTAAAAGGCTGTCATCTCACCTTCTTCAAAAGCCAGGTCTAAAACTTGGAAGTGTTTATTGATCAATGATTAAAAGCAAAGTTTTAACTATTTACTTCAGTCAATTTGTTTTTTAATGCTCAGTAGTAGAAGTCTTGGTTGCTGAAGGTCAGAAATAACTTCAGAGGAATTTTAATAAATTTCACTTTTACAATTTTGAAAAAAGACCCTTGTGGCATAAGTATTGAAACACTCAGCTGCTAACCAAAAGGTTAGTGGTTCAAATCCACCAGCAGTTCCATAAATTACATGGTAGTCCGTTCCACAAAGATTTACAGATTTGGAAACCTTACATGGCAGTTCTACTCTGTCCTATCAGGCTGCTATGAGCTGGAATTGACTCCATGGCAACAAGTAGTTTATGTTGAAAAACAAAATGTTTAGTGAACACCTGTTGTGCATTTGTATTCTAAGCTCTGTATTAAGTAATTTATGCTCTTTAAAACAATTCTATAGATTGGCACAATTAGTTAAGTGCTTAACTAATTGAAGACGGTGCAGGACGGAATGATTTTGTTCTGTTGTACATAAGGTTACTATGAGTTGGAACTGCCACAAAACCACTTACTAGCAAAGACACCAGAGGCACCTTGGAAGACAGTCCTGACAATCTGCTTCTGAAAGATCGCAGTCTTAAAAACCCAATGGAGTGGTTCTACTCTGCACATGGTGTGCCCAGGAATCAGAGTCAGTTGGATGGCAATTAACAACAAAATGAGCTTGGCGTAAGTATCACCATCTTATGCAAATTAATTATGAAACACAAAGAGAGGTTAAGTAACTTGCCCCCTGTAAACATAACCTAAATGCAGGAATCTGGATTCAGATTTTGAAACTCCAAATTGTATGATTTTCACTTCTATAGAACCACATATCTTTGATCAAAAATAAGTTTAATGCAATAGCAGCCCTATGTTGGGTTTCTAAGCTAGCCCTGGTCTGCTGTAAGGGGAGTTTCTCTGGAGTGTAGCCTGCATCACCTTTATCTTACAAGAGATAAAAGGAGAGAGAAGTGAATAGAGAAGAAGGGACCTGACCACCAAGAAAGAAGAGTGGGGCGAAGAGTGTACCCTTTAGACCTAGGGTCCTTGTGCCAAGAACCTCCTATACCCAGGAGAAGATTGATGCAAAGACACATGGAGATCTGCAAGGAACGCTGGGTCCACCGATGTTGAAAGGAGACAAGGACCTTTCCCCAGAATTGATACACGGAAAGCCTTCCTTTACAGCTAGCACCTTGAATTTGGCATTCTGTGTGTTAGTCATGCACTTGTGGTATTTCTGTTATAGCAGCACTAGATAACTAAGACATCCAGTGATCTACTTCAGAAAAGTCACAGACTTGCAACCCCCCAAAAGCAGTTCTATTCTGATGAGTCAGAATCAACTTAACCGTAAATACCTTCACAATGTTGTGAACTTTTCTTGGAATGACCAAGTTCTAGCTGTAATCAGCAGCAACGTGGCAACCACATGAGCTAATCACCATCATTAGTCCCATTTTAAAGATCAGACTACTGAGAATCAAACAGATGAAGAGACTAGCCTAATGACTGACACCTGAAGCATCGTAGATGGGACTTGAACCCTTCTCAACCAACTTCTGAATGAAAGCAATTCACCATGCTGCCCTGTGGTGTCACCTTCCCGGAAGCTTTTCCTGAGGTCTCCTTGCTAAAGTGGCTTCTTTTTTTACTGAACACACACAAATGTTTGCCTTCTGCTAAACAAAACAAAGTTTAATGCATTTGCATTGAGAATTTATAGACTAAACATCCTCCCCAGCAAAAAAAAAAAACAAAAAAAACGCACAATATTTCTGTACCAATCTAGACTCTTAGCATTGATTTGGAAAACTGAATTTATCATGATCCAAGAAAAATGAGATGAATTTTGTAAAGCCAAGTGGAAGACAAAGAAGTATCTTCTGAAAATTTATAAAATTGTGTGTTTTTTTTTAAAAAAAAGGTCATTGCACATAATTATCAAATTTTATTTGAATTCCATAATCTTGGACAAGATTCAAATTAGCCCTATTTTGTGAGACACAGTCTTTGCTTCCATTTATTTTCTTGGTTACTACAATTATATTCAGAGATAGCAAATCAAACATGGTTTAAAATTCCTTATTGAAATTAAACATTGCAGTATATTAGTAGCAAATCAATTTATGTTAATTAAATATAAATTATTATAAAGTACAAATATGTATAATTTGTAACAGAGACTTGAGTTTTCCTAATTGTGATGACCTTGTGCCTCAACAGAAAGATTTTCTTTTACTATTTTGCTTAGGTGCAAACACATTTAAGATGGTCAGTCTTATCATCTAAAAGGCTGCTGTTTTCAACCTTCATCTAACACTCTCTCAGACACTATTCCAGAGATTTCTGTGAGCAGAATAAGATGGAAAAATTTAAGTAGATAATACATTTTATCTTTTTTTTTTTTTTTTTTTTTTACTTCCAGGACCAACTATTTAAAAGTTCTCTAAGGTTAAAAACAAAATCTGTGTCGTACAGGTGCAGTACAATTACTCAGTCACTCACCAAGCATTTACTATTGTTGTTGTTAAGGGCCATCAAATCAGTTCCGGCTCATACTAACCCTGTATGGGGTGTCCGAGGTGCAGCTGGTGAGCTTGAACCACCCACCTTGTGGATCAAACTGACTTTGCAGTCCAACGCATTAACTCACAACACCACACCAGGATTTTTTTCCGAAAATCAAAGTTAAAATATAAGTAGTTCTGGACTAAAGTAATTTCATATGACATATTCAAATAAGGAAAGGCAGAATGTATTAGATGGAAAAATATAAAAGATGATAAAATAGTGTCAGAATTCAAATTCCAGTTCTAGTTACCATGGAGTTGATTCTAACTTCTGGCAAACTTGTATGTGTCAGGGTAGAACTGAGCTCTGTAGGGCTTTCAATGGCTGATTCTTCTGAAACATGTTGGCAGGCCTTACTTCTGATGTACTTCTTGGTGGACTCAAACTTCTAGAAAACATTAGCCCAGCTCATCAACTCCATTATAAAAATGGAGGAGGAAATTGAGAGATTTTAGCAACAAGTCCAGATATAAATCCAGAAACTCTCTGGATAAGAGCACATTCTAATGCCACTGTCACATTTCCCCAAACAAATTTTTAATTAAGTTTCTGTAAAACAACAGAAGTTCTGGAGGATTATCTACTTTGTTTCTAGATAGCAAATAAACATAGACAAATTTTACCTACCAGATTATTTGAAAAAAAAAAAAAGACTGACAATAAAAAGTAGTGGTGAAAATGTAGAATAAGTAGAATTCTCATACCTATTGGTAAGTGTAAAAATTAATATTCAAAAAGCATTTTGGAAAACTTTTCCAGTTAGCTACTAAGAGTGGTCATATCCATACTCACTCTGTTGATGTTAAGTGTTGTCAAGTCAGTTCTGACTCATCATGACCTTGTATAGGATTTCGAAGGAGCAGCTAGAAGGTTTGAACCACCGACCTTGTACTTAGCAGTCCAGTGCTGATCCTACAGAACCATACCAGGACTCCATGCACCCTATAACACAGTAATTTCACTGTTCAGTATATAGCTAACAGAAATCCATATATATACGTGCACCAAAAGACACAAATGTTAATAGCAGCCTTGTTTCCAATAGCTCTAAATAAGAAACGACCAAAATTCCATCAATAATAGAGTAAATATATGATCATTGCATCATACACTAAAATATGATACCATGATAAAAAATAATGGAATTACAGCTACACACAAATGAATGTAATGTTGACTGACAGAAGAATACATACATTTTTATTCAATTTAGAAAAGAGTTGAAAACAGATTAAAAACTAGCTTTTGTTGTTATAAATCAAGATACTGGTTTTAATTAAAACTGGGATCTTAGTGGAGAGAAGATATGAAGGCAGCCTCTGGGTGCTTGTCCCTTTTCTACTCATTTTTTGGTCTGAGTAGTAGTTACAAGGTGTGTTCACTGTGATGATTTGCCCAATAGTACATTATGCTTCATACATTTTTCTATATGTGTGATACTTTACTATTAAAAGTAATGACAGCAGAAGCAGCAGCAACAAATCATATAAATGACAAGAAATGGCTTTAACCACTAACTCTAAGCTGATGAATCCCAAATACTTACCTGTAACTAAAATCATGTAAGTGTATTGCAAATATTTTCTACAACTCTGTGACATGAATTTTCATATTCTTTTATGCCATATATTTTTAGTTTAAGATTAATACTTTTTTTTTTACCAGACTTTTACTTTAAGATTAATACTTTCAAGGAAATAGTTTCAAGAAATGTTCAGTTTATCTACTCCAAGGTAATAGTGATAAAGTTATATTCTAAAAGCCTTATTTTTTATATTTCATATTTAGATCTATAATTGACCTGGAATTGATACCTATATATGGTGGGATGTAGAAATCAAATTTCATTTTTCCATGTAGATATCACTCAACTCAACATCATTTTCAGAAAATACATTTCTTTAAAACTCTAGCGCATAGAATCTTTGTCATACATCATTTATGGATGTGTAAGTGTTTTTCTTCACTATTTGTTATCGGTTGTTGTACTATGATGGATTATACATGACTGTGATTCTAGAAGCTATGCCTTTGTATTTCAAATATCAGCAGGTTTCACTCATGATGGACAGATTTCAGTGGAACTCCCAAACTAAGATAAATTAGGAAGAAGGACCTGGTGATTTAGTTTCAAAAAAATTTAGTCAATGAAAACCTACCAATAGCAACAGAACTTTTTCTATCTACATGCTTTGAATGTAGTATAGCTAAAATGAGTGAAAGAAGAGATGAAATAAGAGTTGAACATAATATTTCAAAGTGTAGCCCAATAAATCAGAGTAAAGTATTATAGTGAAATGTGTAAAGATCTGAGGTTAGAAAGCCAAAAGAGAAGAACACACTCAGATTTTCTCAAGAAAAAGAACTGAAAAAAAAAATCAAGCTTCAAGTTGCAACATTGAAGGATTGTATGACACTCTAAGATAAGCATGGTACTGCTAAATGCAAAGGTAGTGATTCAAACCCACCAGCTGTTCCTTGGAAACTTTTTATAGGGTTGCTGTGAGTTAGAACCGACTCAACCGCACTTAACAATAACAGCAGCTGGTGAGATCCACATTGGTGCACATTCTGAAGAAAGGTGATACAACAGAATATGGAAATTATCAAACAATATCATATCACATACTAGTAAAATGTTGCTGAAGAAAATTAAAAAATTATCTGCAGCAGGCATCAATAGGGAACTTGCAGAAATCCAAGCTGAACTTAGAAAAGAATGTGGAAAGAGGAATATTGCTGACGCCAGATGGATCTTAGTTGAAAGCAGAGAGGTGTTTACCTCTGTTTTTTGATGATGCAAATGCATTTAACTATGATCATAATGAATTATGGACAACATTACAAAAAGTGGGAATTACAAAACAGTATGCTTATGCAGAACCTGTGCATATATCAAGCTGTTTAAACAGTACTACGGGCTACTGTGTGATTTAAGATCAGAAAAGTTATGCATCAGGGTTGACTTTTTACATTGTTATTCAATTTGTATGATGGGCAAATAGTCTGAGAAGCTGAACTATATGAAGAAGAATGTGGCATCAGGATTATAGGAAGACTCATTAACAACCTGTGATATGCAGATGGCACAATGTTGTTTGCTGAAAGCAAAGAGGATTTGAAGCACTAACTGATAAAAAACAAAAGACTAGTCTTCAGTAAGGTTCACACCTCAGCATAAAGAAAACAAAATCTTCACAACTGGACTAAATAACATCATGACAAATGAATAAAATTCTGAAGTTTTTAAGGATTTCATTTTAGTTAGATTCACAATCAATGCCCAGAAAAGCTGCAGTTTAGAAGTCAGATTATGCATTGCATTGGGAAAATCTGTTGCAAATGCCCTCTTTTAAGTGTAAAAGAGCAAAGATGTCACTTTGAGGACTAAGGTGGACCTGACACAAGCTATGGCATTTTCAATCACCTCATATGCATGAGGAATCTGGATAATGAATAAGGAAGAATTGACGTATTTGAATTTTGATGGTGGCAAAGAATATTAAATATAGCATGGAATGCCAGAAGAAAGATCCAATCTGTGTTGGAAGAAGTATAGCTGGAATACTTCTTAGAAGAGAGAATGGTGAGATTTTATTCTTTAGACATGTTACTAGGAGGGACCAGTCCCTGGAGAAGGATATCATACTTTGTAAAGTAGAGGGTCAGGAAAAGATGAAGCCCCGCAGTGAGATGAACTGATCCTGCCACAATAGACTCTGACATAGGAATGATTATGAGGATGGTGTAGGAACAGGAAGTGTTATGTCCCATTGTAAATAGGGTCACTATGAATTAGAACCAACTCATATATGGCTATGAAACTGTCAATGTGTCTTAATAGATTTAGAAATGATTTTTGATCATTGGAGATTTTAGAGTTAAATATAGACATACATTTATAGGAAATTAACCAGTTGAACAAAACAGAATAATTTTAAACTATTTTGTTATTGTTATTAAGTGTCATTGGGTCAGTTCCAACTCATAGCGATCCTGTATAGGTTTTCAAGGAGCAACTGGTGGCTTTGAACCACCGACCTTGTGACTAGCAGTCCAGTGCTCATCCTACAGCACCACACCAGGACAAGATAGTGTCTAGTTGTTGTTAAGTGTTGTCAAGGCGGTTCTGACACGTTATAGGATTTCTAAGCTGTTGACCTTGTGGTTAGCAGTCTAGTGCTTATCATCACACTAGGACTTCCTTTTTAACTATAAGAAAAAAAATGGGGGGCAGGAAAACGAATATTCTGAGTATATTCATGGAATAGCTTTGTGTCTTAATATGAACACTGACTACTGATCTAACCAAAGCTATAATAGAACACTGATGAGATTTGTACTTGTTATAAATAGACTTTAGGAGGAGTGTAGGGTGGTGAGAAAAGTTAATCTTCTTTAGTACTGGAAAGTTAATAGTTAATGTTGAAAATGGAAAATATAGTAGTAATGTAACTGTTATTTGGTAATATAAGAAAAGAGTTGCCTTTGAGGAATTTCATTAGTCTTAGAGAATTCTGTCAGACTCAGAAAAATAAGTTACATGTTTACATGCTGTTCTTCTTAGCACAGATAAAAATTTATGGACAACCTTCCCCAGGTATGGACATGAAGTGTGGTACATTAAACTAGGCTTCTCAGTTCATTGACTCAGGAAGAGAAGGAGATAAAACAAATGATAGAATAAATGGCCAATGCTGGGGTGACATGGTGGAGTAAAAGTGAGAAAAAAGGGGAAATCCTTTAGCTTGTGAGATGAGTTTGTTTTACTCCTATAGGAATAAACCAAAGATCAATTTCCCAGCTTCTTAAAACTATACCATGCAATGATTTTGAATGACTCCATTCTAAGATCTGCTTTCAAGACAGATTCCTTCCAGAAATTAAACACAGACTCTCTTCTGTTGTTGTCAATTGCATTGCCTTATGTTCTTCTTTCCATTTAGAAAATTGCTTTATTTCACCTTTAATTCATCCATTTATATATAATTTACATGTTACTAGCAGTTTTATCTTTCTTTCCTAGACATTACTTTTGGTCTAGAAAATCCCACTTGAAATAAATATATTCATTTTTACATTGTAAAGAACATTACCATTAATTTAGTGTTTAAAACACGAGCCTGAAAAGGTAAGCGGTTTCAAAGGTTTTCACTGACACTTTGTGGCAAAGGGTGGAACTACAGTATCTTTGAATAATTGTGTTTTATTTTACAATATTAGCTGCTCAGCTGTTTAAAACACACATTTGTAAAATAACTAAGATCTCCCCCTAGTATTTTCATTTTGTATTTAATATTTTTCAGGGATATCATTATTGATTCAAAAATTGTGATTCCCCTTTTGCATCCTGTTTTAAAATTTTTCAAGCACAAAATAAAATTGACATATTCGGTATGGATCTTTTGAAGATGTTCAATAATATACTGGTTACATCCTACACACAGTTACATCTTAATATTATAAGTTTCAGAATCAATTATCAGTTGACATTTTAAGATCCATTTAATAAGAAATTCACTCTCACCTGTACAGTTTGCAGGTTCCTAATCATGTCACATCAAACCAAATAACATCAAGTCCATTCTGACTCATATTGACCCTGAATGACAGAGTAGTATTTCCCTGGAGGATTCCTGAGACTGTGTATCTTTGTGGGAGTACACAGCTTTATAATTTCCCTTGGAGTGGCTGGTGGGTTTGAACCACTGACCTTGAGGTAAGCAAAGTAATTCTTAGCAACATAGTACCACCAGAGGTCACAGAACCAGTATATTAACAGTATATCACATTAGTTTACATTTTTCTGAGTGCAAGTTTTAATTTGAGAAAGTGGCTTTGTCTATGTGTGGACTAAGAAAATGTGTGGATAGATATTATAACAAAAGTGAGTTTAATGTAACTGTGAAAATGTAATGGCAAAGTCCTTTTTTAAACTAATATTTTCTTTCCCACATGTAAGTGGGTTTAATTTTGGGCTCAAGAAATAATGTGCAAAGAGCTAAGGTTATTTCCTAAAGGTTAAATCTGTATATTATTTTTTAAATCTCTCTTAAGATCACATACTGCATATATTTCCATGCAATATGAGTCATTTTTCATTTGTCAGACCTGCAGAGAAATGGTGTGAGATATAGATCATCAGATTCTCACAGAGGGAGATATGGTAAGCCAAAGGACTGAGTGAAAGAGAAAGGAATATAAGAATGTTTATCTTCCTGGAACCTCTGAAATCATTATATCAAGAAAGTCTATGTTAGAGGCGGTACTTCATTGTATCTGCAGTCTGGCCTGCTGCTATCTTCTTTCACCCCAATGAGCTCAGACATTCCTCACTTGTTTCTCATCAATGGAGACAGAGTTTAAGTGCAGACTACAAATGGACTTTAATATTAGTGTATAATGGTCATTCACAGAACTGGTTTCAAAATTAAATGCAATACAGTACCAAGTTCAGATCTTGGAATTTACCAAAGGTCATCTAAGATTATAGAGGAATGAGATCTATTACTTATTATACCCATTAACTGACAAACAGATAAGATTCTCTGTCAGCTCTCAGATTTCACTCAAAAGAAATTAAAGCATTGGATTTTCTTTTTTTTCCCCTCTCCTTTTAAAGGAATTCATGGGAAAATTGTTTGTTGCCCTTGAGTCAACTCTGATTCATGTTGGACTCATGTTTGCAGTCAAACTGTGATCCATTGGATCTTCCAAGCTGTAACTTTTTAGAGACAGATTGCCTAATCTGCCTTTTTAGGATTTTACGTGGTTGGTTTCAAACCACCAACCTTTCTACTAAATAGTTGTGTACTAAACTGTATACATTACTCAGTGACTCATTCATGGGTGAATGTTGTTATTGTTGTTCAGTGCCATCAAGTCATTGCCAACTGATAGGGACCCTGGAAAGGGTTTTCG
>NW_006408537.1:6648825-6650392 GCF_000296735.1 Chrysochloris asiatica
ATTACTCAGTGACTCATTCATGGGTGAATGTTGTTATTGTTGTTCAGTGCCATCAAGTCATTGCCAACTGATAGGGACCCTGGAAAGGGTTTTCGAAGAGCTACTCTTAATTTGAACAATTGACCTTGTGCTTCAAACTGATCTTGTGGTCCACTGCATTATCCCACAGCACCAGATCAGGATACCATAAGAAATCAACTCCATGAACATGTATTGCAAAGTATGTGTTAGGCAGGGTTTGTGCTGAGAGAAAAGCTGTGGAAACCAATAAAAGTATGAAGACAAAAGCCAGCATTTGATGATAAAGAGCCTTCTGTGAAAGAAGGGAGGTGATATGCCAAGGAGTTGATTCCTATTCATAGCTACCCTGCATAAGGTTTCTGAGGCTTTAAATCTTTGAGGGAGCAGAAAACCTCATTTTGCTCCCCTGGAGTGGCTGGTGGGCTCAAACTGTGCACCTTCTGGTTAGCAGCCAGTGCTTATCGTATGGAGCCCCGTGTCATGAGCAGGAAAGAAGGAAGACACCATTGTGAGTGAGGCAAATTAGAGGTTTTATGAATTAACATAACTTTTTGCGTGTTTGGTTTTAGATAGTTTGGGATAGGATTTAATTAGCTGGAAAGGGGTTGAAACAGAGTACAGACATCTCCAAGAATGACATGAGCAATAGCTTGGGCATTAAATGTGTTTGATATACAGTAATATATCAAATTCTCCTCATGCTCCTAGTATTTTATGGGGATCATAAGAGATAGAGATGGAAAGTTCAACTAGAATTCAATGGTAGAATAATCTTCTGAGGCTTTTGCCTTGAACTCAAAGAAAAAGGAGAACTCCAGAGTTAACATAATTGGAGTAAGTGACATCAATGAATACAATGGACAGCAATACTGTAGCTATACTCTCAGTAAAGGTTAAGATAATCCAACATAGAATATTAAACTAGTAGTGTAGGACTAGAATGAAAGTGATAGGATTTTAAGATATTTTGAGGGTTCCAATAAGGAGCTCTGGTAGCGTAGTGGTTACGAATCGGGCTGCAAACTGCAAGGTCAGCAGCTCGAAACTACCAGCTGCTCTGCGGGAGAAGGATGAGGCTTTCTGCTCCCATAAAGATTTACAGCCTCGGAAACCCTGTACAGGGTCGCTATGGGTCAAAACTGACTCGACAGCACTTAACAACGACAAATACAGATTACTAGGGAGAAAAAGGAAGAAAACTACGCTTGATAGAAACTTCAAACTAAAAGCATTGTATCTGGAGTACTTTTGAAAGAGGGAGCAAATGAACAAATGCTTATAGCACAACACAAATGTGCTTGCAGTTCTGAATGGTGTATTTGGATAGAGATACTCATAATTTCGAGCACGTTCAGAAGAAAGAACACAGGTTAATGATGGCTACAAAATTCTGCTGCTATATATGAAGGTCTAGTAATATTAAGGTCATGGGAGCAAATATTTGGGGAAAAGGCTACATGTGTCATCTAATTATTTACATGAGAATGTCAATATCATATTTCAGATTTTAAAAATTGAATATAATTATCTGATAATGAAGTCCAAA
>NW_006408537.1:6650526-6659547 GCF_000296735.1 Chrysochloris asiatica
TTATGACAACATTGAGGGTGCATGTGAAATGATTCTGTTGAATAGATGAGTGACAAATTATTTGCAAATCAGCCATGCTTCTGCCTATAAAATAATCCATGACAGACTAGGGTTTTGAAAGTTTGTGCAAGATGGGTAGTGAAACAACTCACAGAAGGGTATAAGTAGAAGCATTTGGACATCTGCAAACAAAATTTGGATCGATGCATGAAGGAAAATAAAAGTTTCTTTGAAAAAATCATGAATGGTGATGAGACATGGATTCATCACTATGAGCCTGAGAAGAAACAGCAGAGTGTGGAATGGAAAATTCCTCAATTGCCAATCAAGAAAAAAGTTCAAAAGTCAACCATTCACTGGAAAATTAATGCTTACAGTTTTCTGGGATTCATAAGGGCCAGTATTGGAATACTATCTAGCAGGAAAAAAGTTTAACAATCAACAGTGTTAATTACAGTAAGAAGTTTACTAAAGAGCTGAAAGCTAAACTTTGGATTAAAGGCTATCCAAGGACATTGTGATCTTGCATAACAATGCACATCCACACACTTCTACCCACACTGCTGACACTATAAACACTTCATTTTAAGGTATTAATGCATCCTCCCTATAGCCCTAATTTTCTCCTTTGTATGGTCACCTGTTTGGTCCCCTGAAAGCAGCCCTTAGAGGCCAAAGACCCACCTCTGATGAAGAAGTGAAGACAAGAGTATATTCATAGCTCGCTGCTCAGCACAGACATTTTTTTAATAAGTGAATTTGAAAGCTCGCTGACAGATGACAAAGCGCATTGCAAAACTAGGAGACGATGTTGGGAAATGGTATAGTTGTCTTTTCTAAAATTGATTAAAATAAATTCTACAGTGAGAGTTCAGAAAATTATAATCCCAATTATATGAATTTGAAATATATGAATTATGAATTTGAAAGAGGATATTTGGATATATGTATTTACCATTCTTGCAAAAATAACTATGAATGTGGTGGAGAATACAGAGACTAAATGATGAACACTTCTCAGATATAAAAAAATGATATAATTAAGGTAATGAGTTGTTGGGTCTGAAGGTTCCCCCCATAGTCTCAGGGGACACCATGGTCAAACAAAGAGAATGTTCTACATCCTACTTTTGTGACTAACTTCTGGGATCTTAAAAGCTCATAAGCAGCTATCTACAGTATAGCTATTGGTATCTCCATGTGCAGAAGTAAGAAGAGTGATCAGACTTGAAGTGGCTTGAAATCCATTAGTTTGCTGGCCCAATAAAACATGAAACCTCAGTCTCCACAATTCTGAGACCAGAAAAACTAGATGGTGCCAGTTACTACTATGAACTGCTTTGAAAGAGGTCACATTAGAAGGCCCTGTATAGAGCAGCAGAAACTATGGAGCAAAACTCAAAATTATTTTTTTGAAAAAGGCTTACTGGTCAGAAAAAGACTGGAGGAATTGGAGACTAAGGCCCTTGACTACTCTTTAGGTCTGGAAAGGAACTCACTCTCGTGGCCTGATTTTCAGCCAAGCATAGTTAAGTATACAGCCGAGGGAGGGGAGGGTGACAACAATACTAGTAAGATATGCTCACCATGGAATTGTAAATCATTCAATATCAAAAGGACAACATCATTGATCTAAGGATAAAGTTGAGAAGGTTTAGGGAAGGTGATTGGAATGGACATAGGAACCAACTACAAGGGGGAAGCAGGATAACTGATGTTACATGGAAGGGATTCAATCAGTTAGATGAAACAAAGTGTGTGATTTATTTAATGTAAAACAGGTGATCTTGTCTGTAACCCTTCACTCAATTCACAATAAAATTCTTAAAAAAGAAAAACCAACAACCTTTATAGATATATTACAAAAACATCCATCTGTAAGATCAAGTTCACTGTTTATGACCATGACCTTGGAAAATGATTGAGACCTAGGGCATGGATGTTTCTCTTAAATGTAATTGACAGTGTCTCTTCTCAAATCTCTCCCTGGAATCTCAAATTACATGGAAGAAATGGTGAGGAGATTGAGAAAAGGTAGAGGAAGAAAAAATAAGACAGAATGTTGGAAAACTGTACCCATAGAAACATTGCTAAAAATAATAAAAAATAGCTCCATTTTTCAGGCATTGTTTTAAAGAAAAACACTGAACCATAGCATTGAAAGAAAATAACTAAATGATGTGAGATGTGGTGAGGGGCAGGGAGACAGTAATTCATTATTTGAAGATGTTGTTATTAAGTGTCATCGAGTCCATTCCAACTCATAGCAACCCTGTATAGCATTTCTGAGGAGCAGCTGGTAGATTTGAACCACAGACCTTGCGGTCCAGTGCACTATCATGCAGCACCATACCAGATTCCTAGTTGAAATCGGCAAATGAAAAGAGCATAAGTCAAGTTGATTTAACTGAAGCATCATCATCTGAGTGTTAGAAGCATCTGTATTTGTTCCCTAGGGCTGCCACACACTGAAATGGCAAATTTCCACAAACTGAGTGGCTTAAAACAACAGAAATTAATTCTTGCATAGTTCTGGATGCTAAAAGTCTGAAATAAGGGTGTCAACCATGTTGATTCCTTCTGAGGGACTTGAGGGAGAATCTGCTCCCTATGTATCTCCTAGCTCCTGCTGATAGCCAATGATCCTTTGCTTGTAACAATATAACTGTACAAGGATTCTCTTTTTCTATTTTCACATTCATTCCTAGCACAGTAAGAATATAATTGTTTGCTTCAAGATGATCAATACCAGTTCATTTTAGTTCACGGCAAAATGAACTCAAAACATTTTAGAATATTAATTAATGCCTTTGATACCTATCTTCAAGACTACCATTTCATATTTGGTGACTTCCAACTTGCCTATATTCATATTTCATATATCCCACATTTCAATTAATGTATATAGTAGTTTCTTTTTTAGATGCCACAGCTGCAAATTAAGCCACTAAAATGTTTACCTCATGCATTTCATTAAGATCGACTACTTCATGAGAGGATATGCACAAGAACACCCAGACTTGCAGATAATACCCACTTGACCTGGCTTCAATGACTGGATGATCAGAACTTAACTAGAAGAAGAAAGAAGAGGGGAAAAAAGAGCAATCTGATACAATTTGATGAAATGACCTATACCTATGGATGCAGTAGCTCAAAAGAGGGAACAAATCTTTACAGCGAGGATCATTCCCACCCCCTTGGTACACAGGGTAGGCAGAGATGGGCAACTTGGATATTGGCTACCCAAAATGGAGGGCTACAAAGGTAAGAAGTGACTGGCTTACAAGCTTTCAAGAGGGATCCTAGAACCAGAGGGAGAAGAGGAAGGTAGAGTCTCCACTGAACAGTATCCAATCTGTCTGGGTGGGGCTGATATAAGGAGATGGGAATAGGACTCTTGTGGTACAATAGTGAATAATTGCTATCAGGACTGACTGTGGGGGTAATGTAAAAGGTAGATGTTTTGTAGCAAAAGGAGGGGAGTGGTTGACTTTACAGTCCAAGAGCCAAGGTCCCAGGGACCATCAAGGAAGCAGAGCTGACTGCATGACACTACCCAGAGAAACAGTGACATCAGAGATGGAGGCAGAGACAATGGTGTGGAGAGATGGAGAGGCTGGGTACTCTAGACCCAGAGAGGGAGAGGGGCTAATGGGGGGGTGGAGAGGCAAGCTTATAGTGTATACCCTTTGATTGTTTGATGATGCATGTACAGGACTGTAACCATGGAATGATATACGATAGAATGAATGTAAAGCTAATGTTCTCCCATATAAACTATCACATAATTCACAATAAAAACTTTAAAAAAAAACACACATATGACATTAACTATCAGTATGGTAAATGCAAAACAAAACCCTTCTATCATTATCATGATCATAATTATTATCATCCTTAAATGCTGCCTACATGAATTAGCTTTTCTAATTATTTGTTGTTCTCTTTTATACTGTTTAATTATACATTATGTCAAAAAAGATTGACCACCTTAAAAGACTACTCTTTCCCAATTGTATTTTGAGTGCTTCTAACCTGAGGGGCTCATCTTCTAGCCCCATATCAGACATTGTTCTGCTGCTATTCAAAAGGTTTTCACTGGCCAATTGTTTAGTAGATCGCCAAGTTCTTTTTCCTAGTCTGTTTCAGTCTGGAAGCTCCACTGGAATTTGTCCACTGTGGGAGGGTGACTTCTGGTATTTGAAATATCTGCGGCATAGCAACACACAAGCCTCCACAGTATGACAAATTGACAGATGGGAAGTGGTGTGCATATGAGTCATATGGGTTTCTGTGTGCACATAAACATATTTTTACATATTGTATTATGTACAGTCACATTTGTTCTGACTCATACTGACCTTATATAGAGTTTCCAAGGATTGGCTGGTGAGTTATATATGTTGTTGTTAATTGCCATCGAGTCAGTTCCAACTCATAGTGACCCCCCTATAGGCTTTCCAAAGAGTGATTAATGTTCAAAATATGTGTTTATCCTACAGCTCCACACTAGGACTCCACAAAGTGTTATACACACATGTGTTTGTATATACACAAGCATAGAAGATCCATATGTGTATATACCTACACATGGACAAATAAATGATTAAAAAAACACACAAGAAAACAGTGTGGTTTGGCTCTTTACAAAGCTAACAGGATCCTAGGTTGTCTTAACTGACAGATAGTGAACAAAGCAATTACCCTGCTCTTTGCTGCCTTGGCTAGACCATTCCTGGAGAAGTACATGCAGTTACAGATGGCTTGTTTATAAACAGGTCTGATAATCTGAAGTATGTTCAGAATGAAGAAACTTGGGTGATAAGGGATGTAAAATGCTGCTGCTGTATATAACGATTCTGGAAATATTTAGACTTTCAAAAGGGACATAGCTAATATACACATTTTATAGCAAAACGAGGGAAGTGATTGATTTTGCAGTCAAGGAATGGAGGTCCCTGGGACCATCAAGAGAGAAGAGCAGAGAGCGGGACCCTATCCAGAGAAGCAGTGACGCCAGAGATGGAGGCAGAGGCGATGATGTGGAAAGATGGAGTGGCTGGGGACTTTAGATCCAGAAAGGGAGAGGGGCTGTGTGCTGACGACTGAGGGGCAGGCTTGCAGGGTATACCCTTTGGTTTTGCTGATGCATGGAGGGGATTGTAACCATGGAAATGAAATGATATTCGATAGGATGTATGTAAAGCTAATGTTCTCCCATGTAAACTATCACATAAGTCACAATAAAACATTAAAAAAATAATAAAAGGGACATAGCTACAGGTTTTAAATATTTGAATAAATTCAATATTGAAAAATAGGTTTACTCATTAGATTTCAGCAAAGAATTAAGAATCAGTGAGCAAAACATGAAAGAGAAGCAGATATCAACTCAACATGATCAAGAACTTGTTAGTACTTAAAGTCACCACCAAATGAACTCAAAGGCTTTATTTAGCACACTGTAAATTCCTTAATATTAAAAATATTTAGGCAGGATGGATCAAGGCTGTTGCACATATGATTCATGCACCAGATGATAAGGTTAGACTAAATAATCTCCAACTCCAAACTTCTATGTTCCATTACAGTCCTGTCAGATCGAGGTTGGTAGCTTCCTTTTCATCTTCTGCTTTAATTAAGAGTATATACCACCAGCCACTCCTCAGAAACCCTATACAGGGTTTGCTATGACCAACACAATGGCGCTTAACAGCAACAACATATACCACCACAGTATAGCATAAGATTTGAATTCTTGGTGTAATTGTTCTTGTTAAGTGCTGTTGAGTAGATCCTGACTCAAAGCAATCCTATATAGCTGGGAGCAGCTGATGGATTTGAACTACCAACCTTGTGGTTTGCAGCCCAGTGCTTATCCTACAGCACCACATTAGAGCTCCATTGGTTTGACAGAATGACACTAGAATAGTCTTATCATTGCCATTCTGCCCCTCAAAAACATGGTGAATAGAATACTTAATTTGAATGAATTTTGTTTTTAAATGTACTTGTTTTCTTTTTAAGGAGCTCTAGTGGAACTATGGGGTCCTGGTGTGGCACTATGGGTTATTGTGCTGGACTGTAAAGTCAGTTTGAACTCCATGGTCCAGAGTTCAAGCTCACCAGCTGATGCTTGGAAACCCTATACAGGGTCACTGTGAGTTGGAACCAACTTGATGGCACTTAACAACAATAACAAGTGGCACTGTAGGAGAGCCATTAGACTGCTAACCATAAGGTAATTCAAACCAACTAGCTAATCAGCAGGAGAAAGATAATACTTTCTGCTCCTGTAACGATTTACAGCCTTAGAAAGCATATACAGGGTCACTATGAGTCAGAACAACCTCGATGGCACTTGACAACAACACCCTAAATAAACTCACCTGAGTTTTAAAGCACTAGTAGGCTGGGGTGAGAGATAAATATGAGGTTTTCAAAATTAAATATTCAGAAATTCAGGAATTCCTTTTGCCTTCTGTCAATTTTTGTTGGCATCTATTGGCAACTGAAGGGCATTTTCATCTTCAGGAGCTAGGAAAACATTTTTCAGTATATGAATAAGTGGTACAAAAATGGCAAAAATAAAATCCCATTTGGCAACTTAAATTTAACAAAATGTGCTTTTATTTCTCCACTATGTAAAATTACTAATCATTGCATCATTTGGGTGCACAGCAGACAGCTCTGACAGGTTAATGATACTCCAAGCAATTCACAGTTACTTTCAGTGAAGCAAACCCATCAGTAGATGTAGGTAGCATGTGTATACCTATATAATTCTAGAACCAGAGAATATGTAACTTGTGGGTAAGGTAGACAGGGGGAGGACAGAGAAGGGAGGAAATGGATGTTCTTTCAGTAAAGAACAACTGAATGAGATAGGAAAGATTTTCAACATGGGGATACATGGAAAAGCAATGAGGAAGGCCCAGCTGTGAAAGTTTTGAAAAGTATGTTTGATTTGAGATGATGGTTAGAGGCCATCAAAGGTAATCAAAGGGAGAGAGGACAGAGCTTCTAGAACGTGTATGTGCATTCTATGCACATGACAGGAGGAAACAAGTGTGGTGAAAAGACCATCTTTGCCGCTTAGAGTTAAATCTCATCTGTAACTGAAGTTCTATGCTTCATGAGCCTTGTGTCTTTAGGCAACATCCATGAATTCCCTATGCCTCTGTTCATGTGTAAAATGTGATAATGCCATCTTCTCTTAGGATTATTTTACAGATTGGTGGTGGTGGTTATGTGCCGTGGAGTCAATTCTGACTCAT
Organism: Chrysochloris asiatica; assembly: GCF_000296735.1. Classification (NCBI taxonomy): domain Eukaryota; kingdom Metazoa; phylum Chordata; class Mammalia; order Afrosoricida; family Chrysochloridae; genus Chrysochloris; species Chrysochloris asiatica. Next base: position 6,657,807 of record NW_006408537.1, read on the forward strand.
AGCGACCCTGTTCATGGTTTCCTAGGCTATAAATCTTTATGGGAGCAGAAAGCCTCATCTTTCTCCCATGGAACAGCTGGTAGTTTCAAACTGCTGACCTTGTGGTTCGCAGCCTGATTCGTTACCACTACGCTACCAGAGCTCCTTATTTTACAGATTAGACTATCTAAATATATGATCATTTAGTGTTTAAAATCTGTAGGGGTGAAATCATAGTCAGTTCCTGATATTTAAGCCTTTACATTTGTTTAAAGTCCCAGATGCAGAGGTTAGGAAGAGATATAGGTCAACCCCATAGATGAGGCAAACACAGTTCATTGAAAAAAGCTACCCTTAATTCATCTCAACTCAGCAAATACTTCTGGAGTGTCTACTATATATTGAGTACCAAAAGAATAGAAAAATGAAATCAAATACTGTTCTTTAATTTCTGGGAGCCACAGTTCAAAATCCAATAAAAAGAAATGCAGTCTTTTAGTATATTGAGAAATGTCTTATAAGGTAAGTGAACTGGTTTTATGCTTGTTAATTCAGCATTCACACTGAAACAGCACAGTTCTAAATTATTTTTCCCTTTTAATAAGTATGTGTAAGGATTGCTGGTGGCATAGTGGGTTACCTGTTGGGCTGCCAACCACAAGGTCAACAGTATGAAACCACAGTCACTGCATGGGAGAAAGATGAGGCTTTCTGCTTCTGTAAAGTCTAATAGCCTCAGAAACCCTACACAGGGTTCTCACTATGAGTCAGAAGCCACTTGGTGGAATATAACCACCACCACCAGTAATTATGGAGTCCTGGTGCGGTCCTGTGGGTTAATGCACTAGATTGTAAAGCCATTTGAACTACAAGTTTGGCAGTTCAAGCTCACCAGTTGCTCATTGGACACCCTATACAGGGTCACTATGGGTCAGAACTGACTCGACAGCACTAAACAACAACAACAACAACAAATCAATAATTAAGTTGTTGTTATGTGCCATGCAGTCGGTTCTGACTCAGAGCGACCCTGTAAATCTTTACAGGAGCAGAAAGCCTCATCTTTCTCCCACGGAACAGCTGGTGGTTTCGAACTGCTGACCATGAGATTAGCAGCCCGATACGTAACCACTATGCTACGAGATGTATAGACTTTGCTAAATTAATGGTTAGCTTGACTATTTTACTTTTTCTCATGGGTACTGATGTTCTTTGTGTAATTATTATTACTTTTTCTCTCCAAAATAGTGTGTGTGGCAGTGTGGAAGAACCATCACATGAGAACAGTAACCAACTACTTCATAGTCAATCTATCTCTGGCTGATGTGCTTGTGACCATTACCTGTCTTCCAGCCACATTGATCGTTGATATTACTGAGACCTGGTTCTTCGGACAGTCCCTCTGCAAAGTGATTCCATATTTACAGGTAATTTTTCATCAACATTTTGGTCAAACACAAAACCCACTGAGAAAATGTTATCAATAAATGTCTTGGCTTATTGGTAAATTAACTAGTGAGTTATGGAAGAAATACATCTCCTGAAGAAACTGCTAACTTTACGGGACATAATACTTGTGATTTTATGGAGAAACAAGGTAAGTTGTAGATAGAAATGAAACAACAGTAACCCCAGTCATCATTAGATGCGGCACAATTTTTTTTTTTTTTTTTTTACTTTTTTGATCCTTAATTTCCTCATTGTAGAATAAAGAGCTTGAGCATATTGATGATTGAGGTCTCTCTCATGCCAAATAATTAAG
>NW_006408537.1:6659647-6693533 GCF_000296735.1 Chrysochloris asiatica
TGCCAACTGATAGGGACCCTGGAAAGGGTTTTCGGGGGGTTAAAACTTTTCAGGAGAAAAAAAGCCCATCTTTCTCCCGCGGAGCGGCTGGTAGTTTCGAACCGCTGACCTTAAGGTTCGCAGCCCGATTCGTAACCACTACGCTACCAGAGCTGTTTTTATAAGTGATTTTATTTCATACTAAGAAATCAAGGGATGTGGTGCTGTGGGTTAATGTGCCAGACTACATAGCCATGTGAACTGCAAGGTTGGTGGTTCAAGCTTACCAGCTGCTCCTTGGAAACCCTATATGGGGTTGCTATGGGTCAGAATCAACTCGACAGCACTTAACAAAAGCAACAACAAGGAATTAAGAGTTATGTGGTTAAAGCAGTAGAGCAGGCAGACTTTTGTGTAGGTTCTTAAGACAAATACTAGGTTTGCAATCTCTGTTCTGTCATTCACTGACTGTATGGCATTGAATCAAATACATAAACTCTTTGTGATTCATGTATTAAAAGGGGTAATAACTATGCCATATGATTGTAGTGACATTTTACATAGATACTTGATGTAAATTATATGGAAAGATGATAATCTTAGAAAAATATAGTATGTTCTCAATAAACATCAGTTATCATGATCTTCATCTTCACTATCATAATCAAATGTCTTTATTGCTCAATAAAGAAAAGTATTCTTTCTATAAATAATCAGTATACTAGAAATTGATCATATTTTCAGGAAGTTATTTTCTAATTGATCTTCCATTAACTTTAAGACTTTTGAAGAAAAGACTCCTGAGCTAATTAATGGTCCTAGACACTATATTTGAAGGGATACATTCTCCTTTGAAGTGGGACAGCAGAGGGGAAGGTTGCCACTCTACTTGTCTTTCTCTAGCTATCACACTCAGTCCTTACTTCATTCATTCTCCTGCATTGTGATCATAAGATTTGTAAGAACACAAAATTTGCATATGTTCCCAATAACAAAAAGTTTGGGGAGGTCACAAGTAGCCCATTACTAGAAATTATATTGCATACACACTTGGAACTGAAATATTGCACAGTGATCTTTAGCTCAGTAGTTCTTTAATGACCTCTTAAACAGAGAAATGATCTTTTTTTTTAGGTCATGGTGACACAGAAATCATTGATAGAACAGTAAGTGGAAAAGGTCAGGAAACCTATAAGTTTCATGCAAACATTAAGTTTAATTTTAAGGTTACTTTGATCTGCTGAAAACCATGAATGGATTACCAACATGAACCATAGCAATTATTTCTTTGGTAGAAAAAAAATAGTACATTGAGCAAAAGAGAAAAATATCCTCATAGAAACAAAATCAGTAAGAGATGGCTGTACATGGAGACAGCAGTGAAATCATAAATAGCAGAAAATGCTACTATTTCACTTATCTCTGTGTTGCTTCCAGTAAGCTTTTTTCCAATAATCTTTCGAGAAGGAATTTGCCCAGAATCTTCAAAGGGATGAGAACATTTCATGCTCTCTCTATGAAACAGATTTCCCAGTTGGTAGTGAGGCAAGCAGTGTGTCAGGGAGATGAGAGAACAGGGTGGAAGGATTACCTTATAGCAAACCTAGTTCTGTTTTCATGCACAGTGATGCCTTCTTGTAGACTAGGTATTCCTGGGTCTTCCATGAGTGACAGAGGACAGACTGGAAACATCTTGTAATCAACAAATGCTGTAGGACACGAGTTACTCTTAACAGTATTGAGGGTACTTTTTCACACAGCACAACTTACTAACAAGTTCTAAAGTTGAAGAAACATCTTTTTTTATCTGCTTCTCTATAAACAGTATCTAGTCTAGTCACCTTCTCAGTTGATTCTCTTCTCCAAAGATCAAGGAGAAAAATTACTGAGTAACCACAGGATCTGATCAGATGGAAAAACATAGATTCTTTCATTGGCTTATTCAACATTACTTCTTGAAGGGAAGTTGTAAATTCACAGAGATTGGGACACATTGTTGTTATTGTGGTTAAGTGCCATGGAGTCATTTCCAACTCATAGAGACTCTGTATAGGATTTCCAAGGAGCAATTGGTAGGTTTGAACTGTCGACCTTACAGTTAGCAAGCAGTCCAATACTGCTTCAATATTGCCAGACTAAGTCTCCCCAGGGAAACTAGCATATCCAAATTATCTTAGTATGTATTGCCTTTTTTCTAGAGAATGATCCCAAATGGAAGAAAGAGTGTCAAAGAGCACTAAACTTATCATTTAAAATTTAATCAATTTTACCCCATAGATATGATGATCTAAAATTGATACTTTTTATTTCTGTTACATTATTTATGCCCTATTGAATGTCTGAAATCATACTGCATAATACCCAGCCAGATTTTCAGGTCATTTGGTTGCATTTAAGATTATTTGAACATTTACTAATTTGATGTGACTGATATGATTTTCTTATAAATATAATTCAACATAACCTTTATATTTATGGGTGATATACTGTAACACTTAAAAAACTTGCACAAATCTTAAAAGTCTCACTAATGTAACAAAGCTTACCTTAGTAATTTAAATGACCCTTTTATATATTTAATAATTCTATTGTTATTAAATATAAATCCGAGACCATGAATCCTTGGTATACTATTAAGGGGGTTAAAAAAATTCACTACCAAAATGGAATTAAAAGATAATGGATGGGGGGAGCAGGAAAAGATTCATGCTGTATAGGGTAGACATGCATTGACATGGATGATGGGGCAGGCAATATACAATGGAAGGGAGATTGGCAGAGGAAAGAAGGAGGTGGCAGAGACACAGGGAAGAATGCAGTGGTTTAAGTGAATAGAGGGAAATGCTGTTAACTGTTGGTGCATGGATGGGATTGCAACCATGTAATGAAGCAAAGTATATGAGTTGTTAAATTGAATGTAAAACTGACAATCTGCTCTGTAAACCTTCACTCAATTCATAATAAAAAGTTAAAAAAAAAAAAAAAAAGGGGAATGGAGAAGCCCATCAGTTTCTTCCAGCAGTGGGGTCGCCAAGACAGTGGCTCACAAACTCCTCTTCACAAGGCTATGGCTCTGCCTCTGGTTCGTGGCTCTTGAGAAGTCCTCATCCAATAGGGCTGTTTGCTAATTTTCAGCCAGTACTCATCATCATACTAAATTTTACTCAGATCCAGTGTAAGCTATAAAAGACATCCCTGATTGTTCCATGATACTGGTTTGTGGTTTGGAGCTCTGTGGAATTCCAGGGAACCTTGTAGAGCTTTATTAAAGATGGGAGTGAAAAGGCTAACTGCAGCCAGCAACAACACAAGGGTTGACAACTTTGGCTTGGGCCTTTTCCTTCAGTCCAAGCAGATAAAACAGGCATGGTCTCTTCTTAAATGGGAGAAAATTAGAATTTGAATGACAGCATTTAGCTGCTGAATTGGAAGTAGAGTTGACACCTCAGGGCATAAGGGATTCTTGCAGGTGGGGCTGGAGTCCCTGTATTTTACACCAGCACAGGATATGGGATCCTGATCCAAGAAGCAGGGTCACCAATCAAATACAACAAAGACAGCAGACTTGCCATTGCCAGTAAGCCAAGAGAGGTGAGGGAGTTTAATGGTCAGCATTTTATTTTGGAGGAAGCAATTATAGGGAATTTTGATTTTGTGCAAGCCTGGATGGCTGACTGAGCAGGAAATATGAATTTCAGGAAAAGTGCAAAGAATTTCAATTTACCTATGTGCAAAGCTGTAGAAACCACAGTGGTAGAGGTTGAGGAAATTGTGGATGTTGGATCATTTGCCCCAGAAGACATTCATGTTCCTAAGACTGATATATGTTGCCTGGTAAAAAGAAAAGCATATGAGAAAAGAATTGAGCATTTATCAATCCGGAAAGAAGGTGGAAAACCAAATCTGATCATGCCGAAGATAACATGAGGGAACTATTATCAAGCATTTAAAAATGGCATGGTTGCTAATTTGGGCATCGGAATCTCTCTCCTGGCCAGCAACTTTATCAGTTCTAAATATTACTATTCATTTTCAAAATGAAATGGAACCCTGGGTTTGAGTCCTTATCCATTAAAAATGAAGTTGATGCAGATCTTATCAATGTAGGGAAGGAAACAGTTACTGTTCTTCCAGGAAACTCTTACATCTTCTGCAATGAATCATTTACAAGGATTAGAGGGGGACATGTCGATCTTACACTGCTAGGAGCAATGCAGGTTTCCAAATATGGTGACTTGGCTAACTGGATGATACTTGGGAAGATAGTGAAAGGAATGGGAGATGCTATGGATTTAGTGTTCAGTGCCAAAACCAAAGTAGTGGTCACCATGGAGCATTCTGCAAAGGGAAATGCACATACAATTATGGAGAAATGCAAATGCATGTTACTGCTGACTGGAAAACAATATGTCAACCATATTATTACTGAAAAGGCTGTGTTTGATGTGGACAAGAAGAGCTGACTCTAACTGAACTCTGGGAAGGTCTGACGTTGGATGGCATCAAAAAGAGCCTGGATGTGACTTTGCAATTTCACCAAAGTTCATGCCAATGCAGCAGACCCCAGCTTGAAATATAGAGCAATCAACTGCCCTAGGATAGTTGTGTGGCTTTTTGTTTGTTGATTTGCTTTTCCAGTTGAACCACATAGGATTTAATTTAAAGGAATTCAGTAATCATGTTTGTCTGTTTAACAAGCCATTTTTTAATTAGTTGTCTTCTAGGCACCTCAGGTAATATACATAGCCATATAGATTTTGTTCTCTCAAACATGCTATAGCATTATAAGGAAATACAAAAGCAAAGCATATAGGATTGTCTTATTTGTTTTTATAAGTGTTGTTGAGAAGGCTTTCTTTATAATTGGTGCTCACATTGAATGCATTTTCACCTCTTATGGTATTTACATTAAATTATATGCAATTGTATCAAGATGGTCTCTTAGAAACAGTTTCACTGGCATTCTTTCTATTCTAACTGAATCATGCAGAAAACAAAAGAACAGGGAGAGAAATAATTCCATCCAGAGAATACCCAAGAAGACAGCATTTTATTGTGGTTCTATAAGATAAGCACTGAACCGTGAACACAAGTTCAATGATTCAAACCCACCAGTCACTCCTTGGAAACCCTACATGGGATACTTATGAGTTGGAATTGACTTGACAGCACTTAATAACAAAAACAACAAACAAGAAAGGTATAGACATACACTAAAATTTGTAATTGCAAGAGGCCCTTTCTTCAAAATTATTTCTTTATTATCATCTGGCTTTTATTTGGGGGCTGCTTTTGTGATTAAATGTTTTTTTTTTTTTTTTTTTTTTTTTTTGCTAAGGAGCAATCTCCTGTTAAGCTTTTTTTTTTTCTTTAAAGCTAAATAGAAGGCCCAAGAAAGAACGTAAAATATTTTGGAGTGAGAGAAATACCTACTAGTGGTGAAAAATAAAGGCTATAGTGTCAATTACTGTTGACATTTCACAATGAAGCTGCCTGTATAAACAAACGCACAAACCATTAGTGCTTTGTCCAAGACTAAAGCTTATTATAGGAAAAAGATTAAAAACCTAACAGGTCTAGTTTTTTTGTTTTTAAATCTCACAGTATTTCCATATGTCCAGAGATTCCTTAAATTCTCCCTTTATGTTATTGAGGACAAGTTGGCTACTTGTATATTACCACCTTGTTTTAAGCTAAGAGAGACTGTGGTGACAGTTATCATGAACCCACAGTCACAGCAATTGTAGAATTAAAAAAAATAATAATAATGATTACTTTAGGCTCTCTTAGTCCTGTTTGAATGATTGTAAATATTGAATAAGACATTTGGACTGCAAGGTCAGTGCCTCAGGCTCACCAGCTGCTCCTCAGAAACCTTATACAGGGTTGCTATGGGTTGGAACAGACTCGACGGCACTTCACAACAACAACAACAAAATATTGAATAATTTTCTATAGAGAAAAATGTGGTTTTTCATCTATCAAGGCTACTTTCTTTAACAAAGTACTTTTCATTCTGTCCTAATCAAATATAGGAAACTGTGTGAAACAAACCCAGGTTTTTAAGAGTTAATGAGCTTTTAGGATTAGGGAATTGACACAGTGGAGTAGGTTTTATATGAGAATTTTCCTAAGACGTATCCTCATTGCCAGTTAGTCACCCAAGGAGATGGCCTTAGAAGCATCCTGGGTATTATAATAAAAACAGGAGAATATAGTAAAATTTTGACCATTATTGATGCTGGGGTAATGGGGGGTTGATGATGAGTACATGAGAGTTCACTCATACTGTTCAGTTTACTTTAGTAGTAAATGTTTCATATTAATAAGATTTTTAAAAAGAAAGTTATAAATGTAATATCCAGAAAACCCTCCAAAAAAGCAGAGAAAGAGTGGTCTGCAGAAAAACTGTGGAGCTCTGGATCTTGTTCAAGGTTCCAGGCACCAGTTTCCCATGCCCATTGAGAAGAAACCTGCCTGTAGAAACAAAATACCAGTGATTTCTGAACTGATTTAGTGGTGGTGGCCAGAAGTCCTCAGGTCAGAGGGCAGGGCCACAGTAAAGTGGAGGCAATGACACAGCACTAGAAGCCACGGAGTTGTGCATCGGAAGGGAGAAGTGTGACTGATTTTTCATCTTTCACTTTTCATTTTTCACGTATCTCTCCTCTTCAGCCCGATCGCACCTTCACTGCACAGGCCAGATGCCTTCAGGCTGGCAAGAGCACACCCCAAAAAGGGTCCAGAATTGCACCCACAGTTTTCCAATGGTACAGAGAGGAAACCCACAGGCTACTTCTTATAATGTTTTGACCCTGGGAACCAGCCCCAAAGATTACCTAGGCAGGACCCTTTGCACAGTAAAGGACAGTACACAGTGTCAACCACAATTTTATATTTGTTTTTGATTGGTGGTTTCTGTCTCTGCTTTTTTATTGTTTCTGTCTTTGGGTCTTATGGTCTCACTCTTCTCCCATGGGTTGGAGTTTTCTCCCCCTACCTTACCCAAGATGAGACAGCAGCTGTGCCCATATAGCCAAGCTACAAGTGTACCCTGTAGTACCACACCATCTGGACAAGAGCCAAAACGAGCTGCTGGCATTACACGTGAAAAGGAAAGCCTATCTCCAGATCATATCCACCAGGAAATGCTCAGCAAGCTTAACAACAAAGCAACATACATCCATTTAAGCATTAAAAACTCACATAACTGCTGAAAATGATCCAAGAAAACACAATGAAAGATATCAACATATGTCTAAAACCAGAAAAAAGTAACTGAGACAAATAAACTGAAAGCAGACAGAGGTTTTCTAGTAGAAGAGCAGGCTCTGTATCTGCCTGAGAAGGAATTCAGAAGAACAATATGGAAAAAAGATTCAAATGCTCCAAAAAGGGGTGGAGGAAAATAAGGAAGAAGTCAGGAAAGTGCTACAGGAGCAATCAAACAAGATAGATATGGCATTGGAAACAATCCAAAACCTGCAAAAAGAGGTCCAGATGATTAATAATAAAATATTAGAAATGGACAATACACTGAGAGGGCAAAGGAGGAGAATGGAAGAGACAGAAGCCAGAACCAGTGAGCTGGGAGACAAATCTCTCAGTACTGCTAAGATAGAAGAGCAAGCAGAAAAAAAAGGATTAAAAAATCTGACGAGAGTCTAAGATTCATGCTGGACAATATGAAGAAGAATAACTTAAGAATTAATGGCGTTCCAGAGCAGCAAGAATCACAGAAGTCCACAGAAGAGATAGTTGAAGAGCTTCTGGAAGAAAATTTTCCTAATATCTTGAAGCATTAGAAGATAAACATTCAAGAAGCTGAAAGAACCCCAGGATGGATAGACCCCAAAAGAAAATCACTGAGACATATCATAATCAAGCTCTCCAAAATCAAAGACAAGGAGAAAATCCTAAAAGCAGCCAGGGAAAAGAGAAATGTCACCAACAAAGGCAAGCAAACAGATTAAGCTCTAACTTCTCAGCAGAAACCATGAAGGCCAGAAGGCAATGGGGAGACGTATATAAAACTCTAAAAGAAAAAAAACCCTGCCAACCAAGAATCTTCTATCCAGAAAAACTGTCAATCAAATACGATGGTGCAATCAAAACATTCCAGGATAAACAGAAGCAAAGAGATTTTGTTAAAGCCAATTCAGTACTTCAAAACATCGTAAAGGGAGTTCTTCAGAATGAAACCTAGCAAGAACAGACAACAACCAGAGATTGACAGATAGCAACACCACCTGGAAGTCGGTTGATAGATAGCAGAGTTCAGAATGGAACAAAATTACAGCAATGAATTCAGAGGACCTGTGAGGCCAACCAAAGATAAAAATAATAACAATGTCAAAGAAGGAAAAAATATAGGAACAGAGATCTAAGTGGTGAGGAGGTCAAGTAAATGGCAGGATACAATAGACGGCCTTAAACTCAGGGAAAACTTAACAGACTATAGAGTAATTCCAAAGAAAATTAATACTTCACAACTTACCATGAAAATGAATATCCAAGCAGAACAAGGAAACATTAAAACAAAGAAGAAACGAACAAGAAATAGCACAAAAAAACATGCACGCAACACAAGAAGACATGCAGAACAAAGGAAAAAACGGCACCACAAAAAATTAACATAATGACAACAGTTAATCCATATCTATGATAATTAGACTGAACGCCAATGAATTAAATGCACCAGTGAAGAGACAGAGAGTGGCTGAATGGATAAGAAAACAAGACCCTTCAATATGCGGCCTGCAAGAGACACACCTTACACACAAAGACAAAAACAGACTAAAAGTTAAAGGATGGAAACATATATACCAAGTTAACAGCAATAAAAAACAAGCAGGAGTGGTGATACTAATCTCTGATAAAATAAACTTTAAGACAAAAAACCACCATAAGAGATCAAGAAGGACACTATCTCATGATTAAAGGGTCAATTGAGCAAGACGACATAACCATCATTAACATCTATTCTCCAAATGAAAGAGCACCAAGATATATAAAGCAAACCCTACTAGAATTGAAGAAAGAAATAGATAAATCTACAATTGTAGTGGGGAATTTTAAAATGCCACTTTCAAAAAGGGATAGAACAACCAGAAAGAAACTTGACAAAGCTACAGAGGAACTAAACAGCACAATCAACCAACTTGATGTCATAGACATGTACAGAACATTCAACCCAACAACATCACAATATGCATTCTTTTCCATTGCACATGGAACATTCTCCAGAATTGACCATGTGTTAGGTCACAAAGAAAGCCCCAATAAATTTACAAACATCAAAATTCTACAGAGTGTCTTTTCAGACCACAATGCCATAAAATCAGAAATCAACAATAAGAAGTCCAAGGAAATAAAGTTTAATACATGGAGACTGAATAACACCCTGCTGAAGAGTGACTAGATAATAGAATAAATTAAATGTGAGTTCAGAAAGTTCCTAGAAACAAAAAGAATGAAAACACAACATAACAAAATCTTTAGGACACGGCAAAAGCGGTGCTAAGAGGATAATTTATTGCAATAACGCGCACATCCAAAAAGAAGAAAGAATCAAAATTAACACATTAACACAACATCTCCAGCAACTAGAAACAGACCAACAGAGGGAATATATAGTCACCAAGAAAAAAGAAATAATAAGGATCAGAGCACAAATCATTGAAATAGAAAACCGAAAAACTGTAGAAAGAATCAACAGGACAAGAAGCTGGTTTTTTGGAAAGATTAATAAAACTGAAAAACCATTGCCAAACTTAACAAAAAGAAAAGAGGGAGAAGACACAAATAACACACATTAGAAAGCACATGGGCAATGTCACAACGGAACCAATGGAAATCAAAAGGATAATAAGCGAATACTATGAAGAGTTGTACTCCAACAAATTTGACAACTTAGAAGAGATGGAGATCCCTGGAACCATCAAGGGAGAAAAGCAAAGTGCAAAACTGTGTCCGGAGTGGCAGTAACACTAGGGATGGAGGCAGAGGTAATGACGTGGACAGGAGGAATGGCTGGGGACTCTAGACTAAGGGAGGGAGAGGGATTGGGTGCTGGAGGCCAGGGGGCAGGAGTGTGGGGTGTACCCCCATGTTTGATGATGCATGCAGGGGATTGTGATCATTGCAATGAAACAAAGTATGATAGGATGAATGTAAAGATAATGTTCACCCATGTAAACTAACACATAATTCACAATAAAAACCTTTAAAAAATGTAATATCCTTTACAGCATTGTTTTAATAATTACAATTCTAAATGAAAGAAAATTAGTAAAGGTTACTTGGATCTGGGTAAGGCAAATATTCAATATGAACTGCAATTTCAATGGAGGAGAGAATGTGACCATAAATCTTTAAAAATCAAGGCCCTTTTTATTCTTCCAGTTACTAATATTGCAAATCCAAGTGCTAAATTTTATTGTTGTTAAGTGCCATTGGTAATTTTGGTTTAAAGTTTAAAATGAACAATGAGTACCTATAAAGTTGATAAAATTTGAACAAGGTGGCACCTGCATCATTAACATGGTCATGATTTTGTACATGATGATACAAGATATACAAGATGATATCTTGCAAGATAGCATTGGAGGAAAATAGATACAGGGTACATGGGATCTCTGGTATTATTTCTTACAACTGCATATGAATCTATAATTATCTCAATAAAGATTTCAATATAAAGTACATATTTTAAAAAATGATAATGGAGCTTTCCACTAACTTTTTGAAACCCTCTTTTATTTGCTGAATAGTTATCATCGGCTTATTGAAAAATTGCCATACATTTCAGTTCTTTTCCAACAGTTAGCTACTTTTTCAGAGTGATTTATTTTTCCCTATTTAAAAACATAAATTGTGTCACTACAGAAAAGGCCCTAAGCAGAATTGCCAGGAAAAGAAGAACAGAAATTAAGTGAGATGTGGGTGGTAGTGTATTGATGCTGTGTAGGGAAACAGCCTCACTCTCTCAATTGCAATTTCCCATCCTCCAAACTGTTGTTGTTGTTGGTGGTGTACTGTGGAGTCGGTTCTGACTCATAGCAACCCTGTCTAGAGTTTCCGAGGTCGTATATGTTTGTGGGAGCAGAAAGTATCATCTTTCTCCCACGAAACAGTTGGTAGTAGTTCCAAATTATTAGTGCAATATGAAGATGATGCAACCTCGCTTGCTGAAAGTGAAGAGGACTTAAAAACATTTACTGATGAATACCAAAAAGCACAGCCTTCAGTATGTATTACATCTCAATGTAAAGAAAACAAAAATCCTCAACACTGGACCAATAAACAACATTCTTATCAATGGAGAAAAGATTGATGTTGTCAAGGACTTCATTCTTCTTGGATCAACTACCAAAACTCACGGAAGCAGCAGTCAAGAGATCAGACAACGTATTGCATTAGGCAAATCTGCTGCACAAGACCTTTTGAAAGTGTTGAAGAGCAAAGATGTCAGCTTGAGGACTAAAGTGCACCTGACTCAAGCCATTGTATTTTCAATAACCTCATATGCACGTGAAAGCTGGACAGTGAATAAGGAAGACCTTGGAAGAATTGATGCCTTTGAGTTATTGTGTTGGAGGAGAATACTAAAAGTGCCGTGGGCTGCCAAAAGAAACAATAGATCTGTTTTGGAAGATGTGTAGCCAGAGTGCTCCTTAGAGACCAAGATGACTAAACTTCATCTCTCATACTTTGGACATATTGTCAGGAGGGAACAGTCGCTGGAGAAGGATATCATGCTTGGTAAGATGGAGGGTCAGAGGAAGACCCCTAATGAGATGGATTGGCCTGGTGGCAGCATCGATAGACTCAAGTGTGGCAACAGTAGTGAGGTTGGCCCAGGATCAGACATTGTTTCGTTCTGCCGTGCATAAGGTTGCTATGAGTTGGTGCCTACTCAATGGCACCTAACAATTCCAATTTTTGATATAGCAAAATTTTCATTTCTACTTGTGATGGGTCTCTGAAGTTATTTTGGGTTATTTTATGTCAACATCAAAGAACCTCCTTCCCTACCAAAAATAGAGTCTTTGAATATTACGCTGTGTAGAGGGAACCTCTACCTAAAGACAGAAAAAAATTTGCATATTTCATTCCACTTTAGTCACAGCATTCATAAAATAGGCTGGATTAATTTGTTAAATAATTTAATAACAGGTCAATTTGAGTATATACCAGAATCAAAATGGAAAAGGCACCCAGAATACACTCCTAGGAGTGAAGAGTAGCAAGAAAATTCTTATTTAGAAATGACCTTGATAACCTGCAATAGTTTATCACTGCTTCAATATATTTTAAGTTGTATAAGAATTGTATAGTTGTGTATCTTTTACACGGGCAAACATTCGTTGATATAGTGAATGCTAGGTTAGTAATTGCCAAGAGTCCAATCAATGCATTCTGCTGTTAGATTAACCACACCAACAGTAGGTTCTCTGGCTTTTCCATGAGACAAAGAGGGCACTACAACCTGGCTTATTATTGGCAGCAGATATTTGTCATTCAAGTTAACAGATTTGTGTTAATTATCACTGCCTAAGTAAGGAACTCTGGTAGCATAATGGTTACAAATCGGGCTGCTAACCTCAGGGTCTACCAGCTGTTCCCCGGGAGCAAGCTGAGGCTTTTTGCTCCTGTAAAGATTTACAGCCTCAGAAACCCTATACAGGGTCGCTATGAGTTGGAACCAATTCCACGGCACATCACCACCACCACCACCTAAGTAGTGGGAGAAAATACTAGGAATGACATTTGAACTTGAACATGCTGCTTCTATCCCAGTCTCTCTGGATGATTAGAATTCATGAATAACAAATCACTAAGCCTTGATTTCAGTCCCGGAAAAGGACGTCAGGCTTGGCAAAGTAGAGGATCAGTGAAAATGAGAAAACTTCCTACCAGATGGATTGAATCAGTGACGGAACCAAAGGGCTCAAATATAGCAAGAATTTTTAGGATGGCACAGAAACAGCCAGTGTTTCATTCCATTGTGCCCAGGGTAGCTATGAGTCGGAACTGACTCGACAGTACATACCAATAACAAGAACATTATATACTTCTATTTTCTAGAAATAATAAAATCCTAGTTCAGTAGTTATGACATTTCTATTTTTGAGAACTTGACTGCTTGTGTTCTGCTTTCATGTTTGTGTTGGTCATGAGAAGCCTTGGATGCCTGGCTAATCTGTAAAGAAGGAAGGGTAGCTGGTTGAGACTGTTTTGAGAAGAAACTTGAATACATTTCCAGGACCCTTCAACCAAGTAATTCCAACACATGGGTTGCCACTGAATCAATTCTGATTCATGGCAAAGTCACATGACAAACTAGTACTGTGCTCCACAGGATTTTCAAAGATTGATTTTTTAAAAAATGTAGAGTACCAAGTCTTTCTTCCAAGTGCCTCTGGGTGGATTCAAATCATCATCCTTTCCATTGTCAGGCAAATGTTTAATAGCTTATGCAACCCAGGGATTTCTCACCCAACCTAAGCCTTGTTGTTGTTGTCAAGTGCCATCGAGTTGGTTCGAACCCATAGTGACCCTGTAGAGGGTTTCCAAAGAGTGACTGGGAGCTTGAACCACCAACCTTGCAGTTCAAACCGACTTTGCAGTCTAGCACATTAACCCACAGCACCAAACCAGCACTTAAAAATAATATTAACCTCTATGAATTAGGTATAATTTAGGCCTACCTTGTACTTTCACCATCGTCATACTCACTACAGCATATATAATGACCCTATGCCAGACATTTTACATTTACAACTAATTCACCTTACAAATTTCATGATTGGGTTCATGTTTTACAAATGAGGACGCTGAGAGGTTATGTAAGTTACCCAAGATCACAATTAATAAGCGGTGAGATGAAATTCATGCAGGCAACTTGGTTCCTAAATACACTCTAACTACAATGTGCAACATCTCCCAAAGAGAATCATGAGTGGGAAAGAATCTCATCCTGTCAATTTCCCTCATGTTATGGAGGAAAAAAACACATTAGATGTAAAGCTGTAAAGAAGGTAACCCAACGCTATATAGAGAAAATTAAAAATAAGCCATCCTGAAGTGTAGTCTAAAGCCCTTTCTCCCATATTGTCCCAATTCTTAAATACCAATCATACATATGCACCTACAATCAGTGCACAAACCCATAAAAAGAACCAATGCCTTCATATAAGAAGCAAAGATTCCTGCCTGAGGATATACTGTATGATAAGTACCATTGTTTGTTGATGTTAAGGGCTGTTGAGTCAGTTCCACCCCATAGCTACCCTCTATAATGGTTCCAATGAGCGGTTGGTGAGCTTGAACTGCCTACCTTGTAGTTCAAACTGACTTTACAGTCGTATTAACACACAGCGCCACACCAGGACTCCAAATACCATTTAGGACACAAAAAAGAACACTGGAAACCACCATTTCCTTAGGTTAAGTCTGACCTCTAACTCTATTCATTGATTGAAAACTTATTTATGAAGTACATAATGCAAATCAAAGCATGAGGTACTAGGCATACAACTGCCACAGAAATTTGTTCTCATAGAGGAGACAGGCAATAAAAAAGTAAATGAGAAATATACATACATATATATATATATATATATCCTTTGTAAAATGGTAAGAGGAAAATAAATATCAATCTAAAATAAAAAAAAATATATTGGGAAAGAGAAAGGAGCACATCTTAAATTAGAATGATATCAGAATCAATGGTATACTCAGTATAGAAGAGTATATTAAGTATAGTCCATCAATTGTATAGGTCTGAAGATCATATGGGTTTTGATATGCTTAATTCACTTCTTTATTTCTCTCTTTAAGTTTCAAGACTCATGTATGGTATTTTGAATTATGTGGACTTTTGGACTGGGTAAACCTATATAATTTTGTAGAGGCAACTTGTATATGCCAACAGTGAGCAAACTATGGTGACAGGAGTCATGTATAGATTGTCTGTTAATATGGTCCATATTTGCCATTGTATGTAACAAGTTGGAAATGAAATGGTGCATGAACAACCCTTGTTATTTGAAACTATGAATTGAAGTATCCAGTATTTAAAAGGTTAGCTAAAAATTTTATATGATAATTTAAAAGAAAGGAGAAAAAACTGTATAAGGAAGTGAAAGACTTTTCTAGTTCAGGATAACATATGCTTCTCTTTCTTTTACACATTTGGGGCTACTGTTTCTTATATCAATGGAAAAGCTGCGAGAAAAATGATAGTAAATCTTCAAAGAATGCTAGTATATGATTGGAAAAATCTGACATAAAAAAAGACTACAGTGTTTTAATAGTATTTTGTTTCATAAAAAATATAGTTTTCTCATAAACCATTTCTAATATTAAGAGGTTGTCTTTTTTACTCACTTTAAAACTAGAAAGCATTTGAATGAATTGTTTCGGCAGTTTTGAATGTGGTTATCCACTGAGACTATCTCTGGAATATGCTAAAGATTCTAAGGGTGATCCGTTTAACACCGGGTGATTCGCTGTACTGTGTTCTATTTTTATCTAGACCGTGTCAGTCTCTGTGTCAGTTCTCACACTGAGCTGCATAGCCTTGGATCGATGGTATGCAATCTGTCACCCTTTGATGTTTAAGAGCACAGCCAAACGGGCCAGGAATAGCATTGTCATCATCTGGATCGTCTCCTGCATTATCATGATTCCTCAGGCCATTGTCATGGAGTGCAGCACCATGTTATCGGACGGCTTAGCCAATAAAACCACCCTCTTTACAGTGTGTGAGGAGCGCTGGGCTGGTAAGTATATTATGGCCTACAAACTAACATTTGTATGGAAGCCGCAAACTGGAAATTAGATCAACCTAGCCGTTGTAAAGTTGGGCTTGTATGTTTTATTGGCCTTTTTTTTTTTTTTCTCACATAGTGGTTGAAAAAAGTTTATGCTACAACTCAGATGTGGTTGTTAGTTAGTAGTTTCTCTTAAAATCTTTAAGACAAAAAACCCTTAATTACACACGTTCAAATATGCATTAAAGAATAACTAGCATTTCATAAGATGGTTTAATTTGTGCTACCTATGTGCCTTCAGTTGATTCTATCTAACAGTGATCCGATACGACAGAGGACAGAGAACGTCCCCATTGGATTTTCCTAGGCTAAAATCTTTACTGACGTGGATTGCCAGATCATTTGTCCCAAAGAGTAACCCAGCAGTGGGTTCAGACTGCTGACCTGTTGGTTAACAGCCAAACACTTTACCAGGATTCTTGTCAGGTCCTTTGCTGGGGCACAAATGTAGTTGATTTTGCATTTTAAATACCAGCTGCTGCCTGGGAACCTTACTGGAGGGAGGTATGTGTACCTCTGCCATTCTTGAGTAACATTACCTAAATTTGCTTTCTCTATTTTTGGCATTAAATTGATAAGCTCCAGTCCTGATGTGGTGCTGTATGATAAGCACTCTACCTCAAGGTTGGTTTGAACTGCAAAGTCAGTAGTTCAAACTCATCAGCCGCTCTTCAGAAACCCTGTCAAAACCAACTCGATAGCAGTTAACAATAACACTCCTTGGAAACCCTATACAGGGTCATTATGATTCTGAACTGATTTGACAGCACTTAAAAACAATAACTACTGGGGTGTCTCTCAGGGGTGCAAATAATCAAGATGCTTGGCTATTTGAAGTCTGAGTATACCCAGAGGTACCTTAGAAGAGAGACCTGGCAATATACTTCCAAAAAAGCAGTCTTTAAAATCCTGAGGGAGAACAGTTTTGCTCTGATAAATTGGAATCACCATGACTCAGAACCATGGTGGCAAGATTTTTTGTTTATTTGGTTGGTTGGTTTGATTTATAACCACTGGGATGATTTATTATTTGATTTAAGAATTACTTCAGTTAAGAATCTTCTGGCTTCCTATTCTTATATATGTGGTATTGAAATTAAAATGAGCACAAGTTTAGAGGCATTGCGATCTTGTGTCTCATAACTCCCAGCAGTCATTGAGGTTTTCTGTATGAATAGTGAGAACACATCTACAGATGCCTGTTGATGACCTAGATATGGGCACAGCAAAAAGTAGGAAGAAAAATAAAATAGCCTTGCATTTTTGCATAAAATACACTAGTTAGAAAATTATCACATGAAATCATAGGAAATAGAATCTGGTCTGTTCAAGAAAAAGAATTTAATCTCTCAGTGGGTTCAAATTCAACAACAGCTCCTTGGAAACCCTATACAGGGTAGCTACGAGATGGAGCGGACTAGATGGCACTTACAAAAACAACAAGAAGTATATAGCGATGGCTGGCATTTAGGGAATTTGTACACTAAAAAAGCATTGGCATTTTTTAGAAAGACAATCACTTATGTTTATTAATAATTAATGATGAATCATAAAAGCCATATACAAAAGGTTGAAATTATTCCACAGTTCAGATTTGGTTTTTAGTTTTTTCTTAAAATCTTTAAGATTGTAAATATAATGTTTTCCAGTATTTGAATCTTTGATTTTATGGTAATTCCTACATGTTACTTGTACTGGGAACACTGCAAAGAGAAAAAGTCAGTATATGAAAAATTAGGTACAATATGCTTTTACTATGGCAATTTAGGAGTCTGGGTGTGGCACTGTAAGAGAAAAAATGGGCCACAAGGTTTGTTTGAACTTCAAGCTGGTGGTTTAAACCCACCAGCCACTCCTCGGAAACCCTATATAGGGTCACTGTGACTCAGAATCTACTTGACAACACTTAACACAACAACAACAATGGCAACTTAAAATTTAAAATAGATTGAGATTATTTCATATATTCTCAAAATATCTGTACTAACTGGCCAATTTTAATTTGCATAACTACTACCTAAAACACTCTATATCCCTCTTTTTTTTAAAGCCCCTTTGCTTTTTTTTGGACATTGGTCTCCTTTCTAACATTGTAATTTTTTTACTGGAAATTACATGAATTTCTCCACAAACAGGGAAGATCAAACAAAATGAATAGAAACTTCCAGAATGGTAGGAATGTTTCTGAAGTGTCTGAAATCCTATTTATTTAATATTCTGACAATATCTTGAGTACTTTGTTGTTGTGAAGTGCCGTTGAGTCAGTTCTGACCCATAGTGACCCTGTATAGGGTTTCCAATGAGCAGCTGGTGAGCTTGACCCACCAACCTTGCAGTTCAAATGGCTTTGCAGTCTGGTACATTAACTCACAGCGTCACACCAGGGCTCCTGAACTTAGGATATGCCAATTATTGTCATTACCTGAAGAGAAACAGATTTTGCCTAAGGGAACACACCTACATAGTGAGAATATAAGGCAAATAGACAACTATTTATAGTGTTATTAATATTTTAATACACTTACATATACAAAAAGGAGCTCTGGTAGCATAGTGGTTACGAATCAGGCTGCGAACTGCAAGGTCAGCAGTTCGAAACTACCAGCTGTTCCGTGGGAGAATGATGAGGCTTTCTGCTCCCATAAAGATTTACAGCCTTGGAAACCCTGTACAGGGTCACTATGAGTTGGAACCCACTCCATGGCACATAACAACAACAACAACAACATATACAAAATGCTACAAATACAAATGATAGAATAAATTCCGTTCTGGCCTCTTTAGCTAAAGTTTGCAGGTTTCTTAAGATTTCAGAAAAGCATTCAAGAATGAGCTGGTCTTCTCTAGGCAAGGAAGAGGAAAGGGCTTGTCCTAGGAAAGGACAAATCCATACAATGGGACTACACCTTGAAAAAGAATGCAAGCAATCCAAACTTGGAGTTGCTGATATGTAAGGTCAGGCAGTCTACAGAACTGAGTTTAGAAAGGTGGACTGGGAACAGCTGGTGAAGTATTTCTTGCAGTTCATTTGCCATGGGTTATATCTGGAAACAGCCTAAAGATCTTATGCTCATACTCATTTACTCCATTCATAAGTAGGCCTAAAGAGACTAACTTATTGTACAAAATTATGAGACAACAAGTGCATATAGATCTAAAGCTTCCGACACAAAAAATTGGGATTCTTTAAGTTCAAGCAGAGTTGTTTCTGACACATAGTGACCCCACGGACAATAGAATGAAACATTGCCTAATGGTATAATGCTTGAGCTCATTGGTGCAGTCACTATGTCAATCCACCTCATTAAGGGTCTTCCTCTGGTACTCTACTTTCCCAAGTACCATGTCCTCCTCAATGGACTGGTCCCTCTGATTATGCATCCAAAGTATGTAAGACAAAGTCTAATGACCATCACTCCTAAGGAAAAGTCTAGCTGTACTTCTTCGAAGACAGATTTGTAAGTCCATGATATATTTAATGTTGTTTGCCAACACCATAATTCAAATACATCACTAATTTTCAACTGACTGCAAAATCAGTAGCATTTTCTATAAAGTGTTTTGTTAATTTGATTCATTGGTAAAGTTTATAGACTGCTTTTATAAACTTTTTTTTTCTTCTGTCTTTTGCATTGGCCTGATAGACTAAATAAATACTATTAACCCCAATTAACAAAAAGATTGCAAAGTTTTGGAATCCTGATAGTTATTCTAATGAGGTAAATAGCCATATTATATTCTAGCTACTTTGGGAAATGGATGTGTATAGATAAGCTCATTATTACCTCTAGTATTTATTAACTAAATCTAGCATGAATATGCCAGCATTCATTTGTCAATTTGTTATACTGTGGTGACTTGAATGTTGCTGTGATTCTGGAAGCTATGCCACCGGTATTTTAAATACCATCAGGGTCACATATGGTGGACAGGCTTCACCAGAGCTTCCCAGACTAAGAGTAGGAAGAAAGAGGGGCAGATTATCTCTGAATGTGTAGCCACTAAAAAATGTATGAATTGCAGAGGAAAATTGTTAGATACAGTGCTAGAAGATGAAAACATGATGCACAGTGCCAAATTATTGTCATATATAATGTCAGAAGATTAGCATCTCATATTTAAAGGCATTGGAAATGAGACTGGAGAAGAGTTGCCTCTTCAAAGGAGAGTTGACCATGATGGGCAAATGTAGTAGAGCTTTTGAGACCTTCATTTGCTGATGGGGCACAACTCAAAATAAGGAGAAAGAGTTGCAAACATCCATAAATAATCAGAACATGAAATGTACAAAGTATGAATCTAGCAAAATTTGAAGTTGTCAAAAATGAAGTGGAACATATAAAGATTGTTATCCTAGGCATCACTGATATTATTGTTAATGCCATTGAGTTGGTTCAAACTCATAGCGACCCTGTGTAGTGTTTCTGAGGTAAGTAGCTGGTGGGCTTGAACTGCCAACCATGTGGTTCACAGTCCAATGCTGATCCTACAGCACCACACTAGGAGTCCATCATAGGTATTTGTGAACTAAAATAGATTGGTGTTGATCATTTTGAATCTGCCAATCTATATGGTTTATGATATCATGAACAACAAATTCAAGAGGAATGGCATCTCATTAATCATCAAAATGAACATTGCAAGATCTATCTTGAAATAAAATTCTGTCTGTGATAAAATAATATCCACACACTGACAAAGCAGATCAGTAATACCATTATATTTATATTAATACCATTATAAATTCATATTTATACACCAAACACTAAATCCAGATGAAATTGAAGACTTCTACCGACTTCTTTAGTCTGAAATGGATCAAACATGCAATCAAGATGGATTGATACTTACTGGTGACTGGAATGCAAAGGTTGGAAACAAAGAGGAAAGATCAGTAGTTGGAAAATATGGTCTTGGTAATAGAAATGATGCTGGAGATCACATGATACAATTTTGCAAAACCAATGACATATTCATTGCAAATGCCTTTTTAAAAAAACAAAAGATGCAAATATACACATGGACCTCACCAGATAGAACATACAGGAATCCAACTGATTACATGTATGGGAAGGCAGTAGAAAAACTCCATATCATCAGCTAAAACAAGTTCACAGGCAGACTAGAAGAGACCATCAATTGCTCATATGCAAGTTCAGGCTAAAGCTGAAGAAAATTTAAACAAGTCCTCTAGAGCCAAAATATAACCTTGAACATATCCCACCTGAATTTAGAGACCATATCAGGAACATATTTGATGCATTAGACACTAATGACCAAAGACCAGAAGAGCTGTGGAATGACATAGGAACATTATACAGGGAGAAAACAAAAGGTCATTAAAAGGACAGGAAAGAAAGGAAATATCAACATACATGTCAGAAGAGATTCTGAAACTTGCTCTTCAGCTCAGAGATGCATGATGGAAGAAATCAGGAAGTAAAAGAGCTTAACAAAAGGTCAGCTCAAGAAGACAAATCAATTTTTATTATGACATGTGCAAATATCTAGAGTTAGAAAACCAAAAAGGAAGAACACACTTAGCGTTTCTCAAGTGGAAATAATTGAAGAATACATGGTGGTGTGGTGTGGTGTGGTGTGGTGTGGAGTCAGTTCTGGCTCATAGTGATTCTGCACAGGGTTTCCAAGGCTGTAAATCTTTATGAGAGAACAAAGCCTCATCTTTCTACCGTGGAACAGCTGGTAGTTTCGAATTGCTGACCTTGAAGTTAGCAGCTGACTCATAACCACTATGCTACCAGAGCTCCTTTATTCAAACCTGGCTTGTAATATTGAAGAATTCTATAGGCGCCATGGTGTGGTGCTGTGGGTTAATGCGCTGGACTGCAAAGTAGGTTTGAACCACAAAGTCAGCAGTTCAAACTCACCAGCCGCTTCTTCAAAGCTCTATACAGGGTTGCTATGAGTCAGAACTAACTCAATGGCACTTAACAACAACATGAGAAAACATTGAATAGTGCAAACTGCATCAAAACAAGAGTAAAGGTATACACCAAGTGACTGTACCAAAAAGAAATGGTCGATGTTCAACCATTTCAAGAGGTAGCATATGATCAACCAATGGTTCTAAAGGTTGAACTGTGAGCTACACTGAAGGCTCTGATGAAAACTAAGGTTACAATAATTGACAGAATACAAATTGAAATCTTCCAACAGTCTGGTGCATCACTGGAGGTGCTCACTCATCTATGCTAAGTTTAGAAGGCAGCTACCTGGCCAACTGATTAGAAGAAATCCATGTGTGTACCCTTTCAACAGAGAGGTGACACAAAGGAATATAGAAATCATCAGCCAGTTTCATTAGTATTATTTGTTGTTGTTATGTGCCATCGAGTCGTTTTCGACCCATAGCGACCCTGTATAGGGTTTCCGAGGGTGTAAATCTTTACGGGAGTAGAAAGCCTCATCTTTCTCCCGCGGTGCAGCTGGTAGTTTTGAACCGCTGACCTTAAGGTTGGCAGCCCGATTCGTAACCACTACGCTACCAGAGCTCCTTAGTATCATAGGCAAGTAAAATTTTGTGGAAGATAATTAAAAAATGACTATAGCAGTACATTGGTAGGGAACTGGTAGAAAGATTTATAAGAGGATGAGATTCAGAAGAAGCCATGGAACATTGTTGATATCAGGTGAATCTTGGCTGAAAGCAAAGAATAAAATACCAGAAAGATGTTTATTTGTGCTTTATTAACTATGCAAAGTCTTTCAACTGTGTAGGTCATGACAAGCTGTGGCTAAAATAGTGAAGACGGGATATTCTAGAACATTTGATCGTGCACATACGGAAGCTGTATATAGACCAAGAGGCAGCTGCTTGAACAGAACAAAGGGATACTGAATTGTTTAAGATCAGGAAAAATATGCACCAGCACTGAATTCTTTCACCATACTTGTTGAATATGTATGTTGTTGTTAGGTGCCATTGAGTAAATACCGACTCATAGAGAACTTATGCACAACAGAATGAAACACTGCCCATTCCTGCACCAACCTCACAATGGTTGCTACGTGTGTGTGGATAGCTGCTGCCACAGTGCCAATCCATCTCATTGGGATTCTTCGCCTTTTCTCTGATGCTCCACTTTACCAAATATGATATCCATCACTAGGGACTGGGCCTTCCTGATAATATGTCTGAAGTATGAGAGATGAAGTCTCGCCATCCTGGCTTCCAGGGGCATTCTGGCTGTACTTCTTCCAACACAGACTGGTTAATTATTTTGGAAGTCCATGGTACTTTTAATATTCTCCTCTAACATCATAGCTCAAATGCATCAATTCCACTATGGTCTTCCTTATTCATTGCCCAACTTTCATATGCATATGAGGTTATTGAAAATACCTTAGCTTCAGTCAGGTGCACCTTAGTCTTCAAACTGACATAGTTTCTCTTCAACACTTAAAGAGGTCTTGTGCAGCAGTTTTGCCTAATGAAATATGTCATTTGATTTCTTAACTGCTGTTTCAATGAGTGTTGATGGTTTATCCAAGCAAAATGAAATCTTTGATAACTTCAATCTTTTCTCAATTTATTATGATGTTATTTATTGGTCCAGTGGTGAAGATTTTTGTTACTTTACATTGAGGTGCAATCCATACTGAAGGCTGTGGTCTTTGATCTTCATCAGTAAGTATTTTAAGTCCTCTTTGCTTTTAGCAAGGTAAATTGTATAATCTTCATATCACAGGTTGTTAATGAGTCTTCCTCCAATCTTGCTACCACATTTTTCTTCATATAATCCAGTATCTCAGATTATTTGCTCAGCATATGGATTTAATAAGTATGGTGAAAAAAATATAACCTAGTGCACACCTTTCCTAATATTCGATGTGTATGCTGAGCAAATAATCAAAGAAGTCAGATTTTAAGAAGAACATGGCATCAGGATTTGAGGAAGTCACTTTAAAAATCTGCATTATGCAGATGATGCTACCTTGCTTTTTGGAAGCAAAGAGGACTGAAAATATTTATTTATGAGTGTCAAAGACCACAGCCTTAAGTGTGAATTAGACCTCAATGTAAAGAAAACAAATATCCTCACCACTGAACCAATAAATAACATCATGATAAATGGAGAAGATATTGAAGTTATCAAAGACTTCATTTTGCTTGGAACCACCATCAACACTCATGGAAGCAGCAGCCAAAATATCAAACGACGTATTGCATTAGTCAAATCTGCAAAAGAGCTCTTTAAGTGTTCAAGATCAAAGGTATCAGTTTGAGGACTAAGGTGCACCTGACCCAAGTCATGGTAGTTTCAGTTGTCTCACATGCATGTGAAAGTTGGACAATTAATAAGGAAGACCATAGAAGAACTGGTGTATTTGAACTGTGAAGTGGGCAAAGAAAATCGAAAGTACCATGGACTGTCAGAAGAACAAACAGGTCTGTGTTAGAAGAGGTACAACCAGAATGCTCCTTGGAGGTAAGGATGGCGAGATTTCGTCTTGTGTATCATACGTCAAACATAGGGATTCGTCTCTGGAGAAGGACATTATGCTCAGTAAAGTGAAGGATCAGCAGAAAAGAGAAAGACCCACAATGAGGTGAATTGGCACCGTGGCAGCAGCAATGGGCTCAAGCAATTGTAACAACAATTGTGAGGATGTTACAGTACCATGCAGTGTTTCATTCTGTTGTGCATAGGGTCACTAGGATTCAGAATTGATTCAACAGCACCTAACAATAACAAAAAACATGAATATGTTCCTAAAGTAAGCAATTACTGTTGAATACCTAAAAATCTAAACTCAGCTTTCAGAAGTCATTTAGAAAATCTATTTGAAAGTGATTTTGTAATAGCCCATAATTACTTTAAATGTTTATAATGGCTAGAATTAAAATGATATTGAGTTAAGTTGATCATCCATGAAATTAAACATAAAATCTATAAAATTAGCTTTTTAAATATTATGTGGAGTTGTTAACCTTTAATATTTTCAAGAAGAACATAAAGCAACTCAAAGCAGGCGGTTATCATTTGGCTCATCATACATTTAGTTTTCTATAATGATTTGTATATATCATGAGACCTACTAGCTCAGGTTATCTAACCGGCTCCAAAGGAACCCTGGTAGCGTAGTGGTTACGACTCGGGCTGTGAAACACAAGGTCAGCAGTTCAAAACTACCAGCTGTTCCACAGGAGAAAGATGAGGCTTTCTACTCCCGTAAAGATTTACAGCCTCGGAAACCCTGTACAGGGTCGCTATGAGTCGGAACCGACTCCATGGTACATAACAACAACAACAATAACCAGCTCCAAGGAGTCCTGGTGTGGCACTGTGGGTTAATGCGCCAGACTGCAAAACTGTTTAAACTGCAAGGTTGGTGGTTCAAGCTCACCAGCTGCTCCTTGGAAACGCTATACAGGGTCGACATGGGTTAGAATTGAATCGACGGCACTTAACAACAACAACTGACTCCATGGCACACCACCACAACCAGCACCACCGTACGTCCATAAGGAGTCCTGGTGTGGTGCTGTGAGATGAAGCACTGGACAGCGAGGTCAGTTCAAAACCATGAGGTTGGCAGTTCAAACTCACTAACCACATCTTGGAAAGCCTACACAGGGTCGATATGAGTTGGAGCCAATTCCATGGCACTTAACAACAACGTAAGTCCATGTGCAATATAAAATGTTAGAACTTGGACATATGTATGTTGTTGTTATGTGCAGTGGAGTCAGTTCTGACTCATAGCTACCCTGTACAGGTTTTCCAAGACTGTAAATCTTTACGGGAGCAGAAAGCCACATCTTTTTTCCCCAGAACAGCTGGTAATTTCGAACTGCTGACCTTGTGGTTCGCAGCCCAATTCGTAACCACTATGCTACTATGTATAGCAGCCACAAATTTAAAAAAACATGGAGTTGTACTTTATAGTATCAGCACTCTAAAGCTTAAGAATGTTTAAAGGTCAATTGCAATTTAATATGATTAAAGCTTTTTTTATGTGAAATATTTTGTATTTGAGGTTAATTCATTACCTTCATCTGTTACCTTAATCTTAAATTTAATAAATAATTCAGCCATAAAATAAAAATTGGTATCATAATTGTCTTACAGTTAGTAAGCAAAGTGGTCAGTTGGTCTACATCTATCAAATCAGAGATGGGACAGTCCTGCATATGTTGTCCCTTGCATGGTGTAAATTAATTCAGAGCTCTTGTTTTACTGAAAGCACTACCACAAGTATGAAACAGTTTATAGATAAATGGTTTCTGAAATGCATTGTATTCACTGTTGCCTATGGCATCTTCAAAATAAACACTGTAAACCATAACTTCTGAAAGATGCACTAGACACAAGAATGGACAAAAGGTAAAGCATCTTGATATTTATTTTAATGATCGTTACAAATGTGTCTCTTTTATATGTTTATCATGTGGTTCCATCACATCAATCCAAATTTCTAAAACATTTTAATTGCTCAAGAATTATATCCACACTCTGTTGTTTGCATGCTTTGTAAAAACATTTTTCACAGAAACAAACAATGTTTGAGAATAAGCTCCTCTCTTTTTGCACTCTTTAGTCAAATACATAGCTGTCTCATTATTTATTCATCCATCCTGTTTAATAAGCATGTAGTGTTTGTCAAAAATTGTTCTGGGCAGTCAAGATTTACGGAACCTAAAAGATTTCTCCTCTTAGATCTTTGATGGTCTGAAAAAAATGGAACCCTTTTTCCCAGTTAAAGTAATTATGGTATCTGACCGTTATGAAGTTTAAAGGTTATGTAAACATATGATGTATATGAATAAGAATATAAAAATTATTTTGAAAAAGATAATAAAACATATGAAGATGTTGGTAAACTTTAATGAACTCATACTTTGAAAGGATAGTTCAAACTGAACATTTGAAAAATCAGTTTTAATTAATTTATCCATTCAACCCCCTTTAAGTTAAGCATAAAGAAGAACAGGTTTACAGAATTTAAAATGATTAGATTAATGTGTTAACTGAACAATTAACCTGAATTCATCTGATGGAAATTAATTTATGCCTATTTTGCAAGGTTAGTTTCAACCACAAGGTCATCAGTTCAAGCTTACTCACCGCTCCTCAGAAACCCTACACAGGGTCGCTGTGAGTCAGAACCAATTCAACAGCACTTAACAACAATATTTAACATATAGCATAATTCTCTTATATCTGATTTCAAAGACTTAAAAAGATCCACATTACTTTCCTGTTCGTTGGTTTGATACATATTAATATCCAAGACTTTATTTGAATTGTGACTATTCATCAGTTGGGTAGAGACTAAATAATAGTTGCCAATCTTTAAAATACTTTTTCCTTATTTTGGCAATGCTAAAGTGGAATAAATTTTATGAAGCCATATTCTAAAACTAAACCCATTGCTGTTAAATCAGTTATGACTATAGTGAACCTAAAAGACAGAGTAGATCAGCCACATAGGGTTTCTTAGACGGTGATCTCTATGGAAGCAGACTGCTACATTTTTCTCTCATCGAGTGGTTTGGATTTACCGTCCTTTTGGTGAGCAGCTGAGTTCTGTAACCACCGAACCACCAGAACTACAGTTTTCTTACTTGCTATGTGCCGTGGAGTTGGTTCTGACTCATAGCAACCCTGCATAGGGTTTCCGAGGCTGTAAATCATTACAGGAGCAGAAAGCCTCATCTTTCTCCCATGGAACCGCTGGTAGTCTCAAACTGTTGACACTGAGACAGCAACCTGATTCATAACCACAATGCTACCAGAGCCCCTTAACTACATTTTAGGTTACATAAAAATGTCTTAAAAATTGAAGACATTGCTCATCAATTACAAGGAGTCTTTTTACAATGGAAAATGTTGTTATATAATTATCACTGAGCTTAGACTCAAAGACTGCAATAATAAATTTAAGACTGTCATGTTTCCCTAATATCTATAATAAACTCTTTATGAAAACAATGTAACCTAGCTTGTAAGTATAATTTTGCTTGATCAACTTTTTTTTTTATGGGTGGTCATTATAATAGTATGTATTTATGAAGCAGTTGTATATTTACATATTTTCCCAAATATTTATAGATACATCAACCACAACTTAAGCTTTCTCTCACATCTCTTTAAGCCTCCAAATTGTTAAAACATCCATAGCTGCATGTTAAAAAAAGAAAAAAAAAATTAGTTACCTTTCAAATCTACCTTCTTTCACCCACTCATTTTAGTACAGATATCAGGGCTTCACAGATATCTAAACTTCAAAGGTATATTTTTAAGTGGGAAGCTCATGTGACACCGTCTTCAAAACAAATAAAAGTTCAAAGCCACTCAGGTGCTTGGGAAGTGCTGAGGTCACCTTCCAATTCCTTTGAAATTATCCCACCAAATGCTTCTCAGGCTGTTACACTTCAAAGGGAAAGGTTGGTTTGTTATTTCTCCAGTCTGGCTGTTTGGATTATATCGCTTTTTATGAACTGACCTGTTTTGCAGGATAAACTTGAAAGGAAGTTAGAGACTGATGAGCCGCCTTACCAAGAGAGAGACTGAAAATGCACCTTAAATTGGTGTCCTATACTGACCGCCTAGCAGCTCATGCTCCCTGCTAGCCTTTTTGAAGATTATAGCATCTACCCAAGAAAGGAGGAAGACAGAATTATAGGAGGAAGAATTAGGAGATTATTGAAGTCAACAAACTATGGAGACAAGATTATGGAATTAAGATTGTGGAAGATATTAAATTCATTTTGTTTTTGTTGTGTGCCATAGAATCAAACTCATAGACATGTTTAAAATATATTGATTAAGAATCAAGTGTTCAAATTCTCCTGGATGCCAGGTTTTCTGAAGCCATGGAACCCTGAAACTATCATCCTGAAATAATCTTTAAACCGTAAATCAAAAATAGCCACTCAAATGATATGCTCATCTAAGATCCAACTATATGGGATCAAAGGGAAAACAGTCACTCAAAAGTCAGATGGGAACCCTGGTAAGCAGTGAGTTTGTGTTAATGAAGGAGAAATTATTCAGAAAAAGAGCATGACAATGGTTGCACACTTATTCAAACAATTTAATCAATATCACTGAATTATATCTACAGAAACTGTTGAATATTTTTGCTATAGGAGAAGTACTGTACTGTTGGGAGATTTGAACTGGTTGACAGTTCAAACCCACCAACAGCTCCACAAGAGAATGATGAGACTGACTGTTTGGGTTGCTATGTATTGGAATCAACTCGATTGCAATGATAGTGGATCTTCTCAACACCAAAAACAACCAATCAATAAGTTTCTTAAAAAAAAGAATAAATGAATGAGCGTTCAATTGATATTATATATTATCATTCATTAAATATTAGATCATAATTTAACTTCTGTGATAAGTCATCATCATAATTTTTTTATTGGTTAAACCCACGTGCCTTAAGCACACATTTGATCACATAATTAGTCCTCCATGTTTCTGTATATCTGTATATCCACATGGGAGTGATAACATTATTCCTCAAAAACAGTATGAAACCACCACCACTGCCAGTGATATCAGAATTTTAAAATGGCACGTGATTTTTAGAATTTTAAAAAATTACCATTCAATTGGAATTATGTCAAATTATTGGATTTCATGTCCATGGGATTCAGGTAGACTATATTCTGTTCCTTATTGCACATTGCAGTAAAGGTAAACAGACCACAGTGTTATATTCAAATACTAGTATAAGGAAAATATTTCTTATTTTGAAAATCAACAATCGATATATTATGGAAATACCATAAAATTAATGTTAGACCACAGTAGTTGTTGTTGTTGTTAGGTGCCATCCAGTCAGTACTGACTCATAGTGACTTAATTGATCAATTCGCTCTTTAATAAATGTTTACTTGTACTAGATCTCACATGCATGTATAGCATTGATGGTAAAGTAAAGTCACAACCAAAGAGGCAATTATGCATAATAATTAGGATGAATATAAGGGAAAAAAATGCCATGTACATAATGGATTTAAAAAATAACTACAAAAAAGACCCAAAAATTAAAATCACAGGAATGCACACATACACACATATATTCATATCATGATGGAAGAGAATTTTTGGATAAGCCAATGAAAAGCTCAGCATCAAATGCTTGGTGTATCTATATTTCCATCATTTTTCCACATTTGTGCTTAGAGATACATCTGCAAATAGATATCATTTCCCAAAGAAGCTATATTCTAGTGAGGAAACAGTTGAGTTTATATTTTTTTCCCCATTTCAACAAAAACTTTAGTAATTGGGTTTTAGCTGACTCATGTCCATTCATGTCAATGCAAGTATGTTGTTGTTGTTAGGTGCCATTGAGTCAGCACCAACTCATAGCGACATTATGCACAGCAGAACGAAACACTGCCCAATCCTGGACCAACCTCGCTACTGTTGCCACGCTTGAGCCCATCAATGCTGCCACTTGGCCAATCTATCTCATTGGGGGTCTTCCTCTTTTTCTCCAACCCTCCACCTTACCAAACATGATAGACTTCTCCAGTGACTGGTTCCTCCTGACAATATGTCCAAAGTATAAGAGACCAAGTTTGGCCATCTTGGCCTCCAAGGAGCATTCTGGCTGCACTTCTTCCAAAATGGATCTATTGGTTCTTTCCGCAGCCCAGGCACTTTCAATATTCTCCTCTAACACCATAACTCAAAAGCATCAATTCTTCTACTGTCTTCCTTATTCACTGTCCAGCTTTCACATCCTTATGAGATTATGGCTTGGGTCAGGCGCACCTTAGTCCTCAAGCTGACATCTTTGCTCTTCAACACTTTAAAAAATCTTGTGCAGCAGATTTGCCTAATGTAATACATCGTTTGATTTCTTGACTGCTGCTTCCATGAGTGTTGATAGTTGATCCAAGAGGAATGAAGTCCTTGACAACTTCAATCTTTTCTCCATTGATAAGAATGTTGTTTATTGATCCAGTGGTGAGGATTTTTGTTTTCTTGACATTGACATGTAATCCATACTGAAGACTAGGAAGAAGGAGTGACAAACTATCTTCTAAATATTTAGTCACTGAAAAGCTTATGTATACAAGTATAAGATAACCTAAATTAAATTTTATTAAATAGCCAGATATAATTGGTACTAAAAGGGACATGACTTTGGTAAGATTGTTGTTGTTGTTGTTATGTGCCGTGGAGTCGGTTCCGACTCATAGCGACCCTGCACAGGGTTTCCAAGACTGTTAATCTTTACGGGAGCAGAACGCCTCATCTTTTTCCCGCGGAGCATCTGGTAATTTCAAACTGCTGACCTTGCGGTTCTCAGCCCGATTCGTAGCCACTACGCTACAAGAGGAATTATTTATTTCTCTCTGAGTACATTAATTAAAATTTTGATTTCTCATGTAATATACACTTATATGTATATACATATATACTTATATGTATGTGAAGTCCTGGTGTGGCGCTGTGGGTTAATGCACCAGACTGCAAAGCCATTTGAACTGCAAGGTCGGCAGTTCAAGCTCACCAGCTACTCCTTGGAAACCCTAAACAGGGTCGCTATGGGTCGGAAATGACTCGACAGCACTTCACAACAAATATGTATATACAAGGAGTTCTGGTAGTGTAGTGGTTACGAATCAGACTGTGAACCGTAAGGTTAACAGTTCGAAACTATCAGCTGTTCCGCGGGAGAAAGATGAGGCTTTCTGCGCCCCATAAAGATTTACAGCCTCAGAAACCCTGTACAAGGTCGCTATGAGTCAGAACCGACTCCATGGCACATAACAACAACAACATATGTATATACATACGCTGAGTAAATGTAAGAAGTTAAATAATGTACTTAAGTTATTTAACTCTGGAGAAAGTCTTTTTACAATTGAAATCATGCTGAAAGGTACTTAAGTGCTTTCAAGTGAAGACACTCAGAGATGTATCTTTTTAAAAATTCTGTTAATATAAGATTGTACTACTTTGGTTTTTTATTCCAGGTGAAATTTACCCCAAGATGTACCACATCTGTTTCTTTCTGGTAACATACATGGCACCACTGTGTCTTATGATTTTGGCCTATCTGCAAATATTTCGCAAACTCTGGTGTCGACAGGTACGTCATTTCAAATAACTTGCTTGTGTTTGCTTTAGTATAAGCTTAAAAATAAAATTTAGCAGCACAGCATGCCTAGCAAGAGAGTGCATATCCTCCTAAAATAAAAGAAGCACTAGTCATGGATATATGTTTAGGCTTTAATTTAGAGCAATATGTAGGAAATATATTTTACAAACTGCCTTAGTGACTTTAAATTTTAAAGCAAAATTTAACTTCTATGAATAGTTTTTTTTTATTCTACGAGTAACATAATTTTACTTTTTATGAGAAGTACCAAGAAAAACTTCTCTTAAAGTATCCTGTGAGTAAGTCTAGAAGATTGTATTTGTATGAGATTTATTTAATACATTTCTAACATAGGGTCTAAATGTTCACGTTCAAAGAACTTGTTTTATAGAACAGTAGAACAATCAGGCAGAATTTAGAATTTAAATCCTATAATATTAATTTGAAGGACTTACAGTTTGTTAGATAATTCTTTCAGTTAATCTTCACTCGGTTTCACTCAGCTACTCAATCTTTAAACATTTATCATGGACTTTCTGCATGTTTATCTGATTAAAAAAACACAAAAACTTAGGAAAGTACTGTTGTTAAGTGCTGTTGAGTCAATTCCAACACACAGTGACCCTGTGTAGGGTTTCCGAGGAGCAGCTGGTGAGCTTAAACCACAAAACTTGTGTTTCAAACTGACTTTGCAGTCCGTGCAATAACCCACAGTGCCTCACTAGAACTCCTGAAGTACTAGTCTACACCATTTAGGAATTCAGTCTAGACAAGGGACATAGTCAGACGCAGAATGAAAATTACCTTAATATATATGAACTCAATGGTCCAGGGGAAGACAAAGTAGAAACATTGAAGCTGAACCTTGGTAATTTGAAAAACGTCACCAACAGACACATGTAGTGGTTGTTTTTATAAAGACTAAGACAAAGGAAATGACTCCACTTCATCTGTTTATAAAT
The DNA here is from genome assembly GCF_000296735.1 of Chrysochloris asiatica. Classification (NCBI taxonomy): domain Eukaryota; kingdom Metazoa; phylum Chordata; class Mammalia; order Afrosoricida; family Chrysochloridae; genus Chrysochloris; species Chrysochloris asiatica. The sequence continues at coordinate 6,692,529 of NW_006408537.1, forward strand.
TGTTTTTAAGGTGTTATTCTTTGAAAGGTATTGCATAAATGCAATTGCAGTTGTCAACCTAGTTCACTTTTTTATGATTCAGAAGAATATTATATAACATATGTATTACTAGGTTTTAGTAACAAACAACCATCAAATTCAACAGTTTGCAGAATTGACTCATATTACATGTTGGTGGGTGTGGTTTGGCAGCTACAGCTCTTATACATTTGTTTTCTCATTTTGAACCCAAGCTGACGGAGCAACTCCCAACAGGGACTTAATATTTTTGTGGAAGAGTGGACAGCAAGAGGTCTGGTGGAAACATGCAATGGCTTATTAACAATCTGGTCAGAAATGGCATATGTCATTTCTGCTCATACTTCATTGGTCAAAGCAAGTGCCAATCTTAAATAAAGAGCATAAAAGTATATTCCTGCTACAGAAAGGCAATGTACAGAATACAGCATTGGTAGAAATGTTTAATCCTGTTACAGGGGAGAAAACAATCTGTTATAGTCCACCACAACTATGTTTGCCCCTCTCCAGAGAATACCACTCCTATAAAACCTGTTACCATGGAGTTGATTCTGGCTCATAGTAACTACATGCTGCTGTTGTTGTTGTCAGGTGCCATCGAGTCGGAACCAACTCATAGTGACCTCATGCACAGCAGAATGAAACAATGTCTGATCCTGGGCCAACCTCACTACCGCTGTCACATTTGATGCCATCAATGATGCCACCTGACCAATCCATCTCATTGGGGGTCTTCCTCTTTTTTACAGACCCTCCATCTTATCAAACATGATGTCCTTCTCCAGTGACTGTTCCGTCCTGACAATATGTCCAAAGTATGAGAGACAAAGTTTAGCCATCTTGGCCTCTTAGGAGCACTCTGGCTACACTTCTTCCAAAACAGATCTATTGGTTCTTTTGGCAGCCCATGACACTTTCAATATTCTCCTCCAACACCATAACTTAAAAGCATCAATTCTACTCCGGTCTTCCTTATTCACTGTCCAG
>NW_006408537.1:6695311-6697426 GCF_000296735.1 Chrysochloris asiatica
AATGCGGAAATCATCGGACAATCTCTTTGGTATCTCTAGCGAGTAAAGTTTTGCGAAATAGTGACTATATGGTCACTATTATATAGGGCAAAGTGAAACTGCCTCATAAGGTTTCCAAGGTTGTAATCTTTGCAAAGGTAGACTGCCACATTTTTCTCCTATGGAGCTGCTGGGGGTTCAAACTTACAACTCTTAAAGTCATGTGCAACCCTATCACAAACCCAAAGTCAAGAACCTGGTGATCATACCGATGTCCACATTTGGATGCCACTTTCTTTGATCAGGTAGCTATCCAGACAAGTTGTCTTTCCATCTCATCCACCTTCAGAATCACAAAATTACACACCGGCATACAACGATGGAGATGGATCCACAATACGCTTATAAAGGAGAAGAAGGAGAAACAGTTTTAAATCACTCATGATTTACCACCAAGTCCATTCCAACTCATGGTAACAGTCCCATGTGTGCAAAGAATTTTCAAAGCTTTGAGGAGCAGAGCACCAGTCTTATCGTCCAAGGTGTCTTGGAGTATGTTCAAACCACCAACTTTTCAGCTGATAGTCCAGTATTTAATTGAATCACCTAGATTCCTTTAAATTCACTGTTATTGCTAGGTGCTGTCCAGTCAGTTCCTACTCATAGTGACACTCCATACAGCAGAATGAAACAGAGCTTGATTCTGGACCATTGTCATGTTTTTAGCCATTGTGTCAATCCATCTTGTTAAGATCTTCCTCTTTTTCATTGACTCTGTTTTATCAAGCATGATATCCTTCTCCAGAGGTTGGTTCCTCCTAATAATATATCCAAAATATGTTCATATTAATTGTAAAATTCCACTTGGGGTAATAAATGAACCTTGAATTGATCCTACTTTTGCTTTTGAAATGATCCCTGATGGCACAATAGTTAAACAACTCAGCTGCTCCAAAAGGTGGGTAATTTTTAACTCAACAACTAACTATTCAGTGGCAGAAAGATATGGCTGTCTGCTTTTGTAAAGATGTGATGTTATGTTGTTAAGGGCCTTTGAGTCAGTTCCAACTCATAGTTACCTGTGTAGCGTTTCCAAGGCTGTAAATCTTTGCTGGAGCAGAAAATCTCATCTTTCTCCCTTAGAGTTGAACTACAAATCTTGTGGTTCACAGTCCAGTGCATATCCTACAGCGCATCTGCACTCCACACTACAAAGGTTTCAGCCTTGGAAACCTCATGGGGCAGTTCTACTCATCCTATAGGGTGGCTGTGAGTAAGAATAGATCCCATGGCAATGAATTTTTCCCTCTGCTTTCTGGAAATAGCTCCCCAATTCATTGTTCCAGTCAGTCCATTCATCCATAGGTCCTTCCTTTCCTATCATCCTTTATGGCCATATCTGACAAGCTGATTGATTTGGAATCCATTGAAAAGCAGACCACAACACCAACAGATTGAAAAATATGTCCTCATGAGTGTTAAGTGAGCTTCTAAGCCTGCTTTGTAGTCTTACAGAATTCACTGAACAGAGTTATTTTACATCTAGAACAATCAGTCTTTTAAAATTAGTTTTCTTTTAAAAACAAACACAGTCTCATCAGCTTTGAAGCTAATAATCACACATACATTCCTTTGAGATCTAACTCTTGTTGACTAAATTCATTGCCAATACTTTGAATTTATCAAGTTTCTTTGGAAAGTCATTCCTTTAGTTTGTTTTCTCTAATGTACTTTATCCAAAAGAAAGAATTAACTGGGGCTGCCTTGATCCAAACAGATATTTTCACAAACCTCTTGTGTGGTCTTTGAGGATGGGTCTCAATTAGCTTTTGTTACACAAAGAAATTTTCAGGATATCTTTTACTGGCTGTGTATGAGCAACCCACTCACATACAGCTTGTGAGTTGCTGTGATACTGAAAGCTATGCTACCAGTATTTTAAATACCAGCAGGGTCACCCATGGTGAACAGGTTTCAGATGAGCTTCCAGACAAAGACAGACAAGGAATAAGGAGTGACGTACTACTTCCGAATATTTAGTTGCGGAAAACCTTATGAATAGCAGAGAAACACTGTCAGATATAGTGCCAGAAAATGAGCCCCTCTGGTTGAAAGGCACTCAAAAGGTGACTGGGG
>NW_006408537.1:6699333-6714252 GCF_000296735.1 Chrysochloris asiatica
AAGAAAATTTCAACTGCTGACCTTGCAGTTAGCATTTCTATTCACAACCCACTGTGGTACTAGGGCTCCCCTTTTCAACAATTTTAAGATCTTTTCTCTCTCTTTTCTAAGAAGTCATCTCTCTCCTGACTTTTAAATGTAGCCAATAGGAACATTAAATAATACTTTGTTTTCCAACACTTTTGTCAAAAGTAGCAAATGTGTAGAACTATAACATGGATTGTAATGTTACAGATCCAGCTATGGTTTCCTTAACACATATCATTTGTCTATAAGACCAGTGCTACATATTTTATGGTGTTAGTTATTATCGTAGGTTTCTGTGTGCCAATCCATCTCATTAGGATCTTCCTCTTTTTCACGGACCCTCCACTGTACCAAGCATAATGTGTTTTCCCAGGAACTGATCCTCCTAATAACACGTCCAAACTAGGAAAAGACAAATTCTGGCCATCCTGGCTTCTAAGGAGCATTCTGGCTATACTTCTAACAAGACAGATTTTTTTTGTTCTTCTGGCAGTCCATGGTACTTTTATGATTCTGCATCAACACCATAATTCAAAGGCACTGATTCTTCTACAGTGTTCTTATTCACATCCAACTTTCACATTCATATGAGGCGACTGAAGATACCAGAGCTTGAGTCAGACACAAATTAGTCCTAAATCTGACATCTTTTCTCTTGAGCACTTCAAAGAAGTCTTGTGCCACAGATTTGCCTAAAGCAATGTGTTGTTTGACTTCTTGGTTGCTGTTTCATTTTGTGTTGACCACAGACCAAGCAAAATGAAGTCCTTGACAACTTCCATCTCTTCACCTTTATTATTATGTTATTTATTCATACGGTTGTGAGGATTTTTGTTTTACTTACACTGAGGTGCAACCCATTCTGAAGGCTGTGGTCTTTGACCTTCATCAGTAAGTATTTTAAGTCCTCTTTACTTTCAGCAATTAAGGTTTTATCATCTGCATAATGCAGGCTGTTAATGACTTTCCTCCAATCTTGATGCCACATTCTTCTTCATATAATCTAGCTTCTCAGATTACTTGCTCAGAATACAGACTGAATAAGTATGATGAAATAATATAGCCTTGGCACACACCTTTCCTGAGTTTAAATCTTTCAGTATCTACTTGTCCTGTTCAAATGACTACCTCTTGGTCGCGATGTACAGGTTCCTCATGCGCATAATCAAGTGTCTGAAATACCCATTCTTCACAATAGTATCCATAGCTTGTCATGATCCACACAGTTGAAAGCCTTTGCATAATCAAAAAAGCATAGTAAACATTGTTCACTTCTTCCAGCCAGGATCCATCTGACATCAGCAATGATATCCCTAGTTACACATCCTTTTCTGAATCTGGCTTGAGTTTCTGGCAGTTTCCTGTAATTTTTAAAATTATCTTTAGCAAAATTTTACTTGCATGTGATATTGATGCAGTTCAATCATTTCCACATTCCAGTGGGTCACCTTTCTTTGAAATGGGCACAAATATGGATCTCTTTCAATTGATTGGCCAGGTAGCTGTTTTCCAAATTTCTTGGCATAGATGAGTGAGCACCTTCAGTGCTGCATCAGTTTGTTGAAAGATTTCATGTATTCTGTCCGTTCCTAAATCCTTCTTTTATACCAAAACCTTCAGTGCAGCTTGGACTTCTTCCTTCAGTACCATCAGTTCTTGATCATGTGCTACCTCTTGAAATGATTAAACATTTACCATTTAGTTTTGTTACAGTGACTGTATATATAGCTTCCATCATCTTTCTTTCTTTTTTTCAATTTGAGAACATTTACTGTTTTATTAGCTGAACAGATTACAGAAATAATCATGGTAGACACCTAAGTTCATCCTTCTAACAAGACGGTTGATCTGGTCTTCCCTGCTGCCAGCATCTCCACCTTCTATAAAATGGTTCGCCTTTTCATTCCACCACAAGGAGAAGATAATTTGAAGAGCCACAGGAGGTTAGTTGCTTCTTTGAAACATTTCACAATGATGTAGATCTCACGAATTAGATCCTCCATGCCGATGATGCCATATTTCCCAAGAGAATGTGCAATCAACATGTTATCTGTCAAGACAATTAGCTTGTTATTGATTTTGCCATAACCATGCTTGTAGATCAGTTCATTCACTGACTTCAGGTTTGGGTACCCCATGCAATATCTGGTTCCACAATCCTCAGCATGTTAATTGAAGCCTTGTTGAGCTTAACAAAGGTGCTACTGGAGCTCTAGCGAAGGCAAAGAAGCGGTAGCACCTCTCGAACCTTTGAGCTCACAACACTGATACCTCTGATTCTGATAACAAATGCCAGCTTGGGATCTTCAGGTATATAGAAATTACCTGCTTTTCTTGCCATCCTACCCATTCAAATCTCAGTTCTGTACATCTGTCTTCCTTGTGATAGGCTTTTTCCTCCTTGTTTTCTGAAGCATCTTCAGGTACTTGATCTTTAGTTCTGCGAAATTACTTCTCTTTTTCTTAAGGGTCTCTGGCCTAGTAGGAACCTTCTTTTCCTTCTCTTCGACACTCTCCATGGTTCCAGCCTGGTTTTTTGGGGGGCTTTTTGTTTGTTTAAAAGGAACTTCTATCATCTTTTGACACTCTCTGCATCATTTAATATTTTATCCTTGGAATCCTTCTATATTGGAAGTTGAGGCTTGAACTTTTTCTCCTATTATATCAGCCTGAGAATGCTGAGCATGTTCTTCCCTTTTGGTTTATAACTCCAGGTCTTTGCACATTAAATTATGATATTTTACTTTGTCTCCGCAAACTGTCTTTTCAAATTTTCTGTTCAGTTCTTTTATTTCCTTATTTATTTCATTCACATTAGCATTTCTACACTGGAGAGCAGCTCGCCACTCACTCCTTGGAAACCCTATACAGAATCAATATGAATCAGAACCAAGTTAACAACCAAGTTGTTGTTAACTTGACAGCACTTAACAACAACAACAACAACAACAACACTAGAGAGCAAGTTTCAGAGTCTCTTCTGACATCCATTTTGATTTTTTTCTTCTCTCCTGTCTTTAAATGACCTTTTGTTATCATCTTTTATGATGTGCTGCATGTCATCCCACAGTTTTTCTGTTCTCTAGTCATTAATATCAAAAGCATCGAATCTGTTCTTGAGATGGTCTATGAATTCAGGTGGGATGTGTTCAAGATCATATTTCAGCTCTTGTTGGGTTTTTAAATTTTTCTTTAACTTCAGCCTGAACTTGCATATAAGCACTTGATTGTCTGTTCCACAGTCGGACCTAGGCCTGATTTTAGTTGATGAAATTGAGCTATTCCACAGTCTTCTCCCACAGATGTAGTCAATTTGATTCATGTGTATTCCATTTGCTGAAGCCCGTATGTATAATCACCTTTCTTGTTGTTTAAAAAGGGAATTTTCAGTAAGTTATTGGTCTTTCAAAATCTATCCTGGAGCATGTCATTCTTTAATTGAAGGAAAGGGCAATAGATATGAAGAGAATATATAATAAATCTTGAATTGTCTGCTTTTTATTGGCCTACTTTATATTTGCACACTTTTCATTGGCACAAATAAGTCACATGGTTAACCTTAGTGATAATGATTGAAAGTATTCTCCTCTTACAGAAAGACTTAGAAGTCACCTGGCAAGGGGGATCTTCTTACAAGACAGGGAGTAGATACTGGAGAATGATATAAACATGTTGAAGCACAAACATCAAGGGCAAGAATGCATGAGTTCAAATGCTGACTCTGCCAATTATTAGATATATTAATTCTGTCAATTTTAAAAAAATTTTTTTGCCTCTGCTTTATAATTTTGAAAGTAGGCTAGTAGAGCATCAACCTCAAAGAATTACAATACATATTAGATAAATAGATACATGTACCTAGAACGTGTGCAGTAAGTAAAATACCTCAATAATGCATACTGTTAATCAGCTTTTCAAAGAGATTCTGCTACATAAAATAGCAGGCATTTGTTGAATTTTATATGTGACTGCTTTCTTAAACATACCTCTTTTATATTACCTTTAAATTTATTTTTTTTTTAATAGTCATCGATGTCCTCAGTTCTACTAGGAGAAAAAGAGTGTGTTTTGGCCTTTATCTTGAATCTCTCCAATAGCACCTGCTTAGCCCACATGGACTCCTATTGTGGTGCTATAGGGTTTACACTGAGCCACAAGCTCAGCAGTTCAAACCTATGAGCTGCTCCTCAGAAATCCTATATAGTGTCACTATGAGTCAGAACTGACTCAATGGCAATTAACAATAACAGCACAAATTAGTAGTTTAATAAATGCTTTACAACATAACAATGAATAGAAGTAAAAGGGAAAGTGATGAGAAAGGAAAGGACAGGGGAATCCAATGCCCAGTTACTCAGAGAAATATTCATAAAAAAAGTTGATTTTTAAAAATTACCTGAAGCAAGGCGGGGAAAGGCATTCAATGAACTTGTAGTAGCAAAGATATTTCTAGTTTAGTCTGAGCTTTTTGACTGGGTGTGTTCAATGTTAAGAGCTTTTCCTGTTTCCCTATTTCAACTCACTAGCTTGAATTACTTATAGATGAGTAATAGATGCTCCTATTTGCCTACCCACTCATTTTCAGACTAACCAAGCTATAACCTCCTTGAAAGTTGTACCTGAATCTGCTTTGTATACAATTTTAATCCCAACTCTTAATTGACCTGATGCCTTCTCATAATAAATGTTTTAAAAAGAGTTTTTGCTGTTGCTGCTGAATAAATAGACAGTGCCCAAAACTCAACCTATTTATTTCTCTTTTATTTAAGCTTATAATTCTGAATTTCCCAAGCTCGGAAATAAGTTCAAAATTCTTTACAAATAATCCACATTCTTCTGAAGAATTGTTCTGGCTAGTACAAGTCACATGATTCAGAAGTGCTGCAGTAAAATGCTTGAACTGTGAAACTAAAAACATTTACAAAACAGATTGTAATGGAAAATGGCAAGTTCAACTGAGCTCACTTTAGCAGACACAGTAAAGTAAATTAACCCCAAATGGGTGATTATGTAGAATTCTGCTTGAGCAACTCTCTCAATTTCTAACTGTTAATGTCTATAAATGGAGTTCTAGTGCATTATGTGTGCCATAGGCTACATCAAGTGGGCCATCAAATAGAAGACCTGTCCTATTCATTTACAATTACAGAGATGCATGGAATTGTTACATACTTTTGAATTTAGTGAGTATAAGGTTATTAGTGGAGCAAGCCATATGTCCTTGTCGGACTTTCTCAAGAACTTTAAACCTCATTAAAAGAACTATTCAACACTTTGCTATAATCATTTAATTGAATGATCTCTTTAACAATGTGACTCAGAGAATTCAGCCAGATAACTACAAACTTACTAAAAGTTCTATTTTAAAAACTGCTGAACTCAGTATCTGCCAGTATGTTTCACAGTTCTGGGCTTCATATAAATAAAAACTTTAATTTTAAACATTATCTGAACTCATGAATATTCATTTAAAAATATTAAGTACCCACAATGTGTCAGATGAGTCATATTGTGGCCTTGTAGGATAAGCACTAGACTGTTGATAACCACAAGGTCTATGGTTAAACCCACCGGCTGCTCCTTGGAGACATTGCACAGGGTCACTATGAGTTGGAACCAACTCAACAGCACTTACACCAACGACAACCTGTCAGGTACTGTGTGATATACTAGAGATGAACTGTAATAGGTATTTTAGTGTGAAACCGTATTTTGATTTTCTAAGAAGTGAAATTCGAAAAAGGAGATCTGGTAGCATAGGGCTTATGAGTTGGGCTGCTACCCACAAGGTCAGATGTTCCAATCTACCAGCCACTCCTCAGAAGAAAGATGAAGATTTTGGCTCCCATAACGATTTATAGCCTTGGAAACCCTATACAGGGTTGCTATGAGTCAGAACCTCTGCAATGGCACATCATCACCACCACCACAATAATTCAAAAAAGCTATCTCTTCTTATCTCTTTTCACAGTCTCTTATATTGTGCTTCATTCTTCAATTTTCTTCTATGAAAACTTAAAACAATTGATGTTTGATAAGACACTGCCAACTGTGAGGAAATGCACAGCAAAATGAAATTGCAGAGGCAGGATGAGTAAAATAATCACTTAATCCCTGAAAGGAATAAAAAGCACCAATTAAAGTAACTGTGCTAGTAGCATAGTGGTTACGAATCAGGCTGAGAAACTTAAGGTCAGCAGTTCAAAACTACCAGCCCCTCTGTGGGAGAAAGATGAGGCTTTCTGCTCCCATAAAAGATTTACAGGCTCAGAAACCCTGTACAGGGTCACTATGGGTCGGAACTGACTCGACAGCACTTAACGACAACATTGTTACTGTTGCTAACCATCATCTAATCAATTCCACCTCATAGCAAGCCTTAGGAGTGAAATGAGGGTCTGAACTACCAACCCTGTGGTTAGCAGTCCAATGCTAATCCTTCAGGGTCATACCAGGACTCCAAAGTAGCTATGATGGTGGTGGTAGGGTGCCATGAAGTTAGTTCCAACTCATAGTAACCCAGTATAGGGTTTCCGAGGTTGAAATTCTTTACCAGAGCAGAAAGCCTCATCTTTCTCCCACAGAACAGCTGGTAGTTTCGAACTGCTGACCTGAGGTTAGCAGCCGGACTCATAACCACTACACTACCAGAGCTCCTTAAAGTAGCTATTAGGTAAATATAAAAGAGTATAACTATTGTTTAGTTATAACTCTTATCTGTCTATATCTTATTTAAAAGATAATTGGAGCAAGATTTAGAAAACTGTGAAGACTGGGCTTATATTGCATATAATGACCATAACAACACAAAAGATGAGAGGATAGGAGAGCTATATTGGAACAAAGTTTATATTTACTTATTTATTTATTTATTACATTATTGAAATGGTTAGCATTAATTCAATCAGATTGTTTAAATTGATATGTTAATTGATATTCCCAGGAAAACCAAGACAATTCATCATTTTGACATGAATAAGAATGAAAACAACATACTAAAACTTACGGGATGTAGCAAAAGAAGTGTTTAGAGGGAAATTAATAGCTGTAAATGCTTTTTTTTTAATTTGGAAAGTACTCAAATTAATAGCTTACATTTCTAGCTTGACAAATAAGAAAATTTTGAGATAATTAATAACCGCAAAGTATTGTTTTATAATTTAATTTTATTATTGTTTACTGCTAGTACATAGAAATATAATTAATTTTTATTAATGGCTTCTGTGTCCTGTATCTTGCTGAATTCATTTATTAACTCTAGTAGCTTTTTTTGTAGAGTTCTGATGTAATGCTGTAGGATAAGCAATGGACTGCTAACCAGAAGGTCAGCAGTTCAAACATATCAGCTGCTCCTTGGATACTCTATACAGGGTCACTATGAGTCAGAACTAACTCAAAAGCATTTAACATCAGTAACACTTTTTTTTGTACATGATATAGTTTTTTTTCTATATAAATGTCATGGTATCTGTGAAAAATATGATACGAAATCATTCTGTTCAATCTGTATAACTTGTATCTATTTTTGTTGTTGTTGTTCTTGTACTATTTTTTTTTTTTTTGAATCCTGGTGTGGCACTCTTCAAGATAATGCACTGGACCACAAAGTCAGTTTAAACTGCAAGGTTGGTGGTTCAAACACAGTAGCCACTCCTGGGAAACCCAATACAGGTTTGCTATAGGTTGGAACTGAATCAATAGCACTTAACAACAACAATTTTTATTATTAAGTGCCTTTGAGTCTGTCCCGACTCATAGCGACTCTATATAGAATTTCCAAGGAGCAGCTGGTGGATTGTTGTTGTTGTTAAGTGCCGTCAACTTGATTCCGACCCATAGTGACCCTGTATAGGCTTACCAAGGAGCAGCTGTGAGCTTGAACCGCCAACCTTGCAGTTCAAACAGCTTTGCAGTCTGACGCATTAACCCACAGCATCACACCAGATAGGGCCTTCATAATAGAAGTAATGGTAAAGAGAAGAATTCAAACCTTGGTCCAAATCTTAGAGAAAAGTGTTCAGTTTTCATTTTCAACATGAGAGTTAAATTTCTTTTATCAGGTTGAGACAGTTTCCTTCAATTACTAGTTTACTAAGAGTTTTTATACTTTCTCTTAACTAAAAAGATCATATATTTGTTATTTTATTTTGTCAAAATAATACATCATACTGATTGACTTTTGAATGGTAAACCAATATTGCATTGCATGGATATTCCCTAATTATTAAACTCTACTACCATTGAAATATATTTTAAGATTTGATTTGATAATACATTTTTTCAAGGTTTTTTTCATCTCTATTGTAAGGGATATTTGAAATTGTGTTTATTGTGTGTTGTTGTTACATCTTTGATTGTTGGGGTAACTGTGGTCTCATAAGATAAGTTGTAGTGTTTATCTTTTCTTTGACCTTCAGAGAGAGTCTGTATACAACTGGCACTATTTATGTTTTAATGTGTGATGGTGGTGATGGTGGTTGTATGCCATTGAGTCAGTCTGACTCATAGCAACCCTGTGTAAGGTTTTTACAGGAGCAGAAAGCCTCATCTCTCTTCCACTATGTGACTGGTTGATTCAAACTAGTGACCTTGTAGTTAGGAGCCCAGCTCATAATCCACTATGCTACCAGGGGTCTTTAATGTGTGGTAGAATTCATGAATAACCTACTAGGTCTGGAGTTTTCTCGGTCGGAAGGTTTGTATTTACTATATAATTTTGGCGATCTTTTCTTTCAAGTGATCTGTCAACTGTAATTAAGTACGAAAATATATTGGTTGTTCTCCTTTTCCCCTTTTAATATCTGCAAGGGACTTTCCCTTTATAAACTAATCATGATCACACTTTCTTAAGATTGCAAAGATTTTAATGTCCATCATTTCTGTCCTATTTCTAATAGTTGTTGTTGTTAAGTGCCGTTGAGTCGGTTCCGACCCATAGCGACCCTGTACAGGGTTTCCGAGGCTGTAAATCTTTACGGGAGCATAACGCCTCATCTTTCTCCCGTGGAGCGGCTGGTAGTTTCGAACTGCTGGCCTTAAGGTTCGCAGCCCGATTCGTAACCACTACACTACCAGGCATTGCTAATGCCACTTTATAGATTAATTTTCATAACAAAGATGATTTGTAATCATGGAATAAAAGTGGTGCATTTGTGTGTATGTGTGCTTTTCATGGTTATGACATAGGAGGGGAACGCCATTTCCTGGGATCCTGATATTACAGGAAATGGACAGACACCCAGGATAACCCTCTCCAAACCTTTTTGTAAGATCATTTTTGCTTTCATGTCACTAGACTTATAAAAAATTCACTAACACATTGTCTTTAATTTTAAAAATGGAAACCATGTATAAGAATGGGAAACAATGAGTCTTACCATCAGATAAATCTGGGTACAAATTCAGACTTGCCATTTAATTAAGATAGGAGCTTTGAATGTTTAATTAACCCCTTCTCGATATCTACTTCAAAATAGGATTTGAAACTATTTTCAGGGATGCTGTAAGGATTACTCAAAAGTATTTGTAGGGCCTAGTATGAATTTAGTATCAGTGATTCCTGTTAATATTATGAGTGCATAGGTAGCTATCAATGTGGAGATTTGTAGGTCCCTTGAGTGAGGGGTTTCTGGGTGGTAAAAGCATTTAACTTCTCTCGGATGCTAACTGAAAGGTTGGAGATCCACCCAGAGCTGTGCTAGAAGAAAGGCTACTTCTTAAAAATCAGCCACTAAAAACTCCATGAAGCACAGTTCTATTCTGACACTCATGAGGTCACTGTAAGGGTTGTATCTGTCACCATACTTATGCAATCTGTATGCTGAACAAATTATCTGAGAAACTGGATTCTATGAAGCAGAATTAGGCATCAGGATTGCAGGAAGATCCAGTAGCAACCTATGATACGCCATCTGCTCAGTTCCAAATATAGCTACCCTATGCACAACAGAACCTAACACTGCTGATCCTGTGTCATCCTCACAATTGTGGTTATATTTGACTCCATTTTTGCTCCTACTGTGTCAGTCTATCTTGTTGGAGTCTATTTTTCTGAACTTCCACTTTCCCAACCATGATGTCCTTCTCCAGGGACTGGTCCCTCCTGATAATATGCCTAAAGTATGAGAAACTAAGTCTCTCCATTTTTCCTTTTACGGAGCATTAAGCTGCACTTCTTCCAAGATAGATTGATTTATTTTTCTAGCAGTCCATAATTCTTTTCTTTTCTAGCAACATAATTCACATGGATGAATTATTTTCCAGTTTTCCTTATTCATTGTCCAACTTTCACATGCTTATGAAGCAATTGAAAACACCATGGCTTGGGTAAGTCTCATCTTAGTCCTCAAACTGAACATCTTTGCTCTTGAACACTTTAAAGAAGTCTTTAGCAGCAGATTTGCCTAATGCTGTGTATCCTTTGGTTTCTTGACTACTGCTTCCAGGAGCATTGACTATAGATTCAAACAAATTGAAGTCTTTGACAACTTCAGTCTGTTTACCACTATTTATGATGTTATTTAGTGGTCCAGTTGTGAGAATTTTTGTTTTCTTTACATTGAAGTACAGTCCATACTGAAGGCTATAGTCTTAGACTTTCATTAGTAAGTATTTCAATTTCTCTTTGCTTTCAGCAAGAAAGATTGTGTCATCAACATATTACAGGTTGCTACTGGATCTTCCTGCAAACCTGATGCCAAATTCGGCTTCATACAATCCAGTTTCTCAGATTATTTGCTCAGCATACAGATTGAATAAGTATAGTGAAAGGATACAACCCTTATGTATTCCTTTCCAGATTTTAAACCATTCAATATTTCCTCGTTCTGTTTGAAAAATCGCTTTTTGGTCTATGTTCCGATTCCTCATGAGCACAATCAAGTGTTCTGGAATATCCATTCTTCACGATGTTATCCATAGTCTTTGTGACTCACACAGTGGAATGCCTTTGCATAGTTATTAAAGCACAAGTAGACCTGTTTCTGGCATTCTCTGCTTTCAGTCAAGGGGTCACTGTAGGCAATTGCTTTATGTTATTTTGTTTTGCTTTTGTAAATTGAGTGAAGCATTAGGCATCTTGTGTCCTTATTTAGCTCCTTATCTAATAGGAGACATCATCATTATATTTTTTTCTGGTAGCAGTGACAAGACCTATGCTGCCTGTAACAGTCTCTCATTATGGGACTCTGTTGCTAGTGGTTGGAGAAGTCATCAGATGCAGGACATTGATTCTCTCCTTCAGGGGAACACTCAATAATAGAGTCACTAAAGTTGAAATTATCTCTCAGACATCATTTAGCAAACAGTTCAAGGCCATTTAACAGACACTTACAGGGTTACTCATGCTAATGCTCTTCTGGAACTTTCCACCTGCCATTGCAGCTTCTCCACAAATGTTATTTAAAAAGAGACTCCTGGAGAGGAAAGAAGTCACTTCCTGTCTCTCTCCATCAATGGATTAGAAGATTGAGTATGCCCATTACTAAGATCAAACATGCAGAGTTCTGAAGGGAATAACTTGGTCAAATGTTTTTCTATTTAAGGGCAAGCTTTCATTAACATCAATTCTGTTTTCTTCTTTGAGATAATAGATACAGACAAAGAGAAAATCGTATTAACTCATCTGAGTTAACATCAAAGTAAAATTCTGTCCTCAAATTAAAGATTATTCGACTAGAGGTGGTTGGATCTTGTGGTTATAAAACAATAGAATGTATCTACTTCCATTCCCAGAGGCCTAAGAATACATAGACCTAGAATGGCCTTATGTTGTCCTTGTTGGCATATTTTCCAGTTAAAAAAAATTACACATGCTGATTTTTCTTGTTCTGTTCACTAAGTCCTATCAATCTTCATGAATTTGTAATTAAGAAAATATTATACTTGGAGGGGCTCCCGGTTAGTATCAGGGAAAACAAATGCTAAAGTACAAATTATGTTACTTGCTAAAGTCTAGCAATCTGAAATGTTAGTAAAGGGGAGTCTCAATGGTTTTGTTTGTATTTTAAAGGACTGTACTGGAAAATTGGTTTTAAAGATTTTATAACTAATAGCAAACAACAGAGAATATATAATATATATACACATATGTTGTTGTTATGTGCCGTGGAGTCGGTTCCGATTCATAGCAACCCTGTACAAGTCTTCCGAGGCTGTAAATCTTATGGAAGCAGAAAGCCTCATCTTTCTCCCGCGGAACAGCTCGTAGTTTCGAACTGCTGACCGTGAGATCAGCAGACCAATTCGTAACCGCTACGCTACCAGAGCTCCTTATGTATGTGTATATGTCCTGGTATGGTGCTGTGGGTTAATGCGCTGGACTGCAAGGTCAGTTTGATCCCAAGGTCAGCGGTTCAAGTTCACCAGCTGCTCCTCGGAAACCTTATAAAGGGTCACTTTGGGTCGGAACCGACTCAAGGACACTTAACAACAACAGTAATGTATGTATATTTTATTCCCTTCATTCAGTGGTTTGGATTGACTGAGAAGCAGATGACAGAATATAAGGTAATAGGTGATAATGTCCCATCTCTCTCTCTCTCTCTGGCAGTAGATGGCAGTATTGACCCATGGGAAAAAAAATACATTCAGTTTACTTTTGCAATTAAATTACCTGTTAATTTTTCTTCCTTAGCAAGTTTTGGTATCTGAGCTGAACCAGCATTTATAATAAGATAATACGGAATTTATCCCTGTAACTCTCTTTGTCTCCAGTTTTTACTTCTGTCGCTTCCTTGCTTATCCTACAGCACCACACCAGGACTCCAATTCTCTTTAGAATTTGACAAAAATGCAATATTTCAACTGTGTTTCATCCCAAACTGCTATTTGGCATTCATCCTATCATCTAACTCTACAAATGTTCTGCAAAAACAGCTCCTCAAAGCTGTCAGAACTTGAACCTCAAGCCTCAGGGACCTTCTTCTAATTAACTCCATCTTCTAATGACTTCTCTAAAATGGAACTTTCCTATGCCAGATAGCAATAAACGGTCTGATTCCCGTTCTCTTCTCAGATCCCTGGAACATCATCTGTAGTTCAGAGAAAATGGAAGCCCCTGCATCCTGTTGCACAGCCTCGAGGGTCAGGACAGCAGACCAAGTCCCGGATTAGCGCTGTGGCTGCTGAAATAAAGCAGATCCGAGCCAGACGGAAAACAGCCCGGATGCTAATGGTGGTGCTTTTGGTATTTGCTATTTGCTATCTACCAATTAGCATCCTCAACGTGCTAAAGAGGTAAAGTCCTCTAAATTATTTCTAAATGTTGTGACTTGTTATTTCTTAGATTGCAATTAAAGCTATTTTAAAAGGCAGAGAATGACGTAAACCCTTTGCCTTGTTATCTTGTCTGGCAGTTTGATCCTGTGTTTTTACTGACTATAGAACCAACAGGTAAAAGGAATGGATTTTTACAGTGCTCAGACATATGCTTTGTCTTCTACATTCCCTATTGGGTGACAGACATAAAACAGATACTCCTCTTCTCCCCCAGCCTCTTCAAGTTAAGTGCTAAACCTTAGATGCAGAAAAAGTTCTGATGCAAAAAATTCATTTACAGCTTTGGAGTTGTTTTGATTAGAGCAAATGGGTTTTCCAAAGGCTTGTTCTTAAAGGTATAAGAGTCACAGAGTTCTATCTAAAAGATAAAAAGAGATGAGTGTTTTGCTAAAATTCTTACTATATTTAGAAGTGCATTGTTGTTGTTAAGTACCTTGGAGTCGGTTCCGACTCATAGTGACCCTGCACAGGGTTTCCGAGGCTGGAAATCTTTACGGGAGCAGAACGCCCCATCTTTCTCCCGCGGAACCGCTGGTAGTTTCGAACTGATGGCTTTGAGGTTAGCAGCTCGATTCCTAACCACTACGCTACCAGAGCTCCTTTAAAAGCGCATTGGTGAGCACTAAAAGTAAATAAAATCAAGGCAGGTACTGGATGTTGAATATTTAAACAGAAAGAGAGAAAATCCCATTTCCTAAAGCCTGTGAATCAAGTATAACATAGATATTAACAAAAATCAGCACACAATATCTTCTTAGTGAGGAAAATATGTTATTGGCTACAATAAAGACACAACTATTACATTAAAACAATTGGCTAATGACTTGAATGGTATGCAAATGTAACTGCATTGGTATAGCCTGAATTTCATAGCCAGCCCACTTTACTGGGAATTATCATAACTGTTGTACACTGACATGTCCCAAGGCAATACTAACTCTGTTTACAATAAGTTTCAAACTTAAACTAGGTTGCTCCTTTCACTTTTCCTTCAGTCAAAATCATACTCCTCACAGCTGGGGACTCTGGAGAGAAGCAGTTTTGGCTGGAGTCAGACAGACTAAAGATGGTATAAGCAGCTGCAAAGATTTCTCATTCTGTTGATCCTTGTTTTTGATTACTTAATGGCTTTTTCATTGGAGAAGAAATGAAAATGATTTTTTTAAGTGTTTTTTTTTTGTGTGTGTGAATTATGTGATAGTTTACATGGGAGAACATTAGCTTTATAGTCATCCTATCGTATATTGTTTCATCGCCATGGCTATGTATCATCAAACAAACTCCATGTATCATCAAACAACCAAAGGGTATACACCCTGCAAGCCTGCCTCCCCGTGACCAGCACACAGCCTCTCTCCCTCTCTGTGTCTAGAGTTCCCAGTCACTCCATCTCTCCACATCATCATCTCTGCCTCCATCTCTGGTGTCATTGTTTCTTCCTCTGGGTAGGGTCCCGCACTCCGCTATTCTCCCTTGATGGTCCCAGGGACCTCTGCTCCTGGACTGCAAAGTCAAGCACGCCCCTCCTTTTGCTACAAAATGTCTACCTTTACATTCCCAACCCTCACAGTCAGTCCTGATAACAATTATTCACTACTGTACCACAACAGTCTT
>NW_006408537.1:6714648-6787885 GCF_000296735.1 Chrysochloris asiatica
CCTCTCTTCTTATCAGCTGGACGCTTCACTCTCCACTCTAGTCCTCTGTGGCTATGTCACTGACTCTGGGCCCAAGAGACCCCAGGTCTTGCCACACTGCTGGCCAACCAGGTCTCCACCCAGGTTTACAGGAATGTATTGAGCAAAAATGAATTTTTGTTGAGCAGTATTATTTACTACAAGCACAGTCTTAAAGATACACGATTTTCAATAGATTCTGTCTTTGAGACATCCTTGACTCACAAGAAAGTGAAGTTGTTTTGCTCTGCATATCCTTTCATGCTTCCTCCCTTATATTTTGAACTCATGGAAATAGGATACAAATTTATTTTGGTGTTTTTCTTGCTAGTGCCTTCTGACCTTAAGAACTTTATGCAGATATTTTGCTCCTAGATGGGGTTTCTTGTCTTTTTTGTACTCTTTTACTCTCATTCCATGAAAATACCACTTTAAGGGATTATACATTTCGATTCCCTACTTCTCAGAACTTGGACATCTTCTTCAACCTTTTCAAATATCTTCATGCCCAAATGTTTCTCATATTCTTCTGACTTTAAACTTTCCTTTTAAATGGGGGGGGGGGACTTCTTATGAAGAACTATATTGCTCAATTAGAAAGATTTTTAAGTGTTTGAAGATATTGCTCTTCCCCTTCCACCCCCTACCCAATTAGAAAAGAACCTTGGAAAATGTTTTTCTTACTACCACACAGGCTTTCTTCAAAGGCTTATCTCTTTGTTTACCCTTGAATGTATGTTATAGTTGTGTGTTCTTTTCTCTCCTAAATAAATCCCTAATGTCTTTTTCTTGCAACATAATATTTTGTCTCATGGACTCCTTGTAGGGTCAGCACTGGACTGTGAACCACAAGGTCAGCAATTCAAACCCACTAGCTGCTCTTCGGAAACCATTGGTGGTGGTGGTGTGTCATGGAGTCGGTTCCCACTCATAGCTACCCTGTGTAGGGTTTCCAAGAGTGTAAATCTTTATAGTTGAAAGTTTTGAACTGTTTACCTTGAGGTTAGCAGCCCAACTCATAACCACTATACTACCTGAGCTCTGTTGGAAACCCTATTCAGGGTTGCTATGAATCAAAACTGACTCGATGTCACTTAACGACAACACCAGTGAAAACCATGACAGTGCAGTGACTCTGTAGGATAAGAGTCCATGGTTCACTGGACTGGGAGCCACAAGATCAGTGGTTCTAACTCACCAGCTTCCCGGAGAGAGAAAATTAAGGCTTTTTGCTCCTGCAAAGATTTACAGTCTTAAAAAACCTATACAGGCTTGTTATGAGTCAAAACCACAAGTTAACAATAACAAAGTCGAAACCAACTTCTCTAAAGCTGTTCTGGTTTGCCCAGGATGTCAAAGATATATTGAAGTTAAGGGTCAGAGTATATTATTAATTTTATTTGTCTACGTTGTTTCAGTCTGTATTGTATTTTTGCAAAATGCTAGTAATCCAGAGAGTATCATTTTATACATACAGCAAATGCATTTCTGTATTATGCCTCCTTGTTTAAAAGAAAACAGAGGTAGTATGCAAAGTACATCGATGTGATGGAGAGTTCTGCAGGAAATACATTATAATCCTCAGCCTTCACATTATTGGGTGGGTGGTAAGGCATTGTAAGATAAGCACTGGACTGCTAACCATAGGTCAACAGGTCAAACCTACCAAACACTTCTCAGAAACACTGTACAGGGTTGCTATGGGTAAGAATCGAATCAACAGCACTTAACAAAACACAAGTTGCCTACTGTAGGTGAGTGCATGAAGTTTGATACACTAAATATTTCTAAGTATGATGCCAATCTTAAAATATTCTTTAAGGTTATCATAATTATAATTTTTTAGAATTGAAAATCATGAATTTTAAGAAATTACCAGAAGTTTGCTTAGTGAAAACTACTTCTTTTATCTATATTAGGGGATCCCAGATACCAAATTTTAGCAATTCAAAGAAGATTGGAGTTGAAGAAACATAATACTTTGATCAATGCACAAATCGAACAACAATGAAGTACCTCGGTGTTGCAGTTTAGAAGAGATATTTAAGTAGCATGCATAATGGAAAATTACCCAGCACAGATTGTATTTTAAAATAAAACAAAAGAAATAGATATGTGTTCAGCTTCTGCTTTTTGAGACACACACATACACATTTTATTTGCTTTTTACTTGAAGGAGAGATCTATCTTTGATCAAATTCAAGTTTTGATTTACTAATTATGCCATGGAGAGTCAGATAGTGAAATTATTTTAACTTACCATTATTGTTAAATGCCTTTGAGTTGGTTTCAACTCTTAGCAACCCTGTTATAGGGTTTCCCAGGAGCAGTTGAATTTTAATGCCAACCTTGTGATTACCAATCCATTGCTTATTCTATATACTTACACCAGGACTCCCTAAACTTCTGAGGTCTCCATATACTCATCAGTGGCCAGTGCTTGCCAGAGGTCAGGTGATGTTGTTGTTGTTAAGTGCCTTCGAGTTGGTTCTGACCCATAGCTACCCTGTACAGGGTTTCTGAGGCTGTAAATCTTTACGAGAGCAGAAAGCCTCATCTTTCTCCCACAGAGAAGCTGGTAGTTTTGAACTGCTGACCTCAAGGTTCGCAGCCCGATTCATAACCACTACGCTACAGGTCAGGTAGTGTCTATCAAAAGCTATGTTAAACTTTGAAATCAATTATTCAACTGTTTTTTTCCCCCCCAGTAACACATTAAATTTTCTGTTTTTGTTGTTTTACAGAGTATTTGGGATGTTTGCCCACACTGAAGACCGAGAGAGTGTATATGCCTGGTTTACATTTTCACACTGGCTTGTATATGCCAATAGTGCTGTGAACCCAATTATTTATAATTTTCTCAGTGGTGAGTTTTCACTGTTTCCCCTGAATACATACAGTTCTAACCAATGGTGATGGATCAATGGCTAGAATGTCTGGAACAGTCTTGAACTATGTGAACAGCTAAGTAACTGCACAATGAGAAACATTTTCCCTGATGGATTTGTTTTGAAATCTTTTTTCCTTTTGATAGGGAATGCATGTTGTATAATTCAATAGAGAAAATTCCCTGCTTTCTTTTGTTTTTTTTCTTCATTGCCTGTAAACATAGAAGAAATGTTAAAATAGGAGGCAAGTGAAAATGTTGAGAAAGGAATACAGAATCTTAGTTATCATCTTAAAACATGACTTACAAAACTATAAAATAATTTCACTGAAAGTAAAACACCATTGCTGCACTGTTACCTTAGCCAAATTTTCTATTTCTCATGTGGGTTAACATATCTTGGGTTTATCTCCAATTTTTCTCTGACCACACAAAAAAAATGAAATTTACTTCTAAGTAACACATAACCTAATGACATGCATACATCTTTAACTAGTTTAATTTACCTTTGTTTATGAAATTCAAATGATTCTCAAAAGTAATTTAAAGAATTGTTTTATTTACAAACATTTATACTGTTGACTTTTGAAATTGAATTTAAATTAGTTTACAAGTTTACACTGTAGTCCTATCAAAACCATTGGCAACTTCTTTTCCACTTCTATGTTCAAATAGGCATCAATTTTAAAGAGAACATTCGGTAATTGATGCTATTACATATATAATAAAGTATATCCATTTTCCCAGTGTCATGTTAGGCTTTCTGGTTGTATAAGTAAAAACAAAGACAAGCAACCAGTCGATTCTATTGTTTTAAAAATAACTTTACCTGTATGTTACAATCACACACATACCCTATATGTACCTGCTTGCTTAGATCACTTTTCAGACAATCATATGGCATAAAGTAAGGCTTTTCAAAAATTTTTATTCAGTGGTTTCTCCTACATGCCTTTTTCTGCTGTAATAACTCTTGTTGCTGTGTGATGTCCAGTCATTTCTAACGCACAGTGAATTTACAGGACAAAGTAGAACTGTCCCAGAG
Organism: Chrysochloris asiatica; assembly: GCF_000296735.1. Taxonomy (NCBI): domain Eukaryota; kingdom Metazoa; phylum Chordata; class Mammalia; order Afrosoricida; family Chrysochloridae; genus Chrysochloris; species Chrysochloris asiatica. The sequence continues at coordinate 6,718,599 of NW_006408537.1, forward strand.
GGTTTCTACAGTATAAGCCTTATGGAACCATACCATCAGTTCTTTTCTCCTGCATAACTGCTGGTGGTTTAGGACTGCTGCCCTTTTGATTAGCAGCCACACTGTTAATCATTGTGACACTAGGGTTCCTTCACCTAATCCTTGTTGTTAAGTGCCATGGAGTTGGTTTCATAGCAACCGTGTATGAGGTTTCCAAGGAGCTGCTGGTGAGCTTTGTTTTTCAAACCAACCCTGAAATCCAGTGCATTTACCCATAGTACCACACCAGGACTCCAAATCTAATTGTTGTTGATAGGTGCCATTGAGTCCCGTCAGTACCAACTCATAGCGACCCTATGCACAACAAAACAAAACGCTGCCGGTCCGGTCCTGGGTCAACCTTACAATTGTTGCCACACTTGAGCCCATTGATGCTGCTACTCTGCCAATCCATCTCACTGGGGGTCTTCCTTTTTTTCTCTGACCTTCCACCTTACCAAAAATGATATACTTCTCCAGCGACAGGTCCCTTCTGACAATATGTCTGAAGTATGAGAGACGAAGTTTGCCATCCTGGCCTCCAAGGAGCAGCCTGGTTGCACTTCTTCCAACACAGATCTGTTTGTTGTTTTGGCAGCCAATGGCACTTTCAATATTCTCCTCCAACACATCAAAAGCATCAATTTTTCTACAGTCTTTCTTATTCACTGTCCAGCTTTCGCATCCACATGAGGTTATTGAAAATACCATGGCTTGGGTCAGGCACACCTTAGTCCTCAAGCTGATATCTTTGTTCTTCAACACTTTAAAAAGCTCTTGTGCAGCAAATTTGCCTAATGCAATACATCATTTGATTTCTTGACTGAGTGTTGGTGGTTGATCCAAGAAGAATGAAGTCCTTGATAACTTCAATCTTTTCTCCATTGATAAGAATGTTGTTTATTGGTCCAGTGGTGAGGATTTTTGTTTGAGATGCAATCCATACCAAAGGCTATGCTCTTTGGTCTTCATCAGTAACTATTTTAAGTCCTCTTCACTTTCAGCAAGCAAGGTTGTATCATCTGCATATCACAGGTTGTTAATGAGTCTTCCTCCAAATCTGTTGTCATGTTTTTCTTCATAGAACCCAGCTTCTTGGAACATTTGCTCAGCATACAGCTTGAATAAGTGTGGTGAAAGACTACAACCCTGTTGCACACCTTACTTAATCTTAAATCATTCAGTGTTCCCATGTTCTGTTCAAACAACTGGCTCTTGGTCCATGTACATATTCCTCAGGAGCACAATTAAGTGTTTTGGGATACTCATATTTTGCAATGTTGTCCATAGCTTGTCATGATCCACACAATCAAAAGCCTTTGCGTGTCATTAAAGCACAGGTAAACATCTTTCTGGTATTCTGTGCTTTCAGCCAAGATACATTGGATATCAGCAGTGATATCCCTCATTCCATGTCCTCTTCTAAATCCAGTTTGAACCTCTGGAAGTTCTCTGCCAATGTATGCTTGTAGCCGTTTCTGTATTACCTTTGTTGTTGTTGTTGTGAAGTGCCATCGAGTCGGTTCCGACCCATAGCGACCCTGTACAGGGTTTCCGAGGGTGTAAATCTTTACGGGAGTAGAAAGCCTCATCTTTCTCCCGCGGAGCGGCTGGTAGTTTAGAACTGCTGGCCTTAAGGTTCGCAGCCCGATTCGTAACCACTACGCTACCAGAGCTCCTTTGGAAACTTTATATAGGGTCCTTATATGAGGACCTTTAGGAAAACTTTATTCACATAGGATATCAAGGATAGTGTCCGGTGATTTATGGATTCCATTGGGTCACCACTCTTCGGAATGGGCACAAATACAGATCTCTTCCAATCAGTTGGCCTGATAGCTGTCTTCCAAATTTCTTGGCAGAGATGAGTGAATACCTCCTGTGCCGCCTAAAATTCTTGAAAGATTTCAATTTTTATTCCATCAATTCCTGGTGCCTTGTTCTTTGCCAATTTCTTCAGTGCACCTTGGACTTCTTCTTTCAGTATCATTGGTTCTTGATTATATGCTACCTCTTGAAACGGTTAAACATCAACCATTTCCTTTTGGTACAGTGACTGTGTATTCCTTCCATCTTGTTTTGATGCATTCTGTATCATTCAATAATTTGCCCAGAGAATCTTTCAATAACAAAAGTTGATATTTGAACTTTTTCTTCAGTTCCACCAGCTTGAGATTTGCTGAGCATGTTCTTCCTTTTTGGTGTTCTGACTCTAGGTCTTTGCACATTTCAATGCAATATTTGACTTGGTATTCTTGAGCTGAGCTTTGAAATTTTCTGTTCGGCTCTTGTACATTTTAATATATTTTTCTAGAGAATTTTTTAGTTGATTGTGTCAGCAGAGCAGTTTCTTCTTCAAATTGCATTACAGGAGTAATTTCTACATGGTTTTTGCTTTGTATAACAGATTTCATCATTTCAAAAATTACTAAATACTTTTGAGAATCTTTCTATTGTTGACCATGTATATTCTTTCTATATAATTAAGGTCCCTTGGTGGAGCAAATACTTAATAGCCTTGGCTGCTAATCAAAATTTGAATATTTTGGTCTACCCAAAGATACCTTAGAAGAAAAGCCTGAGTATCTACTTCTGAAACATCCACATTTGAAAACTCTAAGGAGCCCAGTTCTATTCTGGCATACATGGTGTGGCCAGGAGTCAGAATCCATCCCACAGAAACTAGTTTAACTGCTTTTACATATTTAAAATATACCCACATCCACAAATCCATGAGATTTGACTATAAGTGAATAAAACCAACTCTAAGGATCACAAGTGAAAATCAGTCTTATTCTTTTATAGAAATACCTCATTGTTTCAAAAGTCTACCAAGCTTCCAATAAACTTAATTTCCTTTTCCTATTTTCCCCATCCTTGAAAAATATTACACCTCATTGTTAGTTTGGCTCAAGGGAACAACTTGAGTTGTACCCTATTCAGATTTGTTGAAACCTATTTTATACATAATTCCTTTTCCTTTCATGCTCCTTGGTTTGCCAGGAAAATTTCGAGAGGAATTTAAAGCTGCATTTTCTTGCTGTTGCCTTGGAGTTCACCATCGCCAGGAGGAGAGGCTCACCAGGGGACGCACAAGCACAGAGAGCCGGAAGTCCCTGACCACCCAGATCAGCAATTTTGATAACGTCTCAAAACTCTCAGAGCACGTTGTACTCACCAGCATAGGCACACTCCCAGCAGTCAATGGAACGGGGCCACTGCACAACTGGTAGACTATTTATTCATATGTCAAGGATAGCTGAGTAAAACTATTCTGTTTTTTTTTTCTTCTTTTTTAAAAATCTCTGTAAATAGAAATTTTATTACCCTAATGATCTAAAACTAAAATTACTTTGTGGATCCATTTTTTAAACAAATGTGTTCTCTTTGGAAATAAAAAATCTGTTTAAAATAATTTCTCAAGTTTTGATTTAAACATGTTAGAAATTTAACCTTCAACTGAATTTATTTCAATCTATTCCACTTTTACTTTTATATAGTATGATTTAAGTATTAAGTAAATAAGTGAACATTTCAAAATCTTTTCAATAATGTTTTCTTATTTTAATTCCTCACATTCAATTATTTTGCTAAAAAATACCAAAAGCTATCCAATGATATTCTTTTAGCAACTAAAGAAATATCAATTAAGAACTCTGAGATAATAACAGATATACATTAGTTGACTTTTATTGTTTTAAAAATCAAAGAAGACTGAAGTTTCAATGTGACAGCTGGGAGAATATTCATATATAAAATAACATTGTATTAGATATGCATATTGCTATTTTTCAAAAATATATACAAATTAATTTTATTTCTCATTCATTTTACCATTCACTTACACAGATTTCTCTCCATTACTAACTTTTTGTCTCAACATATGAGTAATGCTCCATTAAAATAAAAATGTCTACTAATCCATAATTATTTCCATCTGTAAAGAAAGGGCTAAAGAAAAACTTCAAAAATGAAATAATATGATAAAATCCCATTATTATATTCTGCTAGCCAACAGAAATGATATAGCCAGCCTGCATGGATTAAATTAAGAATGCAATTTGCAATGAAAAGGAGTGCTAGAGTACTAAATCACAGTAGAGTTCCACATCAGACAGATTAATGTACTGGATGTTTGATGATAAAAACTTGCATTTATTTAAAGTTAACATTTAAAATTATCTACCAAAAAGTACCCACAGTGTTAGGTGCTAGAGAATGAGATAGGTAGGAAATGCAAACATGACTTCAACAGAGATGTTGTCTACTGAGGGAGACATGTCCTCAAGTTTGCAAGGCATCCAATAACTCAGAGGAGCAGCTTGATGGACAAGGGCAGAAGAGCAAAGTGACCAACCACAGTCTTCCACACAGGTATATTGGTTGAAAGGTTGCATTCCTCCCACTCCCCCTGCAATTTAATTACAGTGACACCTGATGACAGCAAACTCTACCTGTACATGGGGCTGAGTACCAGTGACTTGTTCTTCACTCCCATATAAATAAACAGGAATATGAATAATTTGTACAGATTTAAAATCTGGGATTTAAGCACTAACTATTCAAATTTGTTCTTCTGAAACATTTTTCAGATTCAAATATTCATTTTAAAATTAAATTAAATTTAAAAATAAGCTCTCATAAACGAATGTTCTTCATCTCATAGAAGCAGGTGTTGTTATGAAGCTGAAACAAAGATACGGAGCATAATGTTTAAGAGACTTTTCATAGAAGATAAAACTCAATATCTTGTGTTTCCCCCCCAATACATCACTCTCAGAGAAAAGTAATACAACAAAATTATACACAGTTCATTTTCCAAATCTTAGCATTTGTGATTATTTTGTTATCATGTGCTGTTTACTACTTAATTAAAGCACAGATTATCTTTTTATTTTAGATTTATTGACACTATATTACTAAAAGTCAAAATAATATTATGGAAGCAAAGTATTATAACTCTATTCCTTCTTTCCTTTTTACATTTGAGAACCTTTATTTTTTTCTTATTTATGCTGTGTCAAAGACAATTGTAATTTTCAGACTATGATGAAAATTAGCACTTTAAATAATATGAGAAAATCTTAAAATAATATTAATTACTTGCCTTAATAGCCAAATAATATCTCAGATCAAGAGCTAAATTCTGTAGATTCTTATGTAGCTAGTGCTTACTAAAGAGAAAGGGTGTAGGAGAGAGAATGAGAGAAAGAAAGACCGGCTGTGAGAGAACCGTTGATTGTATGATTGTGTGTTAAGGACAATTTGAAAGTCAAAATATTTTGCTCTACATCAGTGGTTCTCAAAGTGTAGTTCTTAAGCCATCAGCATCAGCATCGCCTAGGAACTTGTTCTTAAGTGCAGTGGAATAGGTTCTAACTCATAGTGAGCCTGTACAGCGTTTCTGAGGAGCTGCTAGTTTGAACCACTGACCTTGTGGTTAGCAATTCAGTGCTTATCCTACAATGCCACATGAAAACTGTCACCCTTTGTTAGACCCATTGAGGAACTTTGGTAGCATAGTGATTACAAGTCAGGCTGCTAACCTTAAGGCCAGTAGTTTGAATCTACAAGCGGTTCCACAGGAAAAAGATGAAGCTTTCTGCTCCTGAAAAGATTTACAGCCTCAGAGACCCTGTGCATGGTCACTGTGCATGGTTGCTATGAGTCAGAACCGACTTCTCAGCACACCACCACCACCACCACCATTAGACCCACTGAACTAAAACCTCTGGGGATGGTTCAGGAAATTGTGTGTTAACAAGCCCTATAGATGATTCTGAAGCATCTTAAAATTTGAGAACCACTGCTTTAATTGTAACCACCTGGCACCTGTTTATTAGCCCATGTGAAATAAACTCTTTCACTGTGCAGGTATCTAAAACAAGGGCTGTCATCATCACTACTGTCCACCTGGTTGGAGGTCTGAAAGAAGAGCCTGAATATCACTGTTGAATCTCGTGTGTCTTCTCACTGAAGAGATAATCGTTTGCAAATCAATTTGCCACTGTTTAGTAAGTGCTGTAGGAAAGAAGACTAATTGCAAAGCACTTGTTTTATGATTACCTGGATAACTTGAGTATCTAACTATAACTTTCAAATCCCCAAATTTATTTATACTTCTAAAGTCTGAGTTTTGTGGAAGAGATGATTTCTAAAATGATCATTGCCTGACAGGGGGAAAAAAAAATGAAACAAAACAAAAATACCCCAAAGTCAGTACTTAAAAAGAAACTCTGGGAATGAAATAATGAACCATACGTATACAAATAACTCTTAACACATGGGTCCAGGAATCCTTCTAAGAGGTCTGGATGATTATCTTTATGGGACAAATGGCAAGGATACAGGTGTTCTGAATCCCTGCCAATCTTTTTGAACAAAGGGTCAACTTCTTACCTCGTTATGTGCTAAAGACACAAATGAGAAGACATAAAAGAAATGTATTGTGACTGTTTTATGCTTTACCTTGAATATGTATCTCTTATTTTGCTATATTTAAAAAAATTTGATGTAAATGTCATTAAATGTCTGTTATCTATGTAAATGAAAGAATAATTAGATCTAATCCAGAATTCACATCGTTTGTGCGTTTCTACAAACCCATGAAAACTTTACATTTGAATTCATCTACAGCAAAAGATAACTCCCTGGTTTTGAGGAATATGATTTCAAAAATCTGTGAAGCTGAGAGGATTTCTTGGATGGATATTAAATAGCTGCTATAAAACATTGATAAGAAGTAAAAGTGTCACACACCAAGATATTGAATTTAACTGTCAGTGTCCATTGTTTCAATGAAATTAAGGCAAATGGACTTTTTAAAAATTGTGAAGATATGCTCAAAACTGAAACACCAGATTGACCAAAACCCTGAAGCTGTTTTATGTACCCAAATTTTGAGCAGGGCTATTATAATTTTCATTCTATGTGATAATAAAATGTTTCACACTTGATATCCTTCACAATAGCTATAAATTGCATTTCCAAATAAACTGATCAGTCATTAAAATCTAGAAAGAATTTCAATTCCAATTAATTTTGCAATAGGTAACTTTTCTACTTTCTACAATACACACAAAAAAAGTAAATCCCATTAGGTTATGTGCAATTAATTTCAAATTGCATGAAACAAAATAATCAATTTTTTCAAAAAGAAACAATAGTATATGAGCAGAGTATATTGCTAATTTAAATCTATTCTATTACTTCATCTACCACAGAAGATAAGATACAAAAGCATGAAAAACCTTATTAGCTCCCAAAGTTTGAAGAGGATTTTTTTGCTACAAAATCACTACTACTAAAGACAGGGCTAAAAAGTCCCTTCCTACTTGCCACATATTTTAGTCTCTTAAATTTTATTTATAAGCTTTGGAATTAGACTGTCTCTTGAATCTCATGAAATGTATTTATATAAATGTTGTATCCCATGTGTGTATCTTCATACAATGTCACTTGTTTAACAAATAGCTTCCACATTTTTTATGCCTGATTGTGCTGTGTTTTCATGAAGAAGATTTTAAATCAAATCCAATGTGGTTGCACACCACTGCTATAAAGGATGCTCATCATGTAATTATAGGTAGAGACCACATTGAGAATTCTATAATCACATCCACACTGCCCTCTCTAGTGGATGAAAAATCTTGTTGCTGTTGATTAGATAAATTGGATATTTAATCATAATCACTGCCAAACCTTTGCAGTTGATGATTGGATTAAGTCCTCTGGCACAGTGCTTAAAGATTAAAATATTGTACCAATAAGTTATATAACCATGCTAATCATGACATAAAAGACTTTTAATGTCATTTATGAAGCAGGTATTATAGTAAAATAAGTTAAAATTAATACATCATTTTTTCATAAAAATCATGTAAAACCACCCAGATAGAATTACATTTTGGAACTTTAAAATGATTAAAGAGAATTATTCTAATTTTACCTTACAGAAATTGATTTCATGGTGATTTTTGGAATCTTATCAGACTATTAATTAGGCATTTTGCATAATTGCTTTTTCTTTATATATAGTTATAGATGTTATTTTATATACACATATATATGTATGTATATATATGTGTGTATATACTATTTATTATGTAATTTAGGACTACTTTAATTTCCTAAATTATTCTGATAGATTACAGAATCAGGTGCCAAGAATTTAAATAATGAAACACATTTTTATTAAGCACTGTATATTCTAAACTTCAACAAAGATATAGCCAAAGTAACACAACAAGGTAAATATTGGGAACCTTTCCACTAAATGTAATTTGAATTTGGGGTAGTTTTGCTATACAGAGTGAACCTCCAGTAGTAAAATCCCAAAAAAGACTAGCTATTTCAGTATTGAAAATGTTTTGCTCTGAGTCTTGTTTTGTCAGAGACCAGATACTTTGGCTTCTAAGCACTCCTACTCCTAGTTGTGTTGTGAAGTGCCATCTAGTCGATTCTGACCCATAGTGACCCTGTATAGAGTTTCCAAGGAGCAGCTGGTGAGCTTGAACCACTGATCTTGCAGTTCAAACAACTTTGCAGTCTGATGCATTAGCCCAGAACGCCACACCAAGACTCCTAGAGTCAGCCCTAAAGCAAGGTCACAATATTTTCACAAACTTCATCCAGTCCAGTAGCTATTGCATGGGAACTAGGCTCTCGCTATCTTCTGAAGTGAGCATGGCATGTATACAGTTTGAGAACAAATGAAGCATGTTGTTGTTGTTAGGTGTCTTGGAGCCTGTTCCAACAGATAATGAACTATGTATGACAGAACAAAACACCACTTGGTCTTGTTCCATCTTCACGATTTTTCCTGTGTCTCAGCCCATTTTTGCAGGCATTGAAGTCAGTCCATCTCGTTGAAGGTCTTCCTCTTTTTCACTGATCCTCTATGTCATCAATCATTATATCCTTTTCCAGGGATTGGGTCATCTGGATAACACCTACAAATCACAATCCTCACTTCTAACAAGCATTCTGTTTGTACTTCTTCCAAGATAGACTTACTTGTTCTGAAAATCATTCAATATTCTTCATAAATTGAATTAATTCTTCTTTGGTCTTCCTTATGCATTGTCTAGCTTTTGCATGCATATGAAATGAGTAAAAATACCCTGGCATTCTTAGATGGTTACCAAGGGTGGGAGGGGAGGGTCACTGGCCGGAGAGTAGATGTGTATTAACTTGGATGAAGGAAGAAAAAAATACCATAGCTTGGGTTAGGTGCACCTTAGCTATGCATAGCTGGGGAGAAAAAAATGTTACATTTCCAAAAATATCCTTTCATTTTCTTCCCAGAGTTTTTAATGTATGAGTATGTTAGTGGTCTTCGGGATTTGTGTTAAAGACTACCTTCCCAAGCCCCACCTAAGATTACTGCTTCAAACAGGAAGGGATCTGATTTTGAGAATCTTAGGCCATTGTGCTGTCAGGTCTGTGAGGGGATAGGTTTGAGAAAGTGCCACTGGTTTTATCTTCAGAAACAAATCACCAACTCTGTATCTTTTCATAGGACCAGCTCTTTAGCAAGAGTAGAAAGATAAAACTCAATTTAACAACAACAAAAACACTCTTCTAATTATAAAATGTGTTTCTTATTAACTTCAGAATGTTTGAGGTAATGTGTTAATTAACAAGAGAGAATGGTGCAAACAGAATATGTGTGGGCTTGTTAAATCCTTAACAGTGCATGATAATATGAAACTTGATTTATTGCAGATGTAGTAGGAAAAGCATCTCCTCAAAGAAGTGATGTTGCCCTTTAATGGAGTACAGATTGAAAACTTTTCTATATTGTTCAGGAATTCTGGTGTGGTGCTGTAAGATCTGCATTGGATTGAGGATCACAAGGTCGGCAGTTCAAATCCACCTGCCAGTCCTAGGAAACCCTATACAGGGTCACTATGAGTTGGAACCAACTCAATGGCACTTGACAACCACAATAGGTAGACAAAGTAGAGAAGTTGTCTATAAGGGTATCATGAGAAATAGTAATTATGGAATGAAAAACTTTTTTTTAAAATTAGTCATGTTCTTTATAAGAGATAGCATATATTAAGTTCTTAAAAGTATTGTCTTATGAGCTTTTCATGGACCTCTCTCACATAGGTATCACAAAAACTCAGTTAGATGTTGCCATCTCCATGTTATTGATGAAAAATGTAAACATCAAAGTTTAGAGAGAAAACCATTTGCAAAACACACACAGCTTGTAAATGTAGAAGCTTGAAACAATACTCAAGAGTCAAAATCTCTTGGGATATTAACTCAATGAATCTTCACATTTTTAATTCATATACATTTTATAGACATGCAATGCAAACTACATCTGTGAAAGGACTTCAAAAAGTTCATGGATAAATTTTATTATCTTTTAATTCAAATTTTCCAAGAATCTTTTGAAGCCCTTTGTTATGCTATGATGGTATAAGGTATGCTACTAGTATTACAAATACTAGCAGAGACACCCATGGTTTCAGTAGAGTTTCCAAACTAAGACAGATGAGGAAGAAGGCCTGATGAGCTACTTCCAAAAATTATCCAGTGAAACCCCATGGGTCACAACATAATATTGTTAAATATAGTGCTGGAGGATGACTCTCCCAGGTTGAAAGAAATTAAAATACACAGTAACCACAACAATGAACTTGAGCATACCAAATATTGTGGATTTGGTGCAGGACTGGGCAACACGAGTCAGAACCCACTAGAGGGCAACTAACAACTCACACATATACGTATATATGTATGTGCATGTGTTTGTGTGTATGTATATATGCATACAATATGCAGTCAGTCTGAGAATATTCCCACAAACTATATTTATTTTTGTATAAGAAACTCATATTTTCAAAGATATCCTTTCTTCACCTCTTCTTTTCAATGATATTATTTTACCTTAGTAGTTACTTCTCACTATTCTATAAATATTGTTGTTGTTAAGTGCTGTCAAGTTGGTTGTAATATATGTTGTTGTCAGGTGCCATCGAGTCAGAACCGACTCATAGCAACCCCATGCACAGCAGAACGAAACAATGTCCGATCCTGGGCCAACCTCACTACCGCTGCCACACTTGAGTCCATCAATGATGCCACCTGGCCAATCCATCTCGTTAGGGGTCTTCCTCTTTTTCTCTGACCCTCCACCTTACCCAGCATGACATCCTTCTCCAGCGACTGTCTCCTCCGGACAATATGTCCAAAGTAGGAGAGACGAAGCTTAGCCATCCTGGCCTCCAAGGAGCACTCTGGCTGCACTTCTTCCAAAACAGATCTATTGGTTCTTTTGGCAGTCCATGGCACTTTCAGTATTCTCCTCTAACACCACAACTCAAAGGCATCAATTCTTCTACAATCTTCCTTATTCACTGTCCAGCTTTCTCATCCATACGAGGTTATTGAAAACACCATGGCCTGGGTCAGGCGCACCTTAGTCCTCAAACTGACATCTCTGCTCTTCAATACTTTAAAAAGTTTCTGTGCAGCAGATTTGCCCAATGCAATACGTTGTCTGATCTCTTGACTGTTGCTTCCATAAGTGTTGATAGTTGATCCAAGAAGAATGAAGTCCTTGACAACTTCAATCTTTTCTCCATTGATAAGAATGTTGTTTATTGGTCCAGTGGGGAGGATTTTTGTTTTATTGACTTTGAGATGTAATCCATACCGAAGACTGTGCTCTTTTATCTTCATCAGTAAATGTTTTAAGTCCTCTTCACTTTCAGCAAGCCAGGTTGTATCATCTGCATATTGCAGGTTGTTAATGAGTCTTCCTCCAATCCTGACGCCACATTTTTCTTCATAGAACCCAGCTTCTCATATTATTTGCTCAGCATACAGGTTGAATAAGTATGGCGAAAGAATACAACCCTGTCGCACACCTTTCCCAATTTTAAAACATTCAGTGTTCCCATGTTCTGTTTGAACAACTGCTTCTTGGTCTAGGCACAGATTTCTCAGAAGTACAATTAAGTGTTCTGGAATACTCATACTTCCCAATGTTGTCTATAGCTTGTCATGATCCACACAATCGAAAGCCTTTGTGTAGTCAATAAAGCACAGGTAAACATCCTTCTGGTATTCTCTGATTTCAGCCAAGATCCATTGGATATCAGCAATGATATCTTTCATTCCATGGCCTTTTCTGAATCCAGAAGAACCAGGTTGTAATATATAATGACCCTATATTGGATTTCTGAGGAGCGGTTGATGGGTTTGAACTGTCAGCCTTGTAGTTAACAGTCCAGTGTTTATACTACAGAGTCACACCAGTATCCATACTTCTGTTATTCTAACAAAACTATTATTATTTTCTACCCTTCTTCCTTCCTTCCTTCCTTCCTTTCTTTCTCTCTCCCTCTCTTTTCTTTCTTTCTTTTCTTTTTGAACTAGCACCCCATAAGCTAATTGCCACACAGTCATTCTTCTTTTACTGTCTTGGGTAAATGGGAAAAGAATTGATATAAGACATGTGGATATGGAGTCTCATTAAGGTTCAATTCAGCCAGTTTTGATTTTGGTCTGCATTTCTAAAATCTCCAAGTAGTTACCGCTGTGCAATTGGGTATGGACAGAGTTGTTTAGAAATTTATATTGAATTAGCTTCATTTAGTTATAGTGATACCTCCAATAACCTCTCTACTGTGTTCTTATCTTTTCATTTCTTGCAACCTTTAAAACTAGTTATAATATCATTTCTTCAAGTCTAATTTCTTTCTTATAAAGACAGCCTTATTTGATATGGATTTGTGTAATACTTCTTTACTGGGCTTTGACCTTTCTATAAATGTATCTTGTTTAATGTCTGCTTTTGAGAACACTGTGCTTTTATTTGTATATTTGTTTGTTTATCTTTAATTATTTTCAGAAGGACAATACTGTCTTGGCAGTCTCTGTTTCTGGGAAATCCAAATTTGCATATGTGATGCCTTCAATTTGCTGACCATTCTCTGCCTTCTATAAGGCCACAAAAACATTTTCTTTAACTTGCTATAAAATAATTCATCCTAACCCTTACCTAGCCATTCTTGCTCCATTGGCCATTATTCTTTTCTCACAGCTTGGAATCATTTAGACATAAAGTCATAAAAATGTAGTGTCAAACCCATGATCATGCACTTTTAGTGGGTACTGAATCCATAAGAAGACTTATGCCAACTATGGTTGTTTTTCAGATTTCTAATTCCAAATTATAAATGGCTACTTTTCTTACTATATAGTTGTTATCTGAGTAACTTTTTGCTCTAATAAATGTTCTTTATTCAATGTGATTCGATCACTATGCATATCTCATTTCTAACTTATTTGCCAACTTTTTTATTTCTTTCTGTATTGTTGATATTTTTTCCTCTACCTTGTCATTTTTTTTCTCTTTTAGAGTTGTTGTGATGCATGAGCTAGTCCTTATGTTCCTAGTTTTGTTTTGTTTTTTTCCATGCTCATCTTGACCCTTCCTTTCTCTGTGAATGACTTACATTTTCTTTTATGGTAATCGAGGGATAATGCTGTACTTTATTTTCTTTGTTTCTCCTTTAGATCATAAAACACAGGGACATTAGCCACAACTACTTTTGTGAGCACCTTATCTGGCTAATCACATAATGACTTTCCTTTGTTTCCTAAAACTTGTTTTCATGATCCAAAGATCAGTAATATTTTTCCATTTCCCTCTTTCAATATTTACTGTAAGATCCTGAATTTGCCAGAGTGCAAACACCAGTTTTTACCCACAGCCTCTAACTCCATTTCTACTATTCTGTGGAGAATGGTCTGCAGTCTGGAGACATTGGCCATGGATCTAATATCAACTAAAAACTTTGGATAGTTGTGGAATTTATATTATGCCAAAGTTAGACACCTTGAACTATTCAGTCATTTCATAACCTATAAGGATGTAGCAATTTGGAACAAGTATAAAGGAGAGGTCCATTAATTGTCTATATCCTTCCGTATTCTATAATAATCCACAATCATAACATCAAAAGTCATTTCTGTCTTGTTTACTGCTATGCTGTTGATATTGAATTAAATAATAGCGATAATTGCATAACAATTTTCTTCCAATTTAGCATTTGGTTCTTTTTATTCTCCCAGTTACTTCCACTATGACCTCTTGAATATCTTTTCCACTATGAACAAATCACTGTATATTTTGAGTATACCCAGCACAGGCTTTCTTTTACCAAAATTTAATTTTATTCTGACAATACCAGCTTCCATTCTTTAACCACTATCAATGTGGAACAAGGGACATCATTGCTAATGTCAGCAGGACCTTGGTTGAAAGTAGAAAATACCAAAAAGATGTCTACGTGTGGTCTTTTGAGTATGCAAAGGCATTTGACTATGGGTCATAACAAATTATGAATAACATCGTGAAGAATGATAATTCTTTATTAATTAATTAGTTATGCTCACAAATCAATAGAAAAAAACAAAAATCTTTACAACTGAACCAATGAGCAACTGGACCAATAAAGGGAGAAAACATTGAAGTTGTCAAAGATTTCATTTTGCCTGAATCCACAATCAATTACCACTTATGCAGCAGTTGAGATTTCAAATGTTTTATTTCATTGGGCAAGTATACTGGGAAAACCTTCCTTAAAATGTTGAACGCCAAAGATACCACTTGGATGATTAAAGTGCACCTGACCCATGCAATGGCATTTTCAGTCTTCTCACGCACATGTAAAAGCTGGATAGTGAAAAAGAAAGGCTAAAGAAGAACTATTGTATTTGGATTGCAGTGCTAGTAAAGAATATTGAATTAACTACAGAGTGCAAGAAGAATGAGTAAATCTATCTTGGAAGAAGTACAGCCAATTCCCCTTAGAGGTGAGGATGGTAAGACTTCATCATGCTTACTTTGGACATCTTATCAGGAGGGAGCAATCTCTAGAGAAGGACATCGTGCTTGGTAAAGGGTCAGCAAAAAGAGGAAGGCTTTTAACAAGACAGATTAACACACTGTTGAATAATGGAGTCAAACAGCAATGATTCTGAGGATTACAAAGGGACAGACAACATTTTACTCTGTTATACATAAATAAGGTTGCTATGACACAGAACAAACTCAATGGTACTTAACAACAACCACCCCCATCAAACTGTGATGCAGTACCAACATGCTTCTTGATTGCCAATTTTAATTAAAAACCTGACTCTTTGACAGGCTTTACCATCACTAACCTCTTTCTGTTGACATTGTGAGTCCCTTAGTCTCTATACCCCTCCCTCACACACCTGGCTTGGAGTTCTAGTCCATGTGTAAACCACAAACCAGCTTCCCTCTTCCTTAGCCTCCTTGAAGTGAATAACTTTGATTTCCATTGTTCAGTACTGAGGCACTCTTATAGACTATACTTTGTATGTTATTATCGCCTAGGGAGGAAATAAATCCTCCACTGAAATGTAAACTATAATATCGCTGCTGTTGTTGTTAAGTGCCGTCCAGTTAGTTCTCTTAGAAACCCTTTATAGTCTTTCCAGGGAGCAACTTGTGAGCTTGAACTACTGACCTTGAGGTTCAAACCAGTCTTGTGGTCCAGTGCGTATCCAACAGTGCCACAATTGTCTACGCTAAGATAAGGACTGTATGACGATCCTTTTCTCTCACATTGTTATTCCCAACATAGTTTATTTCATCAATCCCAAAGAGAACCAGCATGCTCTTTACTTTTTATGTCCCATCTTACATTTACTTTTTCTAACAAGAGAAAAGTAAGATTATTATGATCTCATCCATTATTGTTGTTGCTGAGTGCCATTAAATCAACTTTGACTTATAGTAACTCCATGTAACAAAGTAGAACTTCCTGATAGGGTGCAACCCATACTGAAGACTGTGGTCTTGGATCTTCATCAGTACGTATTTTCAATCCTCTTCGCTTTCAGCAAGCAAGGTTATATCATCTGCATATCTCAGGTTGTTAATGAGTCTTCCCCTAATCCTGATGTCACGATTTCTTCATATAATTCAGCATCTTGGATTATTTGCTCAACATACAAACTGAATAAATATGGTGAAAGAATACAACCCTGGAGCACACCTTGCCTAATTTTAAACCATTCAGTATTCCCTTATTGTGTCTGAACAATTTCCTCTTAGTCAATGTACAGTCATGAGCACAATTAAGTGTACTGTAATATTCATACTTTGCAATGTTATCCATAGCTTTTCATGATTAAAGGAATCAAAAGCCTTTGTGTAGTCGATAAAGCTTATCATATAGCACTACTATATCAACCTTTATGACTTCCATTTCATATCTGATGACTTACAGTTTTCCTAAGTTCATACATTCTCTATTCTGATTATTAATGGATGTTTTCAGCTGATTCTTTCCATTTTGAGTTATCTTCCATCAATAAATGAAGGTCCAAAAGTTCTGTTACTTTGAGGAGGCAGCTGTTCCCCAGTGATATTTTGAGTGCCTTCTAGCCTGAGGACTTCCAGCCTTCTCACACTATGTTGTTGTTAAGTGCCATCGATTTGATTCTTAACCATAGTGAACCTGTATAGGGTTTCTGAGGAGGGACTGGTGAGTTTGAATCACCAACCTTGGGATTCAAACTGAGCTTGAGGTCTAGAGCTTATCCTACAGCACCACAATGTCAGACAATATTCCAGGGCTAATCATACAGCTTTCAATTGTTAATCCTTCTGACGTAGTGTGACTCTCCTTCTTAGTCTGGGAACTCTGCTGAATTCTGTCCAATGTGGTGGCCTCTGATGGTATTTAAAATACAAGTGGCAGAACTTTCCAACATCACAGCAACACAGAAGTCACCCATGGTATGAACAATTGGCAGACAAGTGGTGGCCTCTGCAACTGTATGAGTATTGTTATTGTTGTTAGGTGTTGTCAAGTTGGTTCCAACTGATAGGGACCCTATGTACAACAGAATGAAACATTAGCCTGATCTTTCATCATCCTCACAACTCCTGCTACACCCAAGTTCATTTCAATTGCCACTGTGCCAATCCTTGTCCTTGGGTGGGTGGGGAGGGAGAGGGTTTTCTTCTTTTTCTCCAACCCTCCACTTTACCAAGCATAATGTCTTTCTCCAGGGACTGGTTCCTCCTGATAAAATGTCTGAAGTAAGAGAGAGGAAGTGTCAACATTCTTGATTCTAATGAACATTCTGGTTGTACTTCTCCCTACACAGATTTGTTTGTTCTTCTGGTAGTCCATAATACTTTAATTATTCTTTTCCACCACCACAACTCAAATGCATCATTTATTCAGTGGTATTCCTTATTCACCATCCAACTTTCATAAGCATATGATGCTATTGAAAATACCATGGCTTGAGTCATGTGCATCTTAGACTTTATACTGATATATTTGCTCCTAAACACTTAAAAGAGGTCTTGTGTAGCAGATTTGCCTATTGCAATGTGTCTTCTGATTTCTTGACTGTTGCTTACATGAATGTTGATTGTGGAAAGACCCAAACAATATGAAGTCTTTGACAACTTCAATATGATCTCCATTTATCATGATGACATTTATTATTAATAAATGTATTGTGTCCTATAAACAAGGAGCTCTGGTAGTGCAGTGGTTACAAATCGGGCTGCTAATCTCACGGTCAGCAGTTTGAAACTACTAGCTGTTCCGTGGGAGAAAGATGAGGCTTTCTGCTCCCATAAAAACTTACAGCCTCGGAAACCCTATGCAGTGTCGCTATGAATCAGAACTGACTCCACAGCACATAACAACAACAACAACAACCTGTAAACAGGATTTTTGTTTTGTTTATATTGAGGTGTAATCCATTCTGAAGGCTGTGGAATTTTATCTTCATCAGTAAGTATTTTAAGTACTCTTCAGGTTCAGCAAGCAAGGATGTGTCATCTCCATATCTCTTGTTGTTAATGAGTCTTCCTCCAATCCTGATGTCACACTCTTCTTCATATAATCTAGCATCTCAGGTTATTTGCTTAGCATATCGATTGAATACGTATGATGACATAATTCAGTGCTGGTCTACACTTTTCTGATTTTAAACCATTCAGTATAAATTTGTTCTGTCTAAATTACTGCCTCTGTTCTCTGTACAGATTCAGCATGAACACAATCAAGTGCTCTGAAATACCCATTCCTGGCAATGTTCTTCATAGCTTGTCATGATCTACAAAGTTGAAAGCCTTTTCATAGTAAATAAATCACCTAACAACCACAACAAACATGTTCCTGATATTTTGTGCTTTCTGTCAAGATTCATATGCTTTGAGCAAAGATATCCATAGTTCCATGTCCTCTTTTGAATCCAGCTCAAGTTTTTGCCAGTTCCCTGTCAAGGTACTGTTACAGCCATTTTAAAATCATTTTCAGCATATTTTACTTGTATATTATATTAATGATATTATTCAATGATTTCTGCATCTTGTTGGGTTACCTCTCTTTGGAATGGCCACAAATCTGGATCTCTTCCAATCAGTTAGCCAGGTAGCTATAGCCAAATGTCTTGATGTAGATGAGCGAGCACCTCCATTACTGCATCTGTTTGTTGAAAGATTTCAATTTACAGTCTGTCAATGTTTGAAGCTTTTTTTTTTTTTTTTTTTTTACCACTACCTTCAGTGTAGTTCGGACTTCTTACTCCATTTCTTGATCATATGCTACCTCTTGAAACATGTCTTTTTTGCTCCAGTGACTGTATATTCCTTCCAATTTCTTTTGATGCTTTCTGCATCATTCAATATTTTACCCATATAATTGTTCAATTTTTAAAGTCAAGGTTTGAATTTTTTCTACAATTCTTTCAGCTTGAGATATGCTGAGTATGTTCTTCCCTTTTGATTTTCTAATTCCAGGTCTTTGCACATTTCATTATTAATACTAGACTTTGTTTTCTTAAGCTGCCCTTTGACACTTTCTGTTGAGTTCATTGACTAGTTTAAGAGCAAGTGTCAGATACCCTTCTAATGTCTATTTGGTCTTTTCTTTCTTTCCTTTCCCGTTAATGACCTTTTGCTTTCTTCCTGTATGATGATCTTGATTGATGTCACACTACTGCTCTTTGGTATTTGGTTATTAATGTAGAATGCATCAAATCTATTCTTAAAATGAGCTTTAAATTCAGGTGGGATATATTCAAGGTCATATTTTGGCTCTCATGGGCTTGTTTTAATTTTCTTCAGCTTCAACTTAAACTTGGATATGCAATTGATGGTGTGCTCCATAGTTTGCTCCTGGTCTTGTTTGTCTGACAATATTGAGCTTTCTCACTGTCTCTTTCCACATTTGTATTCAATTTGATTCCTGTGTATTTCATCAGGTGAGCTCCATGTGCACCTTTTATGTTGTTTAAAAAAGATATTTTCAATAATATGCTGTTGGTCTTGCAAAATTGTATCATGCAATCTCCAGCATCTTCTTTATCACCAAGACTATATTTTCCGGCTACTGACCCTTCCTCTTTGTTTTCAACCTTTGCATTCTAATCATCTGGTCATATTTTGGTAATACCTGTTAACTATCATTATATCCTGATTGCATGTTTGGTCAATTTCAAACTGCAGAAACTGGTAGAATTCTTCAATTTCATCATCACTTGCTTTAATGGTTGGTGCATAAATTTGAAAAATATTGAGATTAATTGATCTTCCTTATAGCCATGTGAATATTATCTTATCACAAACAGCATTGTACTTCAAGACAGATCTTGAAATGGTCTTTTTGATGATGAATGCTGTGCCATTCCTCTTGAATTTTCATTCCCTGCATACTAAACTACATGATTGTCAGATTCAAAATGTCCAATTTCAGGTCACTAAAGCCTAAGGTATCAATAGAGCTCCCTAATGTGAGCTCACAAACCTAGTAAAGCCCATATTTATTCTTGCTAAATTTTATCCTTTAATTTTTTGTTTTGGCATTTGGGATATAGTTTCTCATTAATCTGAAGAAATAACTGGGCTTGAAGTTTGGGAGGGCAAAAACAAACAGGATTAATTAAAAACACATAATATTCTGGCATATTTCTGTTGAAAGGTTTACATTTTATGGATTAGGTAAAAATAAACAAGTTTCACTATAGAAACATCTGAACATTTTTTAAAGGAAAGAATAATACACGACCACTAAAAACATAGTTCATGAGTTATACATACAGTTTAAAGCTCTGCTACTAGTTCAAAGGTTGGTGATTTGAATCTACCCAGAGGTACCTCAGAGAAAGACTTGGCAATTTCCTTCTGATAGGTCTCAGCCTTAAAAACCCTATAAAGCACCGTTCTTCTGAGACATACACAGTTCACATTAGTAGGAAGCAATTGAGCATTTGTTGTTGTTGCTTTATTAATAATCAGTACAATAATATATTCACCTTGAGATGTAACTATATTGACTCCTGATCTGAGGATGATCAAACTTTATTTCTCTCCTACAGACTGCCTAGCAAAGTAGTCAAATAAAAGTCCAACACCAGGGTGTTTATGGGCAAGTCAAAATGGAATTTAGAACAAGGCAGATTCCTGAGTTACCTTACATTTCAAAATGAAATGTCTTCTACATAAAAATTTCACTAATTTACTATGGTTATTACTTTTTCAACAACTGTTCTTCCTTTTTTATATCTAGCTTCTTCTGCACTTGTTTGTTTGATCCATGAGACTAGGGACCATGCCTCATGTGTGCTTTTGCATAAAGCCTTAGAAGTAGCAATCTTAGTAAGTGTTTGTTTAATGGAAATCCTAGTTTTGCCCAGTCATCACTTGTGAAAACTAGTGCCTTTCTTTTTTCTATCAGGAAAATGATTTATTTATTTGAAAAACATTAATTAAATGAAAGTTGTGAATTTTTAAGAGGAAATTTGTCAAACTTTAGATGTTAACAGCTGTTCCCCGACAAAAAAAGATGAAGCTGTCTGCTGCTGTATAGATATATAGTCTCAGGAACTCTAAGGAGTTCTACTCTGTCCTATAGGGTAACTGTGATTGAGTCGATGGCAGCGGATTTGGGTCGGATGTCAGCGTGGATGGTATAGACAAAACCCAAAGAACACAGTTCTGAGCTTCCCACCTCAATTTTAATAAAGCACAATTTCTTTTGTTTCATTTATTTTACTACATTTTTAAAAGCATAGTATATATTTATAAATTACACAATATCATTCAAAGTTACTGTAATGAATGGTTTGCTCTTGAAATTGATAAGTGCACTTGTAAAATGTCCTAAATCAATAATTGCTCGATTTGAACAGATAATTGGGTTGAAAGCGTTGTTTTCATGGACATTCGATTGGGGTTTACTAATCTGGAATGCCTGTAAATTTACTTGGGGCACAATTGTGTTTTATGTTTATTAAAATTTAATTGTCACTTAGCTCTTCTGTGTGGTGTGTTACTCACCAACTATAATTACAGATATTTTATATTTCATTGCATTTGTGTCAAATGGTTCAAATTAGGCTCTATTTTCAACCACTACACTGAATTTACACTATTATTAGACCCATTTAGATCTTGATATTTAATTCCTTAATAAAGAAGCAATATTTATTACTTTATCAAAAATTTGTTCATAAAATATTTTTGGAAATCATATTTCAGTATGAATACTTTGTGGCACTGTAGGATAAGCATGAAAGCACAAAGTAGATTTGAAACACAAAGTGGCAGTTCAAATCCACCATCCACTCTTCAGAAACCTATACCTGTTCACTTAACAACAACAGAAAGTGTGGTCATTGTTAAGTGACCCTGTTGGAATTGGCTCAAGGCACTTAACAACAACAACACTTTCTGTAGAAGCCAGGATAGTCAGACATTGTCTTTAATACTTCAGACATATTATCAGGAGGGACCAGTTCCTAGAGAAGAGCATGATGCTTGGTAAAGTGGAGGGTCAGTGAGAAAGAGGAAAACCCTCAATGAGATGGATTTGCACAGTGGCACCAGCAATGGACTCAACTGTAGCTATGATTGTGAGGTTGACATAGGACCAGGTAGAGTTTCATTCTGTTGTGCATAAGGTCACTATGAGTTGGTACTGAGGGCACCGGAAAACAACAATAACCAATACTTTCCTTTGTAATGACTATTATTGTTTTTTTTTTAATTTTGTGCTTTTAAATTTTTATTCTGAGTAGGAGCCCATAGGAGTCTTAGTACGGCTCTGTAGGATAAGCACTAGACTACTAACTACAAGGTCGGCTGTTCAAACCCACCAACAGCACACTGGAAACAGTACAGAGTGGATAGGACTTGGAACTGCATCAGTGGTACTTAGCAACAAAAAGACAACCATAGCAGAAGGAACAATTAGAACAATGAAAGGTTAAAGAGTGATTTCATCCTTTTAAAAGGAAATAACTAATTTTATGATGATATAAAATTATTTTGATATATAATATTTGCCACAGTGAATAAAACTTCCATTTGTCATTTCCTGTGATAAACTATTTAGGAGTACTTCATATTTATAGAATTCATGGATATAATGCACTCATTTTGCAGAAGCATCAGTAAAACTTCTTACATTATCATTTACTTAAATTTGCTTAGAGAAAAACAGAGTTAGGTTTTCAGTTTGCTAACCTCCAGCGTCCGTGATTTTCCATTACATACTCAGAAAGCAATGAACCCTGGAGATGCATTGGGTTAAGTGATCAGCTGCTAACAACAAGGTTTGTGTTTCAAATCCTCCATCTGTTCCATGGAATGAAGAGGTGCAGTCCACACCTTAAAAGATTTATAGTCTGGGAAACCTTAGGGAGCAGTTTTACTGTATCTTGTTAGGGTTGATAGGAGCCAGAATCAATTTAGTGGCAATGGGTTTGGTGTGGGTGAGTATTTAGAAAGCAAAACGTATTATAACTTTTTGTTCTCATGTAAAATAGGCATGAATAATAAACAATAAAAAAAAAAAAAGGCTTAATGTTGTAACTGTATACACAAAACTCCTGTTTCCCATTTCTAGGTGATCAGTTAACCGCAACTATCTTATCTTAATTTCTTACCAAACAACATTGTATATTACATAACATTCATTACAGAAAGGTTACCAGGATGATTCTAACACGGAAGCCTCATGACACTCAAAGATAGATTATGTGCTACAGGCTCTTGCGAAGAAGAGCAGAATCAAAGGAAGGCACATTGCTATTCTCTGAAATAAATAATTTCTCTCATTGAGGTTAGGAGAAAAGCAGTTGTCAGGTGATGAACAAAGAAGTGGAACAGAGTGTTCACAGTGGAACAGAGAATGAATGAGGTTATCATTATTTGTTTTTTTACACTGTAGCTGTGTTTGGAAGGTTTGTGTAATTGTAACCCAAATTACACAATTTATAAGCATGCTGGGGTTTGTGGCACATGTATATAATTTTCCTTGTTTGGGAAGATAAGGCACAACAATTCAATTCTAATTGAACTTGTATTTCCATTACATATTTATTTTCTATATCCTCAAATGACATGAATTGCCTCAGTAAGATTTATTAATGATGTGGAAACTGAGCATGCTCAAGTCTCTAGGTAAATCTTGGGTTGTATTTGGGAGGGTTTTAAATAGCTAAGTATTATAGATGGAAAACAAAACAAAATGTTCAGCGTATTTGGCCTCTGGCCTTACTTAGAAACATAGTATGTGAGATCAGCACACGCAGAAAAAAGGAACTGAATTTGAACATAGTTAGGGAAGTTCACAGCTCAGGAAGGATTGGTAAGGAAATGGTGATATACAAAGCTCACTTAAATCAGTAATGCTATTAGGAAACCAGAGCAGAAGCTGAAGTTCTATTCTCTACAGATACGGCTAGAAAGGTGGTTCGAGTAAATAGATCTCTGGTTTTACAGATGAACAGCCCCAAGTTACCCAACATGATAGTCTTCATTTTCTTAGGTAAGTAAACTGTACTTTTAGTATATCTGAATTCATAATAAAGGCAATTATTTAAACCAGACATAATTCCATCTACCTCACTGCTGATTAAGCTGACAAGGATTCAGAATATATAGTATCAGTTGCAAACTTATATGTTAGCATCCTTTGTTACTCTTTAAAAATGGTAAACTTGATTTTACTCATTTATTTCTAATTCTATGGAAAATGCACAATTTGAGAATTTTAATACTCAGGTTGTTTCTGTGTTTTCATATGAAGTGATCCAATTATGTATTAGAATTTATAGAATTCACCTATCTATAGACTAGAGTCTTTTAGAAATAAAATCTTCCAGTTTCTATTTACAAATTAGAAGATGACAAATTATAAATTACTATTTATTTTTCTCATTTAAAATATTTTAAACCATTTGAAGTACAGCAGATAAATGTAAACCATTCAGTTCCCCTAATTTTGAAGCATTAATATTTACTGACCAGAAGCTGTTTGGTACAACAAAACAATGTTACATCAGATGTTCCACATTTCAGAAGTGGAAATTATTTATTCCTCTTAAACTAAGTTCTATGAATGTATTGTAAAATATTGGTGGAAAAAATAGAATTTGCTTGCATTTAAAATAGATTATATAGAGCGATACTTTGCTAGATATGTTATTGGAGACACTTTGATATCTTAAGCATTATGTAGAATCTAAATATTGAATGCAGGAAAGGGGATATTGATGATGGTAGTTGACTGTTAATAATGCACTAATAAAAAATAAGGGTAACATATTTCCTGGTTATTCTAAAATTGTAGATATATATAAAAAAGCATAATTGTGAGCAAGAAAACAAAGGTTATGCTAAGTCACGTAAATATAAAAGACAAGTAAACATAAATCAAACCAAAGAAAATCAAGTCAAGAAGAAAAGGAATCTTTTATATACTTTCAGTTTTTCTTTAGTTTAAATAATAGTTCTTCAGTGCTCCAAAAATGTGTTCCTCATATGTATTTCTAATAATTTATTTCCTTATGTATTTTATTATAAAGATAAATCTAGCAAGCTTTAATTTTTACAGATTAGGTAGCAATATGACAGAATACAACAAACACATCACATAAGACATTGCCAAGTTAAATAAATGAAGCTGTCACTGAATACATGGAAAACCAAAAAACTGATATGTCAATTTCCACTCAACAAAAAAATGAGATGCCACATTCGTCATCATGTCATTGACATGCAGAGTCAATGACAAGTAGTACACATGGTCCAATAAGAGAAGAGAAGTTTCTTCTCTTATTGGACCATGTGTACTACTTGGTGGTAAGGAATAAGAAAAGATTTCAAAATTTTACTTGAAGTCTTTGTCATCAAAAGTGATTCATAATATTCTCATTTCCCCCAAAATTTAATACATTTGATTCTGATCAGAACATAATTAGAAATTTCTTTTATAAAGAATATAGGTAATCTACACTGTCTCAGTAACTCATGGTGATTTCCATGTTTTTCTATGGATTGATTAAACTAGTGCCATTTTGTATACTTTCAGAGTCAATTTGAGTGTGACACAGTCAATTACCATTGCAATTTGTCTAGTTATTTCTGGAACATTTTACCTTTCATTTAAGATAACTTATAAATATCTGGAAGATGTTATTTTCATTAAACATGATCAGTTACTTATCTCCTGGCATTGTGCAATAGGATAAGTACTGAACTGCTAACCACAAGGTTGGTGGTTCAAACCCACCAACCTCTTCTCAGAAACTCTACACAGGCTCCCTATGAGTCAGAAGGCATTTAACAATAACAACATCTATAGATAATCAAAAACACACTATTAAGTTTAATGCATGTTGACCCATACTATTTAATATCCATAATACACCATTGTGTTTGGAATATAATTATGAATAACATCATGCCTGCCCAGTAAAACCTTATAACCCAGTGATAGATACATAAGCAGATAAACATACATTATATATATATATATATATCATATACATATATGATATATATATATATATATATATCAGAGGAAAACGAAAGTGAGGCCCAACTAGATAGCAGAGTAAATGCGTGGCTTAGTGTAAGATAATATGGGACATTTGGAAAAGTAGAAATACCTAAGATCTTCTAGACTGCACTTGTTGAGGAATATGAGAATGTTGTTCTGAAGACTGAATCAAAGGATACAGGCAGAATCAAAAGATGTGGTGGAGAATGTCATATTAAGTTTATCAGGGGATATTAAAACCCTATTTGAATAATACAAAACCAGAGGCAAACTGACTGAGTTAATCAAATATCCCCAATGGGACTCCATGAACTGCATAAGAATGGATATGAGAGAGTGAAGTTAAGAATGAAAAGGAAGTTTATCATGAACTTCCGGTTTTTAGTTTGCATGCCAAGGTGAATGATGGAATTGCTGATGAATTTGCATAGTTCATCAGAGGGTGATGATGATGAGGAGGACAATGCTTAAACAATTTATAGTAGTGTGTATGGAACATTCAAGTGGTCATAGTGGCTATGCTCATGATTGGAGTACTAGAAAAATACTGAAATTGAGTTCTACATTTAAGAACCATCAGACTATGGTGGCGATGGTGTGTGCAATGGTGTTAGTTCCAACTCATAACGACCCTACCTAGGGTTTCTGAGGCTGTAAATCTTTACCGAAGAAAATCTCATCTTTCTCCTGCTGGTAATTTCGAACTGATGACCTTGAGGTTAGCGGCCCGACTTGTAACCACTATGCTATAGATGGTAGTTAAACTCTTCAGAATGCATAGAAATATTCACAAAGAATGTGTAAAATAAGAATGAGAATAACATATGGACAAAATCTAAGCTAAAAATATACTTTAAAGGAAGAGAAAGCAGATCCATTCAATAAAAACTTTGAATATTGTCCTCATCATAGGATTTGAAATGGTGCAAATGGTTAAGGGTTCTGCTATTAGCTGAATGGCTGGGGATTCAGAGGCTTCTTAGAAGAATGGCCTAATGGTCTACTTCCAAAAGATTACAGCTACTGAAGACCCTGTGGACTGTAGTTCTGCTCTGAAACATATAAGGCAGAATTGACTCAAAGGCAACTGGGTTGGTTGTTTTGGTTTGGGGTAAACAGTAGATAAATATTAAGAGAAACAAAAATAAAGGTTGCATAAGGAGGAATTTCAAAGACAAAATGTCAGTAAAATTCCCAATGGTGACATAAAACCTTAAAACTATTAAAATTGATGCTACAGAGGTCATGAGGGACATTTTTGAGAGCAGTTTCAATGGAACTCTGGTGATAAACATATATGATAAATAGAGGAATGAATGAGCAGTGACTAGAGAGAGCAAATGTGGACTAGTCACTTAAGAATCAGAGGCAACAGAAAAATAAATTTATACCTAGAGGAGATGTCATGATTCAGTCTCATGTTCTAATTATTTTTGTTACACTTTATTTTTCACAGTTCTTTCATTTGTCATTCATAACTTAGATTTAAGGCACACAGTTGCCAAACTGTCATATTGAACATGTTGTTGTTATTGTTTTTGCAAGCTATGGTGCTATGCTTGGAAAATGAATCCAATTCTCAAACCACAGATTGCATGCATTTAAGAGAGCAGTGCCTAAGTGATACAGATGGATGTAAACATGAATGGAAAACAATAGAAGATGCCTGCAATGTTTCAGGTAAAACAAAGAGCTTAAAAAAAACACACAATGATTTTTTAAAAATAGATAAAACTGGAATTTGATAATTTATATATCATTGAGGAATTAAATACTAACTTGATGTTCACTGTATTCACCTTAAAATGCATATTAGTGAATTTAATTCAAAAAGGACATTTTTAATCATTTGAGCCTTCTGCGGTATTGACATTGATAACTTTACAAAAGGTTTGGATTATGTTCTTATGCATTTCACCTTTACAATGCTACAGTTATATACATAGTCTCAGAAACATGGCAATACATAGTTTTTCTTAAAGGTGAGTATGTCAATGATAAAAACATTTATCATGTTCAAAGGCATTGTTTATTTACTTGTATACAAAATAAGTTTTATACTCTTACAACATGCACACTATTTTTCCTTTTAAAAACAAGAACAAGTTCAAATATATCTTTGTGTTTATTGTATTTTCCATCGGAAGGATTTGAAGGGAGGTTCAAGGAGTGGATAATGTAAATATTACACACTATAATATTTTAGAAAGAGAAAAGAACATTTTGAGGACATCCTGAGGACAGCAAGTAGCTGAATAAAAACCAAATGACAACAGTATCATACAACTTCATTTACTAGGAAAAGATATGATAAATTGGCTGTTTTTGTTGGATGCTATAATGTGATTTCAACTCATGTAACAGAGAAGAACTGCTCTATAGGGTGGTTATTTTTTTGTTTTTGTTTGTTTTTTGGCTACAATATTTACAAAAGATGTTTGCCAGGTCTTATTCCTATGGAGCCACTGGGTGGGTTTGAACTGCCAACATTTTTTTAGCAGTCAAGCACTTAATTATTGTACCACCAGGGCACCTTTGATAACATTGATTACATAAATGTTATATTGGATTCCTGGTATGGTATTCAGGGTAAGCACTGGACTGATAACCACTAGGTCAGCTGTTTAAGCTCACCAGCCACTCACTGGAAACCATTTACAGGGTCAGTGTGAGTGGGTACCAACTCATGAGCACGTAATAACAACAACAAATAATATATTGCCCTAATATGATTATTTCAAACACTCATTAGATGATAGACTGTATCACCATAAGATATGCACTAGACTGCTAACTTCAAGGTCAGCAGTTCAGATCAATCCATCACCCCTTGAAACCATATACAGAGTCACTGTGAGTCAGAACTGACTTGAAGGCATATAACAACAACATTCTTCATAAAATAATTTAAATCAATTTGTGTTATGAAAAGTATGATGTTATGAAAACCTGGAGTATGTAGTATGTGGATTCTAAAAGGGAAAACGAAGACACATTCTTCCTTAGCTCACTGCTTCTTCATTTACTGAAGAATAGATAGGGCACTGCTCATGACTCTTGTCTATCTACCTGTGCTCATTTCATCACTCATAAGGAGTAGGGTAGCATGGTAGAAACAACGCCTACCATTCTAGAGATGCCCATGTTCATAGTCTCCACCAGCAGAGCTCCTGCTCAACAACCTGACCTCAAGGGATTAGGTAGGGTTTGAAGAGAAGCAAAGACATTCTGTTGGCACCATGACTGCTAACCAAAGGTCAGCATTTCCAATCTGGAAGATTTAGCAATCTGCTTAAGTAAAACTTTACAGCTTTGAAAACCCCATGAGGTAGCTTGACTCAGTCCTATAGGTTCACTGAGGA
Source organism: Chrysochloris asiatica (assembly GCF_000296735.1). Lineage (NCBI taxonomy): Eukaryota > Metazoa > Chordata > Mammalia > Afrosoricida > Chrysochloridae > Chrysochloris > Chrysochloris asiatica. The sequence continues at coordinate 6,747,859 of NW_006408537.1, forward strand.
GTCCTGGTGTAGTGCTGTGGGTCAATGCACTGGACTGCAAAATCAGTTTGAACCACATGGTCAGTGGTTCAAGCTCACCAATCACTCCTCAGAAACAAGGTCACTATGGATTGGAACTGACTCAACGGCACTTAACAACAACAACATAGGGTCACTCAGTTGAAATCTAACCAATAGAAATGGAAGCTTTGTGATGGAGGGAGACAGAGAGGGCTCATTGTAGACTCTGCCTTTGAGGGAGTACATGCAATGTTCTTACTCCAAAAATTTTAATGACTGTATAATCTAACATTCATACTACTGTTCAGGAAAAAGTTTCACAGGAATAATTTGTTCAAATAACATAATAATTTTAAGATGAGACAGAAGAAAATGATTTGAAAAAATGTTATGTGCTTTGGTGCTGAAGTTCTTTCCTGCATTTTGTGAGGCAAATTTAAAATGAGTTTTTAAAATATCACATTCAATGTTACATAAATGATAAACTATTTATATATTTCAGTACACAAAGAGCAAATTATTTGCAGTAAATTGCACTAAATATTTGCATAATTGCCTCATGCATGAAGCTAAAAGTGTAATGTGCTCAAATGCACAAATTAAAGAAATTCAAGCACTTTTCTTAGCAAAATGAATAAAAGAAAAAATGTTCAGGTATACAAATATGACTCGCTAATGTAAAGCAAAAATGAAATATGCATGATTATAAATTACTCATTCATTTATTCAATAAATATTTATTGAGCACTTCCTAAAATCAGGACTGCTTTATTTCTTATAAATTTAGAGCCACCTGCACATATCCTATTAAATCTTAGAAATGCATGCAAAATAAAATACAGATAAAGAAAAAATATTTAATAAAATAACCAAGCTGACAAAATAGTTAAACTTACTAGATTATTCTATTCACCTAGTATTAGGAATCCTGGTGTGCTGCTGTAGGATAAGCACTGGACTACTAACTGCACAATTGGCAGTTCAAACCCATCAACTGCTCTTCAGAAACCTTATACAGGGTTGTATTGAGTCGGAACCCACTCCACGACACTTAGCAAAAACAAAAACAGGTAACAGTATAGCAGCTCTGGCTATTACTGAAGAGCAACAAATTAGGCTTTCTAAATGGGATAAAAAGCTATTTTAAATGTAGAAAGTGTCTATCCATTTTAGAAAGCACAAGAATGAAAAAAAATCACAATAGAAATAGATGCCATACTTACAAACTCAGTTAGATGGACACCTGCTACTCCAGATAATCTTCCTATACTAATGAGTTACTTAGTAATTTATTAACGTTAAAAGCCTTTGGGGAGGGTGACTCAAAACTATATTAGGGCTTGGTATCTGAAGTATTATGTGTTTGACTGTGAAATCCAGGTAATCCTTGCAAGATGAAGGATCCATTGATCTGTAAGCTGGGCATCCAGTCTTTAGTGAAAAGCAATTTTCTATTTGAAGAATGTCTCTGCACTGATGGCCTTTATTGTACTGCTATCAAATTGCTTGGGAAACAATGCGTCATTACATCAGGTAACACTTTGCTATATAGAATATTTACAGTCCAGAGAAGAAAAGCACAATTTCAAAATTAGCCACACTTATGGAATTGACTAAACGGTAACAGATGTAATGGATTCACTCTTATGTGACAGGATTTTGTGAGCTATAACCTCAGTAAATGCATAACATATTCTGTAATTACTTAGTTCAATTTCAAGTTTCATTAGAAGTATAGATTCACTCAATCAACACATATGATTGTGGCTTTACACTAGATCCAGATGATAAACAACAGGGAAAGCTTCATCTCTTTTGTTAGGAGATCAGAATCAAACCCAGCAGTCATTCCTTGGAAATTCAGGGTTGCTATGAGTCAGAACCAACTTGACAGTACTTAACTACAATGGCCCAAGGTACCAGAAGCCCTGGTGGCACTGTAAGGTAAGTACTGAACTACTAACTGCAATATTGCAGTTCAAACTCACAAGGAGTTCCAAGAGAAAAATGAGGCTTTCTGCTTGCATAAAGATTTACTGCCTTGGAAACCATAGGCAGGGTTACTACGAATCAGAATCGACTTGATAGCACTGGACTTGTGGGGTTTTTTGGTATTTGTTCTTTGATAACCCAAGGTACCAGGATAACCCTACAGTAGTGGTCATCAAACAGATCTTGATGTACACTTGAGGGTACACAAAGACTTCCCAAGGGATATGTGAGAACAAATAATTGTTAAGCAATCAGTTTTCTGATTCTGAATGTCATCATATACTTTTTCTAATCAGCTTGGGAATGTGCTTGCTGTTATACAGTTCTTGCATCTTATTGTATAAGCAAACTTCTCTCACTTTATAAGAGAAAAGTTTACCTCTCACCTACCTTGAAGTGTCCCACAGCAATGCAACTGCTCCAATAATCCAAGATAGACTCATTGAATAATTTTATTTTTTTTAACTTGCCTTTTCTTAAATTTTATATGAATGGAAATATAGTATTGCTTTTTGGGTTTGACCTCTGATCGATTTTATTTAGCATAATGTATTTTAGGCTCAGATAAGTTTGGGTCAACTCTTTTTGGAATGGGCACAAATATTGATCTCTTCCAATCAGTTGGCCAGATAGTTGTCTTCCAAATTTCTTGGCAGAGATGAGTGAGTGCCTCTTTTGCCACCTCACTTTCTTGAAAGATTTCAATTTTTATTCCATCAATTCCTGGTACCTTGTTCTTTGCTAATTCATTCAATGAACCTTGGGCTTCGTCCTTCAGTATTATTGACTCTTGATCATATGCTACCTCTTGAAATGGTTGAACACAAACCATTTCCTTTTGGTACAGTGACTCTGTATGTTTCTTCCATCTTCTTTTCGAGCTGATCCCTGAAATTTTCTGTTCAGTTCTTGGACCTCCTCATTTCTTCCATTTGCTTTAGCATCTCTACACTGGAGAGCAAGTTTCAATGTCTCTTCTGACATCCATTTTGACCTTTTCCTTCTTTCGTGTCTTCTCAATGACTTTTTGCTTTCTTCATGTAAGATGTTCTTGATGTCATCCCACAACTCTTCTGGTCTTCGGTCTTTAGTTGTTTAATGTATCACATCTGTTCTTCAGATTATCTCTAAATTCAGGTGGGATATATTCAAGGTCATATTTTGGCTCTCATGGACTTGTTTTCATTTTCTTCAGCTTCAGTTTGAATTTGCAAATGAATCATTGATGGTTTGTTCCATAGTCTGCCCCTGGCCTTGTTTTGACTGATGATATGGAGCTTTTCCACCATCTCTTTCTGCAGATGTAGTCAATTTGATTTCTATATATTTCATCTGGTGAGGTCCATGTGTATAGTCGTCTCTTATGCTGTCTAAAGAAGGTATTTGAAATGAACAAATCATTAGTTTTAAAGAATTCTATCATGCATTCTCTACCATTATTTCTATCACCAAGGCCATATTTCCCAACTATTGATCCTTCCTCTTTGCTACAAACCTTTGTATTCCAACCACCAGTAATGATCAATACATCTTGATTGAATGTTTGATCAATTTCAGATTGAAGAAGTTGGTAGAATTGTTCTATTTCATCCTCACTGGCTTTAGTGGTTGGTGTGTAAATTTGAATAATTAGTGGTAGTAACTGGGCTTCCCTGTAGGTGCATGGATATTATTCTATCACAGACAGCATTGTATCACATGACTGGTCTGGATATGTTCTTTTTGACAATGAAAGCAACACCATTCCTCTTCAATTTGTCATTCCTGCCATAGTAAACCATGTGGTCATCAGATTCAAAGTGGCCAATACCAGTCCATTTCAGTTCACTAATGCCTAATATATCGATGTTTATGTGTTCCATTTCATTTTTGACAACTTCCAATTTTCCCAGGTTCGTACGTCATACAGTCCATGTTCTGAATTTCAATGGATGTTCACAGCTATTTCTCTTCATTTTGAGTTGTGCCCCATCAGCAAATGAAGGTCCTGTGGGCTTTTTTCCCACAAGCTTTACTCCATTCGCTTTATCATGGACAACTCTACTTTGAGGAGGCAGCTCTTCCCCAGTCTCATTTTCAATGCCTTGCAACCTGAAGGGCTCATTTTCTGGCACTATATCTGACAGTATTTCTCTGCTATTCAAAAGGTTTTCAGTGACTAAATATTCAGAAATAGTTCATCACTCTTTCTTCCTAGTCTGTCTTTGTCTGGAAGTTCATCTGAAACCTGTTCACCATGGGTGACCCTGCTGGTATTTAAAATACTGGTGGCATAGCTTTCAGAATCAGAGCAACTCACAAGTCACCACAGTACCACAAACTGACAGATGAGTGGTGGCCATTTGTTTTTTTTTTAACAAAACAGCATCTTTATTTTATAAATGTGAGGGGAGTTAAAAAAGTTTGTGGAAAATGGAATTAAAAGACAAAAATGTAATCATGTCAATGACATCTTTTACACATTACTAACTGAAGAAAAATGAGTGCCCTTGTAAAGAATAATGAGCGAACAGAAAGAAGTGAGGTGGAGTCAAATCAGGACCGCAAGGTGGATGGATGCCTAATGACTTCCCATGGAAACTCTTGCAACGCAACACTGTCCTTGTTTGATGAGAGGAATGAACAGGAGTATTGGTGAGGTGAAGGCCTCTTTGATAAAGTCTTCCCAGATGGTTTTCTGCAAAATTCTGGCTAACTTTCTCAACATATTTTCATAATAAGCAAATGTTATTAATCTTTGACCCTCCAGAAAGTCAATGAGCAAAATGCTTTAAGCATTTAAAAAAAAAACAAAAAACCATTGCCATGACCATTGCTCTTGCCCAACCTGTTTTTACATTTACTAGACCACTTCTATCTTTTGAAGACATGCTTTGACTGTGCTTTGTCTTCAGGATCATACCGTTTCATCTCCTGTTACCATTTTTCAAAAAAATGCTGCAGGATATGGAACCCACTTGTATAAAATTTCAGCTGAAAATTGCTTGTCTGCAGTTGATCTGGGTGCAACATTTTTGGAACTATGAAGTAGAATTCCTTAACTTTTTCAGCCATACTTCTGGTAAGCGGATCCAATTGAGATACATATGGTATTGGCTACTGTTTCTGGTGGTAATCACTGGTCGTTTTCAGTGAGGACACACACATTTTTTTCCTCACAAATTGATGTGGATGGGCTGTCACCATGAGCTTCATCTTTAACATTATCTTTAACATTGTCTCCCTTCTTAAAAGAAGTTACCCACTTGTAGACTGCCGATTTCTTTGGGGCACTGTCCCCATATACTTTTTGTAAAGCATCAATGATGTCACCATTCTTCCACCCAAGCTTCACCATAAATTTGATGTTTGTTCTTGCTTCTATTTTTGCAGAATTCATGTTGCTCTGACAGGGGCTCTTTTCAACCTGATGTCTTATACTTCTTAATGCCTCACACGAGATCCTAAATAAAGGATTAAAAGTGGCAACTCCTGTCCAAAAGGCAAGCAAGGCTCCTCTTCTCTCCTTAATCTGAGGTGTTTGGAATTCTGCAAAAGAAAGTAGAAAATAAGTCTAACTCATCTGGATCTGGGTTTTTGTCTCTTTGGAAAATACAACATTGGTGAGAGAAGTAGAGAAGGAAGCCTACATTACAGTGCCCAACGGCTGGTCTTCCCCTAATAACTAAAACCGACACCAAAGAACACTTACGTATTCCGCCTGAAGCGCGCGGAACTTTGGCCATTTGGTTTTAAGTGGAAAAAGTCACTTTCAGTTTCGAGATGTGTATGTGTAGTAGAACCCTCCAGGGGTAGGGGTGGAGTGTCCACTCACTCAGGCATCCCCTCTAGTCACCAGAATGGAGGTGCGCAGACAGCAAGAGACCAATGAACAGATACCCCCAAAAAATGTCCACACCTGTATCTCTGCAGTTGTCAGGTGTTTGTGGCTGTTTTGATCCTTATCCCACTTGGTCTTTCCCAAGATGTCGGTTCCAGGAACAGCTGAGTGTCTTGAATTAGAAAGCAATGGATTTCTTGATTCTGCTACAAATTCCCCTAGCTGTAAGCCTTCTAAACTTCTAAATATTTCTTTATATGTGGTTCAGCATTCTGAGCCTGCTTGGTCTGGTATTTTGTGTTGTTGCTGATGGAGCTCCTCACTGCACATCTACCCGATCCTCCATATCACTATTTATGTGTTCCATTTTATTTTTGACAATTTTCAATTTTCTTAGATGTATGCTTTATCATTCCATGCTCTGATTATTAATGGATGTTTGTAGCTGTTTCTCCTCATTTTGAGGAGATACTGAAGATACTGAACGATTTGCTCCATTCATGTCATTATGGTCAACTCTACTTTGAGGAAGCAGCTCTTTCCCTGTCATATTTTGAGTGCCTTTCAAGTTGTACTTCATACAGCCAGAGGGGCTCATCTTTCTGACACCATATCTGGCAATATTCCTTTGCTATTCATAAGATTTCAGTACCAACCATTCGGAATTAGTGTGCCTCTCCTTCTTCTGAGTCTGTTTTAGTCTGGAAGCTCACCTGAAACCTGCCCACTAAGTGTGACGCTGCTGGTATTAAAATACCTATAGCTTCCAGCAGCACAGCAATATGCAAGCCACCACAGTACCACAGCTGACAGATAAGTGGTGGAAATATATATTTAACTTTCTAAGGCAATGAAATAAGGAAATGAAATACAGACTGTGAAGTACTATTTAGAAAACATTTTTTTTTTTAAATAAAAACTCTATTTGATTTCCAGAAACAACTCTCAAAATTCAGTACAAAAACCAAACCTCAATTTAAAAAATTATTTTGGAATATTTTTGTAGTGTATGCTTTAAACTTTAAAGCATATAAACTAAAATAATAGTTTAGAATCTTTTTATAGAATATATGTTTAACTTTATAAAAATATTTCAAACTATTTTTTCAAAGCTAGTGAAATATTTTATCTTCCCACCATCACAAAAGTTCCATTTGCTACACAGTTTCACTAGACTTGATGCCTTTTTCCATCCTAAGATTACATTGTGGTTTTAATTTGCATTTCTGTAAAGTGTAATAGCCTCAGAAACCCTATATAGGATCTCTATGAGTTTGAAATGACTCAAGGGCACCTAGCAACAACAAAAATGATTGACAAAGAAACCCTGGTGGTGCTGTGGTTAAAGCGCTCTGCTGCAGACTTTTAAGGTCAACACTTCAAAGCTACCAATCACTATCATAAAGATTTACCCCTTTAAACACCCTATGAAGCAATTCTATTCTAATCTACAGGATTGTATGACTCTGTATCAACTCCAGACAATGGGACAAGATTAATAATGTTGAACATCTTTTCATAAGTTCATTTGCCTTGCAGTTATACAGTCTCTGGTAAATTATTTCTTTAAAATTTTTGCTCATTTTCAAAATTGGGTTATGGTCTTCTTACTGAATTTTGAGAGCTCTTGTTAGAAATAAAATTAAAGTTTTAATCAAAATAGATGCTTTCTAAATTAGTATTCTTCAGTCTGTATTTCACGTCTTTCAATATTTTAAAATTTTGATGATGTACTGTTTATTTTTTATTAATCATATTCTTCATGTTATATCTAAGAAATGCATTTAACTTGCATTTACAGAGATATTTTCATATGTTTTAGAAATTATGTAGTTTAGGTTTTACACTGGGTCTGTGATTCATTTTGAGTAATTTTTGCATGTGGTACAAGCTATAGGTCAGATTCCTACACCCTTCGATATGTATATCCAATTGTTCTAATACTGTTTCCTGAAAAAACTACTAGTTTGACCTTTTTGAAAAATTAATTAGCCATGTAATTGTAGATTCGTTTTTAAATTCTACTTTCTATATGAGGGGGTTTCAAAAAGTTCATGGTAAAATTTCATTCTCTCTCTCTCTCTCTCTTTTTAGCTTTTTATTGTGAATTGAATGAAGGTTTACAGAACAGATCATCAGTTTTACCTTCAACAATTCTTACACTTAGTTTCGTGTTTTCATTTCCTCATTCTTTTCCAATCCTTCTCAACTTTGGCATTGGGTAAATGCTGCCCAATTTATCTCAAATGGTTGACCATTCTATGGTGTATATACCTCACTAGTGTTTTGGGCCCCCATATGGCAATCATTTGTCTGGCTGAAAATTGAACCACTGTGGTGAGTTCACTTCCAGACCTGAAAGGTTACCAAGGGCCATTGTCTTGGGGGTGCACCAATATGATTTTGAGTTTTGTTCCAGCATCATTCTTTAAAGAGAATGAAAAACTCATCACTAACTTAAATGGAAAGGGAGCCTGATAAGCAAAGCATTACTAAAAAATAACAAAATAAGAGGACTTTTACTTCCTGATATCAAACCCTACTACACAGCTCAATAGTCAAAACAGGCTGGTACTGATACAGTGAAAAGCACAAAGATCATATTAACAGATTAAGAAACCAGTAATGAATCCAATCATCTATGATCCACTGATCTTTGCCAAATGACCAAAATACATTAAATGGAGAAAAAATAGATTCTGTATTAAATGGGAAAACTGGATGTCCATTTGCAGAAGAATGGAATATCTTGCACCATACACAAAAATGAAGTCGAGATGTATCAAAGACTTCAATGTAAACCTAACATTATAAAGGAGTCCTGGTGTGACCCTGTGGCTTAATGTGCTGGAATGCAAAGTTGATTTGAAATGCAAGACTGGCGATTCAAGCGCATCAACAGCTCCTTGGAAATCCTATATGGGGTTGCTATGAGTCGGAACTGACTCTATGGCAGTTAACAACAACAACAACAACACTCTAGAGATCATCAATGAAAAAAATAGAGACAAACCTAGGGGCTCTGATATATGGCATTAGAACACTATCAAACATAATTGAAAACACACAAACAGCAGAAGACAAACTAGATGACTGGGAACTCCTAAAAATTAAACACCTATGTGTATTTTTCAATGCCTAGACAGACGTTGTTGTCAAACATTTTTTTCCCAAATTGTGGGTTTCCTTTATATTCTTTTGGTGAAATCTTTCAATGCACATTGGTGTTGTTGTTAAGTGCTGAGTCAGGTCACCAGCTGCTCCTTGGTAACTCTATATAGGGTCATTTGACAATGTATCGCAAGGCACTAATCTCTGTAGTTTATAGAGAACTACAACACCTCAACAAGAAAAATACAAATAATCCAAATAAAATATGGGTAAGAGGATATGAATGAACAATGCACCAAATAAGACATTCACATGTCTGTCTAATGCTGCTGTAACAGAAATACCACAAGTGGATAGCATGGAAAAACAGGAATTTATTCTCAGTTTCAAAGCTAGTAGTGTGAATTCAGAACATCAACTCTGGAGAAAGAGCCTTGTCTCCTTTGAGCATCTGTAAGCCCAGCATCCCTGAATTCTCCATGTGCCTTGGCATCAATCATCCTCTGGCTCTAAAAGCTTCGCAGTACCGGGTCCCCAGGACCAAAGGATGCACTCCACTCTCAGATCTTGTATTTTGGTGGTAGTAAGTCCCTCTGTCTCTGCTCAGTTCTTTCTCCATTTGTCTCTTGAAAAGAAAAGGCATTGCCTATCACACTCTTGGTAGTCTGCCTAAATCATATCAGGGTGGTGATGGAATTAAGGATGTTGTTAAGTGACATATAGTTGGTTCTGACTCATAAAGACCCTGTATAGAGTTTCCAAGGAGCAGCTGGTTGGCTGGAACCGGCAACCTTGTAGTTACTAGTTCAGTGCTTATCCTGCAGCACCACACATCAGGACTCCAAGAGTGTTATTGTTGTTGTTAGGTGCCCTTAGTTGGTTCCAACTCATAGAGAACCTATGCACAAAAGAAAGAAGCACTGTCCAATCCTATGCCATTTTCACAATTATATTTGAGGTTATTACTGTTGCCATTATGCCAATGCAACTCACTGGAGGTCTTCTTCTTTTTTGTTGACCCACCACTTTACCAAGCATGATGTTCTTCTCCAGGGACTGGTCCCTCTTGATAATATATCCAAAGTATGAGAGACAAAGTCTAGTCATCCTGGCTTCTAAGGAACATTCTGGCTGTACTTCTTCCAACGTCAATTTGTTGGTCCCTCTGGCAATCCATGGTACCTTTAGTACTCTCCAACACTGTAGTTTAAATGCATCAATTCTTCTGTGGTCTTCCTTAGTCACTGTCCAACGTTCACATGCATATAAGGTTACTGAAATCTTCAAATCAAGCATCTTGATGCCTCTTAGTTCTTGTTAAAGTTGTTTTAACTCTTCTAGTTTCTTTTCATTTCTACATCAATTAAAATTAGCTTGCCATCTTCAGCCAAATTTCTGCTGGCATTTTGGTTTGACTTACATTGAAACTAGTTTCAAAGTAAACTTACATCAGTTTAGAAGGTCTTAACATCTTTACTCTGTAGAATCTTCAGATTATTTAAAGATTCTTCTTTTATCTCATTAATCAACATTTAATAATTTGCAGGATACAGTTCTCGAACAATTTTTGTTAGCTTTATACATATATACTTCACTTTTGGGTAATGTTGCAAATTCATTTTACGTATTATTTATTTTATATTTGCTTCAAATATTCTCACATTATCTCCTTTGTTTTTCTATCCCTCTTTCTCTGTCTCCATTTTTCTCATTCTTGTCATCATTGTTACTTTTGCTTTGTTTGACTGGACTTTATATTGCTCTTATTTTTATAAATTCTTAAGAGTAAGCCATTCATAAGCTAAAGCATTCCTTTTTTTTCTCATATACATATTGAAAACTAAAAAAAATCCCACCAAGTACTGCTATAACAGTATACACACACTTGATATATGTTATATTTCCATTTTTATTCAATTTAAAGTATTTTATTGTTTTCCCTGTGACTTACTCTTAGAGCATGATTTGTTGAAAGCCATTCACTTAAATTTAGATATTTATGGATTTCACAAATACCCTTGTGGTTTTTTTGTCATGTAATAACAATATCGTAGGAAACATACCTTGTATAATATCATTTATGACTATTTAAATGACCAATGGTCAAATATCAAATATACAAAATAACTGCTAGAAAATACACAGAGTGCTTGGAGTCATCGAGTAATAATAGTGGAGTAACGGTAGAGGTTTCTTGGAAGAAATGGCAAACTTGAGCCTTCAGGGTGAGTTGAGGTTCATTAGGAAGGCATGCCAGAGCTAATTTGGAAAACTACAACCATTTATTAGGATGGATTGAAGTATGCTTGTAGAGAAGTATATTAGGAGACGATGCTGGAAAGAAACCAGATGTTTATTTATAAGAGAAGAGCTGAACTTGAATATCTTGCTAAAGAGATTAGACTTTAAACTGTTGTTATGAGACTCTATTGGTGAATTTTAAACACAGAGATACAAAAATAAGCTTTCCAAAAGATATCATAAGGGTGGGATGGAGGAAAGATAATGGTGCAGATCCATGATATCAGTTAAAAAGCAATCAAAAATAGTTTGGGAGAGAAATGCCTAAATTGACATTCTGGTGCTGGGGGTTATAAGGAAAAGCCACATTTAAGATACATTTATAAATTATAGTAAGTAGGAATTGGTAACTAGTTAGATATAAGGAGTATGAAATACATTAAGCATATTGCTGACTTGGAACAAAAGCACTGTTGTATATTGATGCAAAAAATAAAGACTAAAGGACAGGATTACAGTGAGAAAAACAAAGCTTGAAGCAAGCATGAAAGCTTGGTATCTTTTAATGACTTATTAACCTAATCATTTACTTTTATCTTTTCATTGCATTTTTATTATTGAAGCAATCCTTTTTTAAAAAAAAAAAAAATTACTGCAAATTGAGTGAAGTTTTATGGAGCAAATCATCAGTTTTCATTAAACAAATCATATACTTTGTTCATCTCAATTATTCTAAACCCCTTCAGCTAACATCACTTATCCCGCTCCATTCCATTGTTTCCATTCCTCCTTCTTTAGCAATAACAGTTCTGAACTTAGTCCTTGGGTAAATGCTGCCCTTTTGATTCTCAAATAGTTTCCTGTTCTGTGGTGTGCATGCCTCACTAATATATTTGCCCCACCCCTGACCTCATATACAGCGCCATTATGAGTCAGAATTGACTCCATCATAACAACGGGTTTGTCATTGCTCTTGTTAAGTGCCTTTGAATCAGTTCCAAACCATAGCAACCCTGTATAGTATTTCTAAGGAGCAGCTGGTGAGCTTGCAGTTCACACTGACTTTGCAGTCCAGTGCATTAACCCATAGCACCACATCAGTGAAGTAGTATCTTACTGTGGTTTTGAAGGTAGCAGTTTTGCTTGTGTGGCTTTGTAGAATGAGCACTGGAATGAAGACCACAAGGTCAGTGGTTCAAGTCCACCAGCCACTCCATGAGGGAAAGATGAGGCTTTCAGCTCCTGTAAAGATTTACAGCCTCACAAACCCTATACAGGGTCACTATGAGTTAGAACTGACTTGACAACACTTAGTGACAACAAAGACCTATATAGCTATCTCTTGTTGGACTGAAAATTGAGCATGTGCATGATTTCAATTCCATACCTGAAGACTGACTAACGGCCATTGTCTTGTGGGCCCACCAATTTCTAATTGACCAGTAACCCTGGTCTTTTTTAATGGCTTTTAGTTTTGTTGCAATCTTTTTTCAACTTTTGACTGTGAATTGAGTGAAGGTTTACAGAGTAGATCATCGGTCTTCATTCTTTGTTTCATCTCAATGATTGATACTCCCTCCATTTAACATCCATTGTTCTACTTCCTTCCTGTAATTCTTATTTTCATTCCACCCTCCTTCCCAACCCTTCTGAATTTTGTCCTTAGGAAAATGCTGCCCTTTTAATCTTGAAAGGTTGACCATTCCATGGGAAGTATATCTTACTAGTGTAGTTGTCCCCCTTATATAGCTATCTAACACTTGACTGAAAATAGAACCAGAAGGTTGAATTCAGTTCCAGACCTGAGGGGTGACCAAGGGCCATAGTCTCAGATTCCCCCAGTCCCTTTCTGAACAGTAAGTCCAGTGTTTTTTAAGTTTTGTTCCACATTTTCTCCCACCCTATCCAGGACCACCTAAGGTGAATCCTTCTAGAATAGTTGGTAATGGTAGCCACAGTTCTTCTGGTTTCAAGGTTGTGGAGAAAGGTGTTCACATGTTCCATCAGTCCTGTGTACTAATTAATTGCAAACATCTTCAAGTTTTACCACTCTTCTTTCTTCTGCACAGAGAGAGACCAATTAATTCACCTTAGATGACTGCTCATGAACTTTTAAGATCCCAGTCACTACTAAAAGAAAAGTAGAATGTAACATATCACCTTTGTGTATTATGCTATGCCAATTGTCCTTGAGACTATGGTCCTGAGCCCGAGGCCAAATAACACATTATTTTATGGTGTTTGGTAATGTCTAAGAAATTCTCATCAGTTTGCTTCTGTTTGCTCCACCACAATCTTAGCAAAGGTACCCATGTATGAACATGCTCTGTTAAACTTTTTTGTAACAATCATTTTTATTTTAAAATATTTCTAAGTTAATTGTGTGAAACTTTCCTGAGTTTCCATTTTCTCCTAGAAAATGTACCTAAATTATTTTCAACATACTTTCATCATTTCTCCTTAATGAATTTTTTAAGGAAAGCTTTTTTCTAACTTCTCCACCTCCATGAATGTTCAATACCACAGATAATGCTCATAGTTGTTGTGGTTAAAGGCCGTCGAGTCATTTCCAACCGATAGCAACCTTGTTTCGGTACTTTAAGTGCTATTTCTGTATGTATATTTGTAAGATTTTATTATTATTTCAAAAGTAAGATTTCTTGTCCTGCTCCCCCAATCACTATGAATTTTTACTCCCTTGGGCACTATATCACCTTTTTGAGAGTACATAGGATGTACTACCACTTAGCACCAATAATCCCATAATTAGGTAAACTTTGTAAAAAGGAGGTATGAAAAACAACTTCATTATAGGGATCTGAGTAAGTTCTAGAAGTACTTTACTTATAAACTGTCTTCTTTATATAAGCAACACCACAAGTGAAACTCTGCAATGAAAACGTCTTTCATCCTATAATTCTTCCCTCATCCAAAGGCACTTTTTCCTCTAGAGTATTATGCTGCTTTTATACACTAGCCTTTGTGTTTGTTTTAATTTCACTCTTAAGCAAGATAAATATAATATAAAGAATTTCATGGTATAAAATATTTATTTAAAATGTTCTACCATCTAAATGTCAAGAAAACAAAAATCCTCACCACTGGACCAATAAACAACATTCTTATCAATGGAGAAAAGATTGAAGTTGTCAAGGACTTCATTCTTCTTGGATCAACTATCAACACTCGCGGAAGTAGCAGTCAAGAGATCAGACGACGTATTGCACTGGGCAAATCTGCTGCACAGGAACTTTTTAAAGTGTTGAAGAGTAGAGATGTCAGCTTGAGGACTAGGGTGCGCCTGACCCAGGCCATTGTGTTTTCAATAGCCTCATATGGATGCGAAAGCTGGACAGTGAATAAGGAGGATTGTAGAAGAATTGATGCCTTTGAGTTGTGGTGTTGGAGGAGAATACTGAAAGTGCCATGGACTGCCAAAAGAACCAATAAATCTGTTTTGGAAGAAGTGCAGCCAGAGTGCTCCTTAGAGGCCAGGATGGCTAAACTTCGTCTCTCCTACTTTGGACATATTGTCCGGAGGAAACAATCGCTGGAGAAGGATGTCATGCTGGGTAGGGTGAAGGGTCAGAGAAAAAGAGGAAGACCCCCAACGAGATGGATCAGCCAGGTGGCATCATTGATGGACTCAGGTGTGGCAGCGGTAGTGAGGTTGGCCCAGGATCGAACATTGTTTCATTCTGCTGTGCATAGGGTCGCTATGAGTCGGTTCCGACTCGATGGCACCTGACAACAACACCAACAACCATTATAAGCACTGTTCAGAGTTACAAGCATTGAAGTACTTAAGCTTTGAAACCCCCACTCCTATAGCACATTGGAGATTTCTCAAGCAGCAGCTCACATTGAATTTTAATTTAAGTGCAGGTTAGAAAAAGATCACCATAAAAAGGTTAAGGAATGTACCTCATCTAGGTGGCATTTGGAAATGTGGATCTCCAGTTGAGGAGAAGTCTAAAATGGAGATACTTATTTGGAGTTATAGATTAACAGGATGTAAATAAAGCATAAGGTGGATCAGATGGCCAGGAAATAATATAGAGCTATAAATAATCATGTTCTGTACAACTGTTGTGTGATGTCGAGTTGGTTTCTTGTATAGTGTTTCCGAGAGCAACTGGTGGGTTTGAACTGCTGACCTTGTGGTTACCACTCCAGTGCTTATCCTACAGAGCCACACCAGGGCTCGTGGGATCTAATATCTCATATTCTTAAATATCAATATCAGTTACAAGATTGTTGTTATTGTTAAGTGCCATCGAGCCGATTCCAACCCATAGCGACCCTGTGTAGGGTTTCCAAGGAGCTTCTGGTGAGTTTGAATCACCAACCTTGCAGTTCAAACGACTTTGCAGTCTGACATATTAGCCCACAGCAACACACCAGGGTTTTTGAAAGAGAAAAGGTACCGGGATGTTTATAAAAGATATGCATATGTATTTGGGAAAAGGTATTAAAAGGTTATAAGTAAATGAACTTATTTACTTTTGTAGTCATTAAACTTTATTTATAGATGAATCAGTACTATCCCCAGATCTGACGTCACAATCAAATATCACACAATGGCTCCGTCCAAAAGATATGTCATTAATGGTTGAAAAAAAGAATGATTGTGTTATGGCAGTGTGTGTCTGCCGGGAGTCTGAACACTGTATCCTTTTGTATGAGAATTTTAAGCAAACCTGTGGGAAAGAAACAGGACATTGCAGGAGCCTTCATGGAGGCCACCTGTGCACAGCATTAAGAGAACGTCTGAAAGAAACAGTCTTATGGAATTGCCAGTGCAAAGACCCCTCAGAGGGGTACTGCATTCAAATTTGGAGTTTATTTGAAAACATTTGCAGGCAGGATGCCAAATAAATCAAGTCCCAGCTTTCAGGGAAGACAATGAGGATGGAATCAGTCATGATACTGTGTCAGGGTGGTATTCAAAGAGGCCTTTAAGAATATTACGTATAATCACAAAAACAAATAAACTAAAGAATATGCTATTCCCGATTTAGTACTGTTACTTGTACCAATATTTCTTCTGGAAAATTTAAATAACAAAACCATAATTTCCAAAAGGATTGTGGAGACAGAGTCAAAGTACATTAAAGTTTGGTCATTATGATAATTGTATTTATTTGTTAATTCAAAAAAGTTAATGAGAGATTTATAATATGCTAGATTCTATGTAAAAGGATATAAAAAGACACATGTCCTTTGTTTAAGGAGTTCTCTTTAATGGGTTGTAAAAATTCTGCAATTTTGCCATCATGTTTGTTCAGCACTTAGTGGGCAAGGAGTACGGACAAACAGCCTAGGCTGGAGTACAATGAATCATGAAGACTTTAAGACATAGCAAAGGGTAATATCTTAGCCTACTGTCTTAATTTTAATCGAATTTTCAAACCAGATAAAAAATGGAGTTTTCACTTTAAAATGATAATTTTACCATGCTATTTTCTATCACTTTATGCCTCTATTGTTTTTGCTGTTACTTGCCATCCAGTCAGTTCTGATTCATATTGACCATTTGTAGGGTTTCTCAGGCTGTAAATATTTACGGGAGCAGTAATCCTCATCATTCTCCTGTGGAACAGCTGTTAGGATCGAACCACAGACCTTCTGGTTAGCAGTCTAGTGTTTCTTCTTCAGAGCCACAGCACTAGTATGCCATTGTTAGTATTCCTCATGTTTTATTTATCTTGTGTTTATCTGTCTATATTTCCTTCTCAAGCTGTGGGACTCTCAGTGATGATAGCAGAAGATTTATGTTTGTAGTCTGATATCTGGTGCATATAGGGACCCAACTAATGTTACCTATCTAGATGTAAGTAATCATTGAAGCCACCTCCATCCATGAGATTCTCCAATTCTATAGATATAATTTTTAAGAACTCTTGGAAGCTAATAATATTGGAGGCAGAAGTAATCTTTAAATTACATTTCAATTTTAATGCCTAAGTAGAAAATATTTTTTATTTGTTTTGGTGTGCTTTTTTTTCAGACTATACTCTTATTACCTCTGGCTTTTCTCCTCAGACAATCTTTGCTCATTTCAGTGCAATCTTTGCTAATTTCAGTGAGAAATTATTTAGATCTTCAAGTAACTAAGATTTCATAGCAGCACTGCTTAATTGTGTGAATGATAGTTCAGGATTTTGTTTTTTTTAAATGTAAACATCACTAATTCTCAATGCTGCTGCTGCTGCTGTTGTTTTTGTCATTAGGTGCCATGGAGTCAGTGCCAAATCATAGTGACACTATGCAGAACAGAACAGGACTGCCCGGTCATGAGCCAACCTCGCAATTGTTGCTATCCTTGAACCCATTGCTGCTGTCACTGGGCCAGTCCATCTAGTTGGGGGTCTTCTTTTTCTGACCCTCCACTTCACCAAACGTAACATCATTTTCCAGGGACTGGTTCCTCCAGATGTTATGTCCAAAATATGAGAGATGAAGTCTGGCCATCCTGGTTTCCAGGAAGCATTCTGGTTGTACTTCTTCCAACACAGCTTGGTTTGTTCTTTTGGCAGTGTATGGTACTTCTAGTATTCTCCTGCAACACCGTAACTCAAATGCAACAATTCTATGGTCTTCATTACTAACTGTCCAAATTTCACATGTATATGAGGTTATTGAAAATACCATACCTTGGGTCAGGTACACTTCAGTTCTCAAAATGACATCTCTGCTCTTGAAGACTTGTACAGCAGGTTTGTCTAATGCAATACATCGTTTAATTTCTTGCCATAACTGTTTCCGTGAATGTTGATAGTTGATCCAAGAAGAATGAAGTCCTTGACAACTTCAATCTTTTCTACATTTATATGAATATTTTTTTATGGATCCAGTGGTGAGGATTTTTTGTTTTCTTTACACTGAGGTGCAACCCATACTGAAGCCTGTGGTCTTGGATCTTCATCAGTAAGTATTTTAAGTCCTCTTTGCTTTCAGTAAGCAAGGCTGTATCATTTGCACCTCACAGGTTGTTAATGA
Source organism: Chrysochloris asiatica (assembly GCF_000296735.1). Classification (NCBI taxonomy): domain Eukaryota; kingdom Metazoa; phylum Chordata; class Mammalia; order Afrosoricida; family Chrysochloridae; genus Chrysochloris; species Chrysochloris asiatica. The sequence goes on from NW_006408537.1 coordinate 6,766,025, forward strand.
GTCTTTCTCCAATTCTGATTCCATGTTTGTTTGTTTGTTTTTCATATAATCCAACTCCTTGGATTATGTGCTCAGCATACAGATTGAATAAGTATGGTGAAAGAATACAACACTGGTGCACACTGCTTAGCTTGTGTGAATGGTAGTTCAGGGTTTTGCTTTTTCGTAATGTAAACATCACTGATTTTTACTATCAAGATCTAAATAAGTATTAACTGAGTTTATACACAGTTTTGATTGATTGCCTATTTATAAATTTATTTTATACTCTCTTATTAAATTTAGAAAATTTTCCAATAATAAATTTGTTCCTTTGTTTTCTTTCTAGATGATATGAAGGAGGATAAATTTCAGTGGAATCTAACTACTCTTTCTCATCATGGTAATGTTTATAAGTTGTCATTTTGATCTGCATTGTACTAGCTAATATAATTTAAAGTGTAGTAACCATACTTATCACAGATTTCCTACTGCAAAATAAACCATATGACTTTTTAACAACTCTAATGTGACAAAATGCAGCAAAATCATTTCACTTCTTCCACTAATGACATATCAAAGGCATCTGCTATGCCAGCCATCATTGATTTATAGATGTGCTGAGACATACTCTCCAATTAAAACCAAAGATTATATCTTTGGTTACTCTCCATAGATACGTTGATCACAGAAATTTAATATTTTTGCGTCAATTGGCTTTGTGAATATGTGCTTGTTGTGGGGGTAGGGTATTCACAGTTACTTCAGTTTTTCAGAATGCAAAGATATTGATATGCTAGAAAAACTATATGTAGATTTTAGTAAAGATTCTTCTCCAAATAGAACATACAACAGAATGAGTCATTTTGAGTTGAACCAAAATAAGTTAAATAGTTCAGCTGCGAAGTTTGAAGATTTACTGTTTACTTTTGAAACTTGGACTCACTGATTTTTTTTTGAGTGCAGTTTTATGCCTGCACACTTCAATCAATTCTGGATTCTAATAAACATCCATAAAGATGAAAGATGATTCAAATAGTTCACTACTCAGTTCTCACTATATTCATACTTATTCTTTAAAAAAATCATATTTGCTCATTGTTAACATCGTTTTCATTTTGTTCACAAACTTCTCACAGTATTTTGCAGACTTTGTATATATTGCTTTACGTTTACTTTTGTTCAACCTGGGTATATCATTCTTTTCAGGTTTCAAAGAGATCTGGTCCTGTTTGGAAGTGGCAGAGGCGTGTGTAGGGGATGTGGTCTGTAATGCACAGTTGGCCCTTTACCTTAAAGCTTGTTCAGCAAATGGAAATCTGTGTGATGTGAAACGTTGCCAAGCAGCCATAAGGTTCTTCTATCAAAATATGCCTTTTAACATTGCCCAGATGTTGGCTTTTTGTGACTGTGCTCAATCTGATATACCTTGTCAGCAATCCAAAGAAGCTCTTCACAGCAAGCCATGTGCATTGAGCATAGTTCCACCCCCAACTTGCCTCAATGTAATTCACAGCTGCAGAAATGATGAATTATGCAGGTGAGTAAAAACACGCATACCTTACTTTCTTATTTCGGCACCTTATTTGTTACAGTCCAGTCCTAACACTTGATCTCATTACATTCGCTAGAGTTCCCACCATCATCCAACATCATGCAAATAAAGCCAGACAATTCTTATTTTTGAATCTGTAGTACATGTGTGGTATCCATTTTACAATTCAAATGTAAAACAGGCTTTTTGGAACAAAGAAACTCTGTATGTCAAGGTTTTGCAGCCATCAAGCAACATTATTAAACTTACCTATTGAAACTGAACAATTGGATAATATACCTGTCTCCTGGTGTGGTGCTGTGAGTTAAGGCACTGGACTTTAGGGTCGGTTTGAACTTCAAGGTCGGCAGTTCAAGACTACCAGCTGCACCTTGGAAACCCTATACTGGGTTGCTATGAGTCAGAGCTGACTTGATGGCACTTAACAACAAGAGCAATATGCCACTTTGTTTATTAGCTTTTCTGTGTGATCATATAAGGCCGTTAAACTTTATATAATTTTTCAAACGTGGTACTTCAAAGTAAATCTTTACAGTAATGGGTTGGAGATAAAGTAAGAGAAGGAAGCTTTCAGTGAAGTTTGGGCCTCTCCAACACATGAGCATGAATGTCAGAAATAAATCCATTTTCATTTTCTCAATGTGATAACCTTGAATTTCAAAGAGTAGCTATTTTAGGCAATTATTTATTGATTCAAAAATAATCCTCAAATACCTACTTCTCCCCTAGCCAGGCAGGATAAATGAGTGAAATGCAGCTGCTATCTACTCTGGACTTGATCCAGACTCATAGCAACCCTGTAGAGAGTTTCCAAGACTGTAAATCTTTATGGGAGCAGAAAGTCTCATCTTTCTTCCACTGAACGGCTAGTAGATTTGAACTGATGATCTTAAGTTAGCAGCCAATACCACTAGGGCTCGTTAGTGAACAGAAGGTAAAATAACTTCTGCCATTTTGGAGTTTTTAGTCTAGTGAGGCAATGAAGACAATAAAAATACACACAATCTATTAGGAAAGTATATATTACAAGGATAATAAGTGTTTTGGAAAGTCCTGGTGTAGCACTATAGGATAAGCATTGGACTGCTAACCACAGGTTGACAGTTCAAACCTACGAGCTGTTCCTCATAGACCCTATTTAGAGTCGCTATAAGTCAGAACAGACTTGACTCAAAGACACTTTATAACAATAACAAGAGTTCCGGGGAAAATAAAAAGCAGAACATGGGTGATTAAAAAAAAACAAAAAAAAAAACTCTTGCAATGCAGATGGGCTTGGCCAAAGTAGGGAGCATCTTACCAAGGACTTGAAGAACTCATAAGAGACAATGTAAAAGTGCTGAGAAAGACACACATGTGTGGCATGTTGAAAGAATTGAGAGAGTAGAGTATGCAAGGAGACAGTAGTTAGAGGCCAGATTAGAGATTTAGCTGGTTGGAGCACAGAGAAACCCAGATCATATAGGGTCTGTATTGGTTAGGATTCTGTGTCAACTTTACTAGCCCAAGATTTCCAGAGGTTTAGCAGTTATAATGTGTTTATTTCCATGGTGATGGAACCTAATACAGGAATAGTTAGTTCTATGATGAGTAACCAATCAATTGAAAGGATACTTCCTTGCGCGTGTGTGGCCTGCTCCCAATATAATGGACAAATGGAAGGGACTTTTGCTTTCTCTTCTGCTGGGGACCTGAAATTCTATACTAGTAAAATAATAAAGTTTTCTTTATATATATATTCATATGTTTCGCTGATCTTGCTTCTCTAGAAAACCCAGACTAAGACAGAATCCTTTGGGACATTATTAAGTGGACAAGATAAAGAATGAGGCCTCTGAATTAATTTTATGAATCAAAACTTTTTTATAGCATTGATGTTTTCATGTGGAAGGAGTTTTCTTTAGAAATCAGTAATAAATCAATTTTTACTCTTGGAATCATTATTTTTGGAGGTGATTCTTCACACTAAGTTGTCTACCCAGTTTCCTTGATTACCTTTTTTAAAAAATATATAATTTATTTTTGTTGTTTTGTTGAAAGTATACACAGCAAAACATACACCAATTGGTCAATTTCTAAATGCGCTATTCAGTGGCATTAATTACATTAATTGTGCAGCCATTTTCTCCCCTCTTTTCTGAATTGTTCCTCCTCTATTAACATAAAGTCACTGTCCCTAAGATTCCCAATTTACCTTTTGAGTTGCTGTTACCAGTTTGATCAGATTAATGGTTCTTTAAAAGAGCATAATGCTCAAGGCAGACATTCTTTACTAATTAAGCTCAACAATGGTTTGTTTCCTATATAGTGAATTTGCTCAATTATCAACCAGAACATTTGGTGGGGAGGGCTAGCTCAGTGTGTGGTAGATTAGGAAAAAAGGAAACCCTGTACATGGTCGCTATGGGTCGGAACCGACTCGATGGCACTTCACAACAAACAACAAGTGTCATGTTGCTTCAGTCACTTACAAGTTATATGAAGGATTTCATGATACCAAACACCCTAAGTGGCTGAATCTTGGTAAACTTTCTTTTTTTTTTTTCATCCTTTTAACTATCATCACACCTTTGTCCTCAGAAAAAAATAATTTTAATGTGCAAAATAAAGCCATGTCTTACAAGCATTGGTTAAAAAAAAATGGGAAATGTTCCCATAAAGCATGAAAGCCATGAGGTAAAGGTAAAGAATTTAAGCAGAATTGGAAGCACTGATCTCTCCCTACAACTTCAATGGAATGTCAAGGTTCTTAAGCAAGTTCTAGTCAAGGATCCTGTCATGCCATTTTAATATTTATTCATTATTGATGTCTTATTATATAATTATTTAATAACATTAAATTTGCTCATTTTAAGTGATAGAGAAAAGCAACATTAAAAATAATAGTTATTTAAAAAACAAGCTTACTAGTCAGAGATATTGTTAGAATCCTAGAGACTATGGTCCTTAGTCACCCTTCAGGTATGGAACTGAACTCACCCCAAGGCTCAATTTTTAGCCAAGCATTAGATAAATTTATAAGGGGAGCAACAACACAACTGAAGTAGTCATTTTAGATTAAACAACCATTTGAGATTTTAAAAGGCAGCATTCAAGGACAAAGTTAGAAAAGAAGGGGGGATGGAAACAGGAGAAGTGATGTTACATGGAAGGGTTTACAATCATTGTTTTTGTTATTAAGTGCTGTCAACTCGGTTCCGTCTCATATCAACCCTGTATAGTGTTTCCAGGGAGTGAGTGGCTGGTGCATTTAAACTGCCAACCTTGAGATTTGTAGTTTAATAGTTATTCATCAGTGCCATACCAGGACTCCTGCAGTTATTGAGATGAAATAAAACATGTCTGAATTGTTAAATGCAAAACTGATTACCTGCTCTGTAAGCCTTACCCTACAGGGTCGCTACAGGTGGGAACTGACTGGATGGAACTTAACAACAACAACAGCAAGCCTTCACCCAACTCAAAATAAAAGTATTTTTTAAAGTAATTTTTAGAAAAAGGTACATTTTTTTATTTCATTTGTACTCTCAAAATCCTGTGTTTAGTTGCCTTCAAGTTGGTTCCCATTGATAGTGGCCCTATGTACCATAGAAGGAGAGAGACACTGCTATGTCCGGCACTATCCTCACAATAATCGCTATGCCTGATTTCCATCTTCAGGGACTGGTCCTTCTGATAACATGCATTCTGATAACATACTTAAGACAAACTTCCATCTCCTTTCTAGGAAGCATTCTAGTTGTACTTCTTTGGAGATAGATTTTTTATCTCTCTGATAGTCCATAATGTATTCAATATTCTTTGCCAATACTATGATTAAAATCATCAATTTTTCTTTGGTCTTCCTTATTTATTGTCCAGTTTTCATGTGCATATGAGGTGATTGAAGATATCATGGCTTAGATCAGGTTTACCTTAGTCCTCAAAATTGTTGTTGTTGTTAAGTGCCGTCGAGTCGGTTCCGACCCACAGTGACCCTGAACAGGGTTTATGAGGCTGTAAATCTTTACGGGAACAGAAAGCCTCATCTTTCTCCCACCGAGCAGTTGGTAGTTTCAAACTGCTGACCTTGCAGTTCACAGCCCAATTCATAACCACTACTCTACCAGAGCTCCTTAGTCCTCAAAATAGCATCTGTGCTTTTTAATACTTTAAAGAGGTCTTCTGCAACAGATTTGCACAATGCAATATATCATTTGATTTCTTTAACTGCTGCTTCCATGGACATTGATTATGGTCACAAGTAAAACGAAATCCTTGACAACTTAAATAATTTCTCCATTTATCATGATGTTGCTTATTGGTCTGGTTGTGAGCATTTTGTGTTCTTTGGGTTGAGGTATAATCATACTGAAGACGGTAGTCTGTGCTTCGAGTCCTCTCCACTTTAAACAAACAAGGCTGTATCATCTGCAAATTGCAAGTTGTTAATGAGTCTTCCGCCAAACCCGATGCTGTTTTTTAATATTGTCCAGCATCTTGGACTGTTTCTTCAGCATACAAGTTGAATACATATGGTGAAAGTATTAGCTCTGACACACAACTTTCTAGATTTTAAACCAAGCAGTATCCATTTGTTCTTTTTGAACAACTGCCTCTTGAACAACTGCACATTAGCCTATAGGACCTATTTTGGTCTTTTCTTTCTTTCCGATCTTTTAACAAGCATTAGGCTTTCTTTATGTATGATGTCCTTAATGTCATCCCCAAACTCATATGGTCTTTTGTCATTAATGTTCAATGAATCAAGTCAGTTCTTGAGATAGTCTCAAAATTCAGGCAGAATTCAATCAAGGTCCTACTTTGGTTCTTGTCTAACTGTTTCAATTTTCCTCAACTTCAACTGGATCTTGTGTATAATTAATTCATGACCTCTTCCACAGTTGGTCCCTGACTTATTCTGACTGATGATTTTGAGCTTCTCTGCTGTCTCTTTTCACAGAAGCAGTTGATTTGACTCATGTTTGGTGAGCAATATGTGTATAGTCACCATTTATGGTATTGGAAAATACACATTTCAAATGAACAGCTCATTGGTCTTGAAAATACTATCATGCAATTTCCAGTGTTGTTTCTATCACCAAGACCATATTTTCTAATTGCTGATCCTTCTTTTTTTAACTTTCTGATTCTAATCACCAGTAATTATCATTGCATCTTAATTACATGTTTGATTTATTTCAGATTGCAGAAGTTGGTAAAAATCTTCAATCTCTACTAAACTAACCCCCATGGCTCAACTTAAAGCCATAAGATAGATATGCTTATAGGGTAAACTATAACAACAACAATAACAAATAGCATCAAAGTTCTATATAATTCTGAAACAATCAATCATAGGAGATCAGAAGGGCAGCATTTTCCCAGGGATAAAGTTCAGAAGGCAGAAAGGGGTTGGAAAGAAGGCCAGATGAAAGCAGTCACAGGTAGAAAGGAGGAAGAATGTTGCTATGGGAATGTTGTGGTAATTGTAATCAATATCATGAATCAAAATTTCAATGAATTGTTGAAAAGAAAACAAATTTCTTTGTAAACTTTCACTCAAATCACAGTAAAAATTTGAGGAAAATACTTCACTTTCTTCATCATTGACTTTAATTTTAAAAATATAAATTTGGGTAATACTCATATTAAGTGGTCTTCCTTGTAGACATATGAATGTTATCCTGTCACTGTAAGCATTATACCTCAGGGTCTTGTTGTTGTTAAGTGCTGTGAGTTGGTTGTGACTCATAGCGATCCTCTATTGGGTCTAAATCTTGAAATATTCTTTTGACAATGAATATGACGTCAATCCTTTTTAATCTGTCATTCTCAACATACTAATTCATATTATTGTCTGTGTTAAAATGGTCAAGACCAGTTTATTTGAGTTCAGTGATGCCTAGAATATTGATCTTCAAGTGTTACTTTTCATTTTTGACAACTCCAAGTTTTCCTAGATTCGTCCTTCATACATTCCACATTCAGATTACTAATGAATGTTTGCAGCTTTTATTTTTCTTTTTCTTCTCATTTTGTGGCATGCACATCAGCAAAGTCATTAAGGTCAATTCAGCTTTGAAGAAACCATTATTCCCTAGTTGTATTTTGATTGCCTTTCAATTTAATGAACTCATCTTCTGGTACTGTATCAGACAATGTTCTGCTGCTATTCATGAGATGTTCTATGGTTAATTTTTTCAGAAGTATCTTGTCAGGTTATCTTTCTAGTCTGTATTAGTCTGGAAGCTTCAGTGATATCTGTCCACTATTGTTGACCTTGCTGGTATTTGAGATACTGAAGGCATAACTTCTAGCATCAGAGAAACATGCAAGTCACCACAGTACAACAAATGGAGAGAATTGTGGTGGCAAAATTCTTTTTAGTGAAAAATCTTTTATCTATTATAACATGCACATGTTTTACACATTTCACCAATCTTGAAATACGTAAAATGAGTTTCAAGGTCAAGAACAAGAAAGCCTTTGCCATAGCTAATTACTTTAAGTTGTATGTAAAGTAATGAGATATCTTACAATCAATGAAATATGGTAAGCATATTTGATTTATACCATATCATATCACAAATAAGACTGTCATAAATAGTGTATTTCTATCTATCTAGCTATGCATGCTAACAATGAAATCTAAAACTATCTTAATCAATCAGGACAAAAAAGCAATCTCTATGAAAACTCTAGATGGTTCCATGAATGACTACCCAGCTTTACCTGATCCTTGCTTGTGCCAGGACCCTTGACATGCCACTTTATTATCCTAAAGTCTTTTTCATTCATCTTTCAGGGTATGTATATATATATACATATACATATATATACATATCTGAGCTTCCCTACCAAATGGAGTAGTTTAATAGTAAGGGACAGGAGCTGTTGCTATCATTCTTAAGAAGACCTGTGATGGATTCAGAAGCAAACATTTTTTCATTAACCTCACCTTGGCCCAAACTTTTCCTAAGTTAAATGCTACAGACTTAGTGAATTTCCTCAAAAAAAAATCCTCTCAGGTATAACTATCCCTCTGAAGTGCTCAGTTCAGGATCTGGAACATGATAGGCACTCAAAAGATTCCATCTGCCCATTTCTTTCCTCTGTTTTTGAGTAGCTTTCACTTCATTAACTTTTGTAATGTTTAAATGTACACACCCATATATTTATATATGCTGTTTTTAATGTAATTTCTGTCTTTCTGAGATTTGTTCAGAGGGTAATGACTGTGTTTTCTATTTCCTTTTGCCAGGTGCTAATAATCCTGTAATGAATATTTTATAGTGATAATAGAATCATTATGCACTATGGGTAGTCAAGGTGAAAAGAGACATCTTGTCATTTTCTCAAGCAAATTTTGCCTTAGGAAAATTTCCACCATTTTTATTAAATTATAGTTAATGAAATTCATATGTAAGATATTTCCTCATGAAAAACCACTTCTTCTATAAGGCTGTTAAATCTTTATCACCTAACTTTTTGCAGAAAAGCTTGTCCACGGGGCAAAACATGGAGCACGGTTTTTATAAGACAATTTCTGTACTGGGTACAGCTTCATCAATTAATTATTGTTTTGTTGTTTAGTGTCATCAAGTTGGTTCTGACTCATACCAGCCCTGTATAGACTTTATGAGGAGTGGTTGGTAGATTTGAACCAATGACCTTGCAGTTATCAGTGCAGTACTTACCCTACAGCACCACACAAAGAATCCTCAATTAATGATAGTTTTTGAAAAAAAAAAATTTTTTTTTTCTTGAAAAGGCAAAGAAGGTACTATCTAGGTCATTTTTCAATTAATTTTGCCTAATACAGATATTTATTGGGTGGCAAGAGAATGTTTTGCCAATTATAAATGTTTGGGAATGTATTAAATATATAATTAAGTGTATTATCATTTCTATGAACTTAAGAAGTTTACTGTTGTTAGTAGGTGCTATCAATTTGAACCCATGCACTACAGAACAAAACACTGCCCAGTCCAGCAGCAATGTCACAATTGTTGTTAAACTTGAGCCCATTCCCATTGCTGCTCTCACTGTGCCAATCCGTCTCATTGGGGTACTTCCTTTATTCTTCTGACCTCCACTTTATGTAGCATGGTATCCTTCTCTAGGGACTGGTCCCTCCTGACAATATGTCTGAAGTATGAGAGACAAAGTCTGGCCATCCTGGATTCCAAGAAACATTCTGGTTGTAGTTTCTCCAACTCAGATTTGTTTGCTTTTCTAGCAGTTCATAAGTACTTTTAATATTCTTCTCCAAAGCCATAACTCAAATGCATAAATTCTTACACGATCTTCCTTTTTCACTCTCTAACTTTCGCATGCATATGAAGTTATTGAAAGTGTCGTGGCTTGGGTCAAGCACACCTTAGCCTTCAAACTGATACCTTTGCTTTTGAACACTTTAAAGAGGTCTTGTGCAGCAGATTTACCTAATGCAATATGTCGTTTGATTTCTTGACTGATGCTTCCATGAGTGTTGGTAGATCTAAGCAAATTAAGTCTTTGACAATTTCAATTTTTTCTCCATTTATATGGATGTTGATTATTGACCCAGTGGTGAGGATTTTTGTTCTCTTTACATTAATGGGCAACCCATGCTGAAGGCTGTGGTCTTTGATCTTCATCTATAAGTACTTTAAGTCCTTTTCATTTTCAGCAAGCAAGGTTGTTTCATCTGCATATTGCAGGTTGTTAATAAGTCTTCCTACAATCTTAATGGCACACTCTTCCTTATATAATCCAACTTCTTGGATTATTTGCTCAAGAAAGTATTCAGAAAAGTTATTTGTTCAGAAAAAATTTATGTCAAGTGGCATGGAATATTTATAAAATTTGACTATATTTCATATCACAAAGGCAAATAAAAAATTCTGTATGCAGAAATTAAGTATACTATGCTGTCTTAAATTTTGCAATGTAACTAAGAATAAATAGCAAAACAAGTACACAAACTCATTCTGAAAGATTACTCTTTTGAGTGCTTCACTACTTGAACAATAAACTGGTTTAAAAATTGAATACCATCAACATAATAATGATAATGATAATGAAAGCATGGTATATAAAAATGTTTGAATCCTAAAACAAAATTTCTATACTATAAAAGCAAGTCCATACTTAAAAATTTGGATTTCCTATGATTTAAGTGACTGTTGTTACTAAGTGATGTTGAGTTGGTTCTTACTCCTAGTGACCCTGTATAGGGTTCTGAGGAGTGGCTGGTCCGTTTGAACTACTGACCTTGTGATTAATGTGCTAGAATATATTGATTATTTTTGTTTTTAAATGAATATTATTTAATCATTTAGACAAAATTTCACAACTTAACGTCTGAATTAAATACATTGTGTAGATATATAACTCAAACTAAACTTTGTGAAATACACATTTAGAAAATATTGAACAGCATGTAGGTGCAATGTTCTGTGTTATGCTTTACCAACATCCTAAATGACAAGTGATACCGTCAATGTTTGCATTTAGATGATGTGTTATATATATAGCATTAAAGGAGCATATTTTTTTACCCTGGTTTCAGAATTTTGTCTTCAGGGAATTGTGGTATATATATATTTAAAATAAAATAATGAGTTTTGTCATTATATAGAAATACAGATTTTCTTAAGGAGACTTTCTTACTTATCTGTTGTTGTGATAACAGAATTACTACAAGTGTATGGTTTAACCAACAGAACTGTATTTCCTCACAGCTGATGAGAATACAAATCTGAATTCAAAGTACTGACACTGGGGAAAAAAGTCCTGGTCTCCTTTCAGCATCTACAAATCCAGCACACCATGGATTTTGACATCCCTGCTCTCTGCATCTAAGAATTGCACACTGCAGGGACCCCAGGTTCAAAGGATGCACGCCACTGCTGGCTCCTTTTTCTTGGTGCTAGTGATTTCCTTTCTCTGCTTACAGCTCTCTCCTTTTATCTTTTGTAGAACAAAAGGTGTTTCATACCACACTCTTGGTAATCTCCTGTACATTAGATCAGAGTCCTGGTGGGACTAAGAGTGGTGTATTCCACCTTTAGAACAAACATCTCAATTTTAGATGCAGTGGAATCAGCATGCTCCTTAGAAATCAGGATGGTGAGAACTCAGCTTTAATACTTTGTACATCTTATTCGAAGGAACCAGTCCCTGGAGAAGCATCATGATTGATAAAATGAAGGGTCCATGACAAAGAGGAAAACCTCTAACATGATGCAATGACACAGTTGCAGCAACAGTGGGCTCTAACTTAACAATTGTGAGGATGACATGGGACCGGAAAGTGGTTTGTTTGGCACCTAACAACATCCCACTTTTAATTATCTTGTTGCTTTGACCTGTCACATCATATTATGGGGGATGATTACATAACTGCCAACTCACCTAGAATCATGGTCTAGTAAGGCTAACAGATATTTTAGGGGACACAATTCAATCCATGACTATGGCTTAAAATATATTAATAAAAAACATGATGTGTGGACAAATAGACTCATGACAGATACCATGTATTCAAAAAACTTTCATGAATGTTTGATGGAGGACTATTCAAGAAAAGGGGAAAAAAATACTTTCAGATGATAAATTATATAAGATTAATATGCTTGTTTCCACTGAGAAAAATACTTTATTTGAAATTTCAAAAATGAAATGATTGTACCTTATCCATACTTTGGAATCCTAATGTGGTGGTCTACAATAAGCACTGGACAGTTAACCAAAAGGGTGGTGGTTCAAACTCAACATCTATCCCTGGGAAACCCTATACAGGGTCACTATGAGTTGGAGCCAACTTGATGGCACTTAACAACAATAACATTCATAGTTTTATGTTTAGCTATTTTAGCAAGACTTAAATACTTGTTTAGGTAAGTAACGAATTAATGTGGTTCCAATGAAATATCTTGGTCAATAAATACATTTCTGTGCTTTTTTTTACATATCAGCTCTTACTAAAAATTTCTCTAATCTGCTTAGAACTATTCAAGAAGAGTACAGTGCCACCTACTCTGTGCAAAACTGGCTTGAAAGGTTCAGTGTCTTTTCTAAAATCCCATGGTTTCAGACAAAGACTAAATGTAGTCACAAAACCAGATTCTGCTTCAAAATAAAACAACAACAACAACACATTGCTAAGAAATGTTCCCAGTAGTTCATACTGGAAAACATTACTCATTAAAACGAAATTAGTAGGGAAGTAAAATATATCCATGGAATCCTAGATTCTGTCTCACATCACAAAAAGAAAATAATTTACAATGCTCCTTTTCCTTTCTTCCACAATCCTTTGAATGTACATCCTTCGAACAGTCAAGTTTAGTTTCTAACGATGTACTAACATCCCGAAAGCATTCTGTTTTATGTCAGTCTTTCATTAGGCAAGGCATCACCACATGCTAAAATGAAATATTATTCAGAGACTGATTCCTCTTCTTGATTCTTTTTTTTTCTAGGAGGCGTTATAGGATATTTAAGTTAAAATGTTGGCAGCATGTGACTAGAAAGTGTCATGAAGATGAAACCTGCATCAGTTCCTTAAGCAAGCAAGACCTCATATGCTCAGGAAATAATGATTGCAAAGCAGCTTACATGGGCACCTTAGGGACAGTCCTTCAAGTGCAGTGCACCTGTAGGTCTGTTACACAAAATGAAGAATCGTTGTGCAAGATTTTCCAACATATGCTTCATAGAAGATCATGTTTCAGTAAGTTCCCCAAATAAAGTCACCTTAAAATATATATACATTCTTACTTTAATCTATAAAGCACAGTGCTGTATATCAGCACAGCATATTTGTTCACAAAGGCAACTTCATGTTGTTACAGCATTTTAAAATGTATTTATTCATTATGGTTTGTGAATTTGCTATTTTAGTCATAGATTAGCAAGTGGTACATGTTTTTAATGTGGGCGATAGGTCACATTTAGTAATCACTTACTCATTTCAATGTCAATAGAAAGAAAGATTAATCCTATCAGATGACAGTTTGAATCAGTTAGATATTTCTGAGTAACAAATCACATAAAAACTTAGTTGTCTGAGCAAGAATGATATGCTAACAATTCTGCACAATGGGCTTGGCTTCGTTGGGTAGTTCTGATGGTCTTGTCTGTAGTCATTTTTGTAGCTGCAGTCATCTGGTGGCTCAATTGAGGCAGGATGGTCAAAGAGAGTGTCTAACAAGCACTGTTGGCTTGGATAGCTTGGCATTCCTCTGTATGATCTGTTCAGCAGTATGTTGTTGTTGTTGTTTAGTGCCATCAAGACAGTTTTGAGTCATAACTACCCTGTATAGAGTTTCCAAGGAGCAGCTAATGGGTTTGAACTACCAACCCTCTGGTTCACAGTCTAGTGCTGATGCTACAGCCCCACACAAGGAGTATAGACTGGGTCTCTTCCATAGAGATAGTACATTCTGAGTGGCTCAGGCTTAAGGTACAAACACTAGGATGACATCTGTCCTGTCACTACTAATACCTCATTAGACAATGTAAGACATATAGCCAATCCTAGAGTCGCTATTGGCGGTATTTCTAAAATGTTGTAGTAGTAGAATGCTTCTAAAGGTAATTCAAAAATGGCTACAAGAGTACATTGACAGAAAACTGCCAGAAGTTCAAGCCAGATTCAGAAGAGGATGTGGAAGGGTCATATCACTACTGATGTCAGATGGACGTCTGCTTTCTTAGCTGAAAGCAGAGAATACCAGAAAGATGCTCATCTGTGCATTATTGACTACACAAAGGCTTTCAGTTGTGTGCATCATGACAAGCTGTGGATAATACTACAGAGGATGAATATTCCAGAACACTTAATTACGCTCATGAGGAACCTATACATAGACCAAGAGGCAGTTGTTCAAACAGAACAAGGGAACACTGGGTGGTTTAAAATTAGAAAAGTTGTATGCCAGAGTTGTATTCTTTCACCATATTTAGTCAATCTGTATGTTTAGCACCCAATCTGAGAAGATGGATTATATGAAAAGGAACGTAGCATCAGGATTGGAGGAAGACTCATTAACAACCTATGATAGGCAGATGATACAACCTTGATGGCTGAAAGCAAAGAGGACTTAAAATACTTACTGATGAAGATTAAAGACCACAGCCTTTGGTGTGGATTGCACCTCAATGTAAAGAATATAAAACTCCTCACCACTGGACTAATAAATAACATCAAGTTAAATGGAGAAAAGATTGAAGTTGTCAAAGATTTAATTTTGCTCAGATCAACCATCAACACTCATGGAAGCAGCAGTCAAGATCTCAAATGATGTATTAGGCAAGTCTCTTTAAAGTGTTCAAGAGCAAAGATGTTAATTTTGAGGACTAAGGTGTGATCCAAGCCATGGTATTTTCAATAACCTCATATGCATGTGAAAGTTGGACAGTGAATAAAGAAGACCATAGAGAACTGATGCATTTGAGTTATGGTGTTAGAGAAGAACATTGAAATACCATGAACTACCAAATGAACAAACAGATCTATGTTGGAAGATGTGTAGCCAGAGTGCTCCTTGGAAGCCAGGATAGCCACACTTCATATCTCATACTTCAGACATATCATCAGGAGGGACCAGTCCCTGGAGAAGGACACCATGCATAGTAAAGTGAAGAGTTGGAGAAAACGAGGAAGACTCTCAATGAGATGGATTGGCACAGTGACAGCAGCAAGCATGGTAATGAGAGTGAGTTAGTGTAGAATTGGGCAGTGATTTGTTTTGTTGTGCAAAGGATCACTATGAGTAGGTACCAACTCCAATGTACCTAATAACAAGAGTCACTGTGGGAAGGGAATACATGAAGCTGTGAATAATTAAGATAGAATGAATCAAGGATAAATAATGCAACAACATGGCAGTTCCAGGACTTTTGCTGTGCTGCTATAGGGTCAGCACTGGACTTTGAACCACAGGGTTGGCTATTCAGATCCACCAACTGACCCTTGGAAACCCTATACAGGGTCATGTTGAGTTGGAAATGATTCGATAACACTTAACAACAACAACCTTATTTATTCTATTTAAGAAATAAGGAAACTAGGATTTGGGAATTTAATTTATTCAAAATTTCATAGCAAAAATGGAGCAATAATTTGTCTATGAGTCTTATTGAAAGAGGCTAAGTGAACAATCACATACTAAGACCTCTCCATGATCTCTCCAGTGTTTGCCCACGCAACCATCAATGCTGCCAGACACCCCAAAGTCCCTTAGACCTCTAATGGTAAACACCTAACCTATGGGTGCGCTTCCCAGGAGGAAATGATGGCTTTTTACTATTTCATTGCACATGTAATCTTTTATTTGTAGAAAATATTCTACAGATATATGCTTCTATTTTTCTTTATAGATACATAGGAGATACACATCAGCCAATGTGATAAAAATTGTGATTTTTTTTTTTTTTGTGCGTGTATCAGTTAATACACTTGAAGTGTATGGTTTTAATTATAACAGAACTCTCTAAGGAAACATTTCTATAACATCTATAATTAGCACCACAAACATATTTCATTTGGAATCATGATATAAAGAAGAGAATTTTAACATTATACATGTTGAATGTTGTTGTTGTTGTTAAGTGCCATCGAGTCGGTTTCGACCCATAGCGACCCTGAACAGGGTTTCCGAGGCTGCAAATCTTTACGGGAGCAGATCGCCTCATCTTTCTCCCGCGGAGCAGCTGGTAGTTTCGAACTGCGGACCTTGCGGTTCGCAGCCCGATTCGTAACCACTACGCTACCAGAGCTCCTTTATGTTGAATGGTATTTCCTAAACAATCTTCTTCTTTGATTAACGCTAAGTGGTTAGCTATGTTGAAACTGAAAGCACTAATAATGAATGACATATTACATTATAGAAGGAAATACCAAATGACAAAACAACCAAGAGTCATGTACACTGTTACTTTACAATGGGTAATTGCAAGTGGTTTGTAGATATAGTAAATGTCATGCTAAAAAAAGTGCATGCTGAAGATTATGGATAATTTCATTTTTGAAACATTCTAAATCTTGTTACATGCCTGTTTTTTATTTTTTCTCATGTACTTTCCATTGCTGTTGGATTTTATTTTTATTGTGTTTGGACACTGTGTTTTATACTAAGCAAAAAATATCTATGGAGAGTCAATAGAAAAAAAAATATCCATGAGAGACAGCAGAAGTCAATATTCAAATATCCATAGGCATTGGCATGGTGGGTGGTGGTGACTGTGTGCCGTGGAGTCATTTCCAACTCATAGTGATCCTGCACAGGGTCTCTGAGGCTGTAAATCTTTACAGGAGCAGAAAACCTCATCTTTCTCTGGTGGAAGTACAGGTAGTTTCGAACTAGCAGACCTTGATGTTAGCAGTTTGATTCATAACCACTATACTACCAGAGCTCCTTAGGCATTGGCATACTACATACATATTGTAGGAAAAAAATAAATAGAAACAATTTCACTCTTCTTCATGCATTTAGGAAGAATAAGACCTGTAGGGTTTTCTCTTTGATCATTATTTACTAAAGTTAAGAATTTCAAGTGACAGGATTATAGAAGTAGTGGCACCTCAAAGGTCTTCAGTCACAGTTCTAAATACTTGAATTAACAGAATATGTTTCAAACAAAAATAAGAAAACAAATGCTTAGGCCTGACTAGTTCTAACCAGAACTCTTTCCCTTCCTCAAATATATTATATAGAAGAAGCACAGGACATGTATTTTGGATGAATCACATCTCTAATCATTGTTCCCTGCCTTCTCTAATCAGCCTAGCACTTACGTATTTTAGAAGGGCCATCATTTCAACATCTTTCCAAAACCCTCTCATCTTTGTTTATTTTATTTGAAAGGAGCAGAATTGAGTAGAACTGAAAGGACTGTTAGGGAGGTGTTTGTGTTTTGTTTTTCCAGTTTGTCACATTTGTTTAGCTTAGAATTATTGTTTTTCATACTCATTTGATTTCAGCCACAGTAAGCAATACATATTAATCTGTTATGTGCGATATTGTTATTGATGATGGTTTCTGTTGATTGTATTTCAACTCACAGCAACCCCATCTATGCAAAGTACAACTGTTTCTTAGGGCTTTCAGAGTACTAATATTTCACAAGCAGATCTCTAGACCTCTCTGAGGTGTCTCTGGGAGGATTTGAACAGCCAGCCTTTCAGCTAGTAGTGAAGCACTTAACCATTTGAGCCATCAAGAACTCTTAAGTACCATGTACTCTTTATTACTACTATTGTTATTGTTGTTGTTGTTAAGTGCCGTTGAGTCCGTTCCAATTTATAGTGACCCTGTATAAAGTTTCTGAGGAGCAGCTGGTGAGTTTGAACTACAGACCTTGTGGTTCATGGTTCAAATCAACCTTGAAGTCGAGTGCATTATCCCACAACTGCCACACCAGGACTCCATTATTACTATGTTGTTGTTTGTTGTTATGTGCCATGGAGTCAGTTCCAACTCACAGCTACCCTGTATAGGGTTTTTGAAGCTATAAATCTTTACGGGAGCAGAAAGCCTCATCTTTCTCCCACGTAACAGCTGGTAGTTTCGAACTGCTGACCTTGAGGTTCGCAGCCCGATTCGTAACCACTACGCTACCAGAGCACTTATTAATTTTATTTAATGTTGAATAGTATCCACTATTAGATATCATGATTCACTAATGAGTGTCTCCCCGAAGCTTCAAAAACACTTGCTTAGAGCATCCATTATGTAGAAATAATGTTGAATACATTAACGGAGCCAATCAGAATCTTGTAACAATTATTAAGAATTACATTGAGTGCCCTTTTTTTTTGTCAAAGGAATTGGCATTTTCTCATGAAGCTTATCATCTTAATAAGCCTCATACTATTATTTTCTCAGTTTGACATATGAAGAAAAGGAAGCTAAGAGATTAAATTACTTCCCCGAGTCTTACTTAAGGATAAAGTAGTCACCATCTAAACACCAATTGGTTGATTTCAGTACCCTCTATGTTCTCCTGTTTGTGAAATGGTAAAGAACACAGACTTCTATCTTTTTACTTTGCTCCAAACCCCTACCCATCCGACTCTCTTAGTTCTGGTCTCAGAACTAAGCTTGGAAGCAGGTGGAAGAATCCTGACTCCCCAGTTTCTGCATGCAGGTTCAGATTTATGTGGAAGAGCATCCTGAATAAACTGTTCATTCTGTCACCAACTTCCACTTAATTCCCAGTCTTTGGATTCATAACAGACTGACTTCTCTCTGAAAGGATATGTTGTTGTTGTTGTTGTTGTTGTTGTTAAGTGCTGTTGAGTCAGTTCCAACCCCTAGCGACCCTGTATAGGGTTTCTGAGGAGCAGCTGGTGAGCTTGAACCACCGAACTTGCAGTTCAAATGGCTTTGCAGTCTGGTGCATTAACCCACAGTGACAGAGAAATTTGTGGCAGATTGAGTTCATAGAGAGATGAGGGCAAAGGAGGAAAGAGAAGCTGGATGAGAGAAAGAGGACCAGAGAAAGAATTAAGGATCAAATAATGTGCTTCCTTCTTGACAGAGAAGGATTCAATTCACAGAGGACAGTCCTCTTGTAGCTGACCATAATATTCTATTTCTATCTTTCCCATAGCTGTAGTCAGATGATGAACATTCTCTTGAATTTTTCCTTTTTCTTTAATGCATTTATGTATGCCTTGAATACCTTATATACACACAAACACATCCCATATACACACAAATCTCATCCTCCCCTCCCTCTCACCACACATTAAGTAGGATCACACTATATGTATTGTTTTAGTCTGTTTGTTTACCGTAACAATATATGATGTTGTTAGGTGTCACTTAGCCAGTCCCATTTCATAGTAACCCTGTGGACAACAGAAGGAAACACTATCCAATGCTGCACCATCCTTATAATTATTATGCTTGAGACCAGTACTATAGCCACTGTGTTAATTAATCTTGTTGAGGGTCTTCTGTTTTTCACTGACTCTCTACCAAGGCATTTCCTTCTCTGCAGATTGGTCCCTCATAATAACACGTCCAAAGTAGGTGAGATAAATTGTCAGTATTCTCTCTTCTAAGGACCAGTTTGGCTATACTTTCTCCAAGGCACATTAATTTGTTCTTATGGCAGTAAGTGGTACTTTCAATATTATTGGCCAACACCATAGTTCATATGCATCAGTTCTTCTCTGGTCTTCCTTATTCATTGTCCAACTTTCACATGCATATGAGGCAACTGAAAAATACCATGACTTGAATCAGGCTCACCTTAGTCCTCAAAGTGACATTGCTTTTTAACACTTTAATGAGGTCTTTTGCAGCAAATTTGCCCAATGTAACACATCATTTGATTTTTTGACTGCTGTTTCCATGAGAATTGATTCTGGAGCCAAGTAAAATTAAACCTTTGAAAACTTCAACATATTCTCCATTTATCATGATGCTGCTTATTGGTCCTGTTGCGAAGATTTTTATTTTCTTTATGTTGAGTTGTAATCCATACTGAATGCTGTGGTCTTTGATTTTCATCAGTAAGTACTTCAAGTCCGCTTCACTTTCCGCAAGCAATGTTGTGTCATCTGCATATGACAGGTTGCTTAGGAGCTCCTCTCCAATATCCATGCAGCATTCTTCTTCATATAGCCCAGCTTTTGGGGTTATCTATTCAGCATACTGACTGAATAAATTTGATGAAACTATATAACCCTGACACACACCTTTCTTGCAGTATATGATGATTTCTTTCTTTTTTTAAAGTTGGCATAATATTCTACAGCATAGATATATCATCATTTGTTTAACTGTTTTCTTGTTAATGTGAACAGCTGAGTGCAACAATTTATTATAGCTATTTTGCAAAAAAAAAAAAAAAGTAATTGCATATTTTTACTGGAATTGTATAGAATGGATTTTAAAGAGTAGGATTACTAAAGTATTAGAGTTTTGCATTTTAAAAAAGCTAATAGAAGATGTTGATTCAAAATTGCATTCTCAGTAAAAAAATTTTTAAAAAATTCATGGTTTTCATAAGAATTTTTAATTTAAATTTATCTAAACATCTTTTCAAGAAGCCCTAGTAACATGATATTTAAGTGCCTGGTTACTAATAGGAAGACTGGAATTCACCAGCCATTTCATGGGGAAAAGATGTGACCATCTGTTCATTTAAAGATTACAGCCTAGAAAACCCTATGAGGTGGTTCTGCGCAGTCACGGGGCTTGCTATGAGTCAGAATTAACTTGACAGTACACAGCAGCTACAGTAAACATCTTTTCAGTGATTGGTTAGAAATTGTGTATTTCTTCTAAACTATTAATACCGTGTGCTTAAAACATTCTGCTTGTATTAGTATCAGTAAAGAGCATTTGGTTGTCCAAAATAGACATTGATATTTATGAAGATTCGCAAACCAGCATATTCTTCTAATTGCATGTCTAAAGTATATGAGACAAAGTCTTACCATCCTCAATTCTAAGAAGCATTCTGGTTGTACTTCTTTCAAAACAGACTTGCTCATTCTTCTGGAAATCGATATTATATTCAAGATTCTTCACTAACCCATGATTTAAATGGATCAGTTCTTCTATGGTGTTCCTTATTTATTGAACAGCTTTCACATGCATATGAGACAATTAAAAATAGCATTGCCTGGGTTAGGTGCACTTTTGTTTTCAAAGTGATATTTTTGCTTTTGAACACTTTAACAAGATCTCTTTTGGAAGATTTCCCCAATGTAGTACATGGTTTGATTTCCTGACTACTATTTCCATGGACATTGATGGTGGATTCACTGAAACTGTGTTAGCTCTATTTAGTTTTAGGTGATTCCATTGCCAATATTAATTTAAGAAATAACTTCAATTAATTTGCAAGTATGCTTTATGAAGGGGCTTCAAAAACTGTAGACATGGATTTAAAAGATAGTGGGATTTTCCCCTGTACTTTATTGAAAGCTCCAATATTTCTTTGCTTCTTCATTCTCATCTCTCTCTCTAAATATTTGCTTACAACTAACCCAAGCAATAGACTTAAGTGAAAAGATTACACCCTTCATCATCTGATCTTTGTTGCATAGCTGATTCATTTGTTTAATTAAGACATTCTATACTTGATCATTCAAGAGCTGTTTCATTTTTAGCTTTCACTCTTTGTTATCGAGAAGGAGTCTATATTTGTTTCCAGTGTTGTGAAGTCTTTATTTTAATGTCTCTTAATCTCTGCCCAAAGCATCTCACTACAACTCAGTCACCCCTGCTGTGCTTCCACCTCTTGATTGACATCCGAGGATGGAAATCCCGCCTTTGAGCTGGACTTAAGAGCCTTAGCACAAGGAGATTCCTATTTAACAGCAACCACGCAAC
>NW_006408537.1:6790817-6805701 GCF_000296735.1 Chrysochloris asiatica
GAAGACCCCCAACAAGATGGATCAGCCAGGTGGCATCATTGATGGCATCAGTGTGTCGGCGGTAGTGAGGTTGCCCCAGGATCGGACATTGTTTCGTTCAGCTGTGCATTGGGTCGCTATGAGTCGGTTCCGACTCGATGGCACCTGACAACAACAACAACAATCTCTGCTAGAAGTTCTGGTGTGGTGCTGTAGGATAAGCACTAGACTGTAAGATCAGTTTGAACCACAAGGTCGATGGTTCAAATCCACCAGCCACTCTTTGGAAACTCTATACAGGGTAACTATGAGTCAGAACTGACTTGATGGCACTTAACAACTAATAAATCTCTGCTAGAAAAGGAGCCAGTTTCCACCTGAGCTTATATCTTTATTCTAAAACCCTGTAAGTTGTTGTTGTCAAGTGCCATCTAGTCAGTTCTGACTCCTAGCAACCCTGCATAGGCTTTCCAAGGAGCAGCTGGTGGATTTGGACTACTGGCTTTATGGTTCCCAGTCCAGTGCTGATCCTATAGTGCCACACATAATCGACTTATACTGTGACTCTAGTTCTTTCAAGCCACTTACTGGATCCAATGTCCTGCTCCTCAGGGGTAGCCCTCACCCACCCACTACTTTCAAATCAATTTCAACTCAGAGCAAGCCTGTTTAAGGTTTCTGAGACTGTAAATCTTTATAGTAGAAGAAAGTCTGACCTTTTTTTTACCTTACAATTAGTTGGTAAGCTTGAACGGCTATCCTTGAGATTAGCAGTCCAATGCTCACCCACAGTGCCACCAGGTCTACTTAAAACCCTGGTACCTTCTGAGAATGTGTGCATGAGTGCTGAGGGGAGTCTTATGCACAATTTATGCTTCAGTAGCACAGAAGCACTGGGGTGGGAAGAATGAGGGAATGAGTGAGGTAGTGCAAAGTCTAAGGTGAACACTCTCAGATTGCATCTACACAAAGAGATCAGACATTCTGGTAAGCATTTTGATGGTGGTGTTGGCAAGGATGGAAAATCATTATTCAGAATTGGAATAAATTCTAGTAAGGAGGCATCACTGTCTTTCAAGGCAAAAGGTTATTGTGCCATCAATCCATTACAGTCTTCCAATATTAGAACTCAGCATGTGTCTCTACGGCTGCTGGAAAGTTAAGCATTCAGCATGGGCAGAACCTAGAACAACGTTAGGGAGAGGGCAGTCAATGTGTTTGGGTCTGTATATAGCTTGTATCCCTGCTGTCATAGTTACTTCCTTCATGTCTATTGCACAAGCATGGGGTAGCTGAAGAGAGAGCCCAAATAAATCACTGGACTACCTCACTGAGGGCCTCATTTGTGTGAATATTCTTTGGTAAACATTTATTTGTGATATAAAGATATGTTCATCTCCTACCATTAGCATGCATCCTTTCACATGTCTCTTCCTCTGATTTCCTACCCATGATGTGTATATTTCCATATGTAGAAATGCACCAGTTCAACAATTTCTGCATATGCAATAGAGTGTCATTGATGACATTCTCCAAGTTGTGCAACCATTCTCATTCTTTTTCAAATTGTCCCTCCCCCATTATCATAATCTCACTGCCCCTAACTATACTATCCAATCTTTCAAGTTGCTCTTGTTCATGTGGTTTCATATAGACAAGTTCTTAAAATAGGAAAATGTTCAATGCAGACATGTTAGTTAAAAACATTAAATCTATTTACTTTAAGATATCGTTTGGTATTAAGAAGAGTTCAGGGGATAATTTTGGTTTCAGGCTTAAAGTTTACTTTATGGAGATGGCTTAAGGGGTTCATTCAGCTTTTATGGCACCAGAATATAGAATCTTTGATCAAAACGTTCCATAATGGTTGCTGGGAAACATCTAGTTCTTTTGGTCTCAATACAAAGCCTTTTGATTTTGTTCCCCCAGCCCTACAATTAATTAATCAGCCAAATTGATCAGAAATCTTCATTCTAGCCACTTAATTCTTACCTCACCACACAACATGAAACCAAAGTGCTATCATTACTCTCCTGCTATGGGGATTTCCCTTCATCACCATCCTCTGGTGCCATTTTTAAGAAGGCTTCAATTTTGGTGGTTGTCCGTTTACAGTAACTTCAACAGTATCCAGTATCATGTCAGGAACTACATTTCAAATCACAAAATGTAGTTCCATGCACATGACATGGCCTTGCTCCAGAATTCGAGGAGTCTGGGCTGTAACTGCCTCATTAGGAATTGTCAGAAACCTAAAAACTATGCAGAGAGTTTAAATGAGCCAAAGTGTATAGATTGCATGTTTTGTAGTAAATAGTCTATATATTTTAGTCACTTTGCCTTTTTAAAACAGTCATTGCTTTTTATTTTGCCTTCAGGACTAGATCATTGGTTTGCTTGTGTGTTTTTTGTTTTTGTTTTTTACCTGATCCTTTTAAAAGATTATACACAGTTTTCAGAGTTCCTATAGCAATGTTTCTAAAGTGAGTCAGTTGCATAACCATATTAGAACAATGTTCCCATTATTCATGAAGAATCTGATGACCACAAAGACAGCACCAAGCTAGTGAGGATATGGACAATGAACTCCCGGTTCTTATCTGCTAATCCTGGTAATATCTACAGAATAAACTTAAAAATACAGATATTTGGTCCTAACCTCAGATGTTTGAATTCAGTGGTTATAGGGTAGAGCTCAGATATCTGCATTAAAACATACACAAAAAGAAAACACCCAAGTGGCTTTGATTTTCATCCAAGTTTAGGAACCGCTGCTTTAACCACCATGTGGAAAAACTCAGCCACCAGCACTAGGTTCCAGAAATACTTTTCGCTTATACCTCACAGGGAATGAAAAAAATATCTGTGTTCAGAAATGCAAGACCAACATCATCCAGTTATCAAGGTTGCTTGCAGTGTCTTAAACAACTGTTGGAACACATTGTTGTGTTAAATGCTGTCGAGTCAATTCCAACTCTCAGCAACCTTGTATAGGGCTTCTAAGGAGTTACTGGTAGGTTTGAACTGCTGACTTTTCTGTTAGCAGTTCAGACACTAAATAAGTTGTGAATGAATGAATCAACCAAGGTCTACAATGTTGCTATGGCAGCCCTGTATGCTAGATATCACTATTTTTCTTTCACATATAATTTTCAATGCAAAGAGTTAAGCAAAGAGAAGCAGGAATTATCAAGATCTGACTGCTACTGCACACTTTAATGAAAACCATGCAAGCCCTTCATATTTTCCCAATGCTATACAGAGTCCTAGGAGTCCTCATGTGGAGCTGTGGGCTAATGCACTGGACAGCCAGGTTGATGGTTCAAGCTCATCAGTCACTACTAGGAAACCCTGTACAGGGTTGCTATAAGTTGGAACCGACTTGATGGCACTTAACAACACCTTATAGGGTTCTGTTGTGTTGCTGTAGGATAAGCAAAGTTAGTGGTTCAAACCCACTAGCATCCTCAGAAACCCAATACTGGTTCACTATGAATCGGAATCCTTCTAAGGGAATTAACAAAAACAACAACAATGCAGAGCTCTGATGGGTAAACAATGTACTGCTAAAGGTAAAGATGGCAGTTCAAACCCACCAGCCACTCTTCAGAAACCCTATACAGGGTCTCTATGAGTCTGAACTGACTTAATGACATTTAACAACAACAATAACAATGACATGAACTAGACTGCTAACTGAAAGTTCATGGGTTCAAATCCACCAGCCGCTCCTCAGAAACCCTATATTGTTATTGTTGTTGTTAAATGCTATCAAGTTGGTTGCAACTCATAGCAATCTTGTATAGGATTTCCGAGAAGCAGTTGGTACGTTTGATCTACTATTCAAACTGACCTTGCAGTCCAGTACTTATCCTACAATGCCACACCAGGACTCCTAGAAATCTTATATAGTATCACTATGTGCTTGAACCAACTCGACAACACTTAACAACCACAACATCCCGTTTTATGGAAACCTGGTGTGGTGCTGTAGGATAAAAACCAGAATGCTTACTACAAGTTTGGTGATTCAAACCAACCTCGAAAACCCAATAGAGGGACACTATGAGTTGGAACCCTCTTGAAGGCAATTAACAAGAACAGCAGCAATATTCCTCTTTATAGATCTACTTTCTAAAAGACGTAATAGTAGGAAACTATTTTACAGGTGATCCTTGGGTAGTGGGAAGGCTGTAAATAAGCAATTGATGTTCACACATTTTTGTGTTTAAATGGATCTATCTCTTCTAAGGACCTATGATATGGCTAGCTGTGTCCATACATATAAGGAAGACAGAGACTGTCCCCAGTAGCATTGAAGAACCATCTGGCTATACTGAAATATTAATTAAAAACTTGTAAAATATGTATAGTAGATTTAGAAGTTTTTGAAAAGAGTTCTTTTGATTGGTACCTATTTCAACCACTTGTTTTCCTTTTTGCAGTCCTGTGTCTCCCCCCACCCACCTATCTATTGATTTCTCATCTAAAATATCAAGATAGTTTTTAAGACTGTTTTATTCATCTCACTTGCCTGAATTTAATGGATAGGTAAATTCATTTCATATCTCTACACCAAGTGAAGATGAGGATCTAAAAATATCATTCCATTAGTGAATAGTTTTATAAAAAGTCCTTTAAACACACACTCACAAACACACATCCAGGATACACATAACATGTAATTTTTTTCTCTAAACTGTATCAATTTTATGTTTATCTTTTTAGCAAAATAAAGATTGTGAAAAATGGATTCATTCAGACTTAACCTCACTTTTATACATTTTTTTGTCTCAATTTTTATGGTAATCTGATCACTGATGTAATCTGAGAGAGGAAGACTAAAGGCTAAAGATAGAACAGGGAACTTTGTCAATTTTTAAAGCTATTTTCATTGCAATTTCTATTTCTCTCTTTCTTTCTCTCTCTCTCTCACACACATGGACACACGAATACACACCCACCTTCTCTTGTAGCCAATTCATATAAGCTAGTATTCCAGGAGCTTTATGTTAAGATTTGGCTTTAAATAACTCACTTCATCTAGCCAAAACCACTGATTTTTTTCTTGGTTTCTACACAAGATCCTAATTCAAGTCCAGTTTCCTTCAAATTCAGTCCAGGTGTTAAAAATGTCTCTTGGTTTTCCAAGAATCATTCAATAGAATTTCTTTACTTTATATTCATATTTGTCACAGGTTCTAAACAGTCCATATTTTCTATTTTCTGGATTAAAGTGGCTTCATGGTGAATTTCTAGTCCATCAAATTTGTAGACACTCACTTATAAGAGTGTGTTTTTCTTTTTAGAAATCGATGATTATTCCTTTAGGATTCTGTTTTTCATTATTCTTCAGAGAACAGACATGTGTGTTTCAAGTTAGCAATAAAAGAATAATAGAAACAAATAAACCATTTATTTAAAATGAGTTTAGTTACCACCCAATGTAAAAATTTGAAGCCGTGGTAAATTCTGTACCATTTGGCATTTTTGTTTTTTAACTATATACATAAACAGAAATTCTGAAATTGTCTTTAGGTTTGGTTTTCAAGGATAGGTCAAGTATAAGCCTTTATTAGCCTTCAGACCTAAAATATTAGCATGCATCCTCACAATTTCCTAAAATTCTTCTTGAGATGGTAGTCAGAGCAGCGGTTCTCAAAGTTTAGCTGTTTCAGAATCATCTGCTGTTGCTGTTTGGTGCCGTCGAGTCAGCCTATTCATAGCAACCCTATGCACAATAGAATAAAACACCGCAGAATTCATACCATCCTCATAATCATTTCTATGTTTGAACCAATTGTTGTAGTCACTGTGTCAAACCATCTTAGTGAGGATTTTCATCTTTTTCACAGACCTTCTACTTTGTCATGCAGGATATCCTTTTTCAGGGATTGATAACATACCAAATTCCTTGAGATGAAGTTTAACTGTCCTCACTTCAAACTATCCTCTTCCAAAAAAGATTTATTCATTCTTCTTGAAGTTCATGGTATATTCAATATCTTTTGCCAAATGCCAACACCATAATTCAAGGCATGAGTTCTTCAGTCTTCCTTATTCATTGTCCAACTTTCATATGCATATGAGGAACACTATGGCTTGGATCAGCAGGACTTTAGTTCTCAAAGTGACAACTTTTTAAGAGTTTCTTTGCAGAAAATTTGTTCAATGTGATATAGAATTACCTGGATGGATTGTTAAAACACAGATTGCTAAAATTTACCTCCACTGTGTCTAATTCAATGGATCTGACAAGGAACTTGGTTATCTACATTTCTAACAAAGTACCAGATCATATTGTTACTGCTGCTCCAAGGACCACACTTGAGAATCACTGACTTACCATGCTCTGGACTCTTGAGTAAAAAGCAGCCTTATGTGGCAACAGTCTATTTACCTGAATCCTCAATGTATGCATACAGCATTGCATCTTCATAGAAGCAGTTGTTTTCTGACACCATCCCTAGTATCATGATTCCATTTTTCTTTTTAAAGATCTCATTTATTTACTTATTTTTTTACTTTTTACTGTGAATTGGGTGAAGGATTACAAAGCAGATTAGTTTTCTATTTAACAACCCACACATATTTTGTTTCATGCTATTTATTGTAATCCGCACCAAGTGTCATGATTCTTCAATGCTTTTTAAATTGCTTACCAAGTAGTGAAACAAAAGCTCTCACCACTTCCCATTTATGCCCACACAAAGAAACCTACCTAACTAAACAAAAAAAAAGACCCTAATTTTAATCAAAGCATAGTAAGATGCCTGCCTGTGGAGTCCTGGTGTAGTGTTATAGGATAAGTATTGGACTGTTAATCTCCAGGTCAGTGTCCAAACCCACCAACTGCTCCTTG
This sequence comes from Chrysochloris asiatica, assembly GCF_000296735.1. NCBI lineage: Eukaryota > Metazoa > Chordata > Mammalia > Afrosoricida > Chrysochloridae > Chrysochloris > Chrysochloris asiatica. The sequence goes on from NW_006408537.1 coordinate 6,797,659, forward strand.
AAAACCTTACTACAGGGTAATTATGAGTTGGAACCAACTGGATAGCAGTTAACAACAACAAAATGTCTATTGCTTATTAATTATAGGCAAGTTATTAATATATCGTAGATGTATGTTAGTACCAAAATTGTTCATAATAAATATGTAAAAATAAGCATAGGTCACTGGGAGAACATCTGACCAGCCCTCCCCCAGTTCACTGTCCTCCTTGAGATAACCACTACTCTGATTGATAAAAGAGTCATAAGATAACAGAACGGTACTGTCACTTGTGTGCCAACACACAAGGCAAAAACGTTCAGAAGGTAGTGCTCAAATGTGTGATGTACATTGAGGAAAAGTCTGCTTGGAGGTAAAGAACAACAAAGGGGCAAGTTAAAAAAAAAAAATGAGGTTAGGTAGAGAGAACTAGTTTTTTAATGTCTGAAGTGAAAATTGAATACATTTGAGTAAGTTGTGTCAACATGCAAACATGTGCAACTTTAGATGACACTTTGGTTCTAGCAGATGGTCTCTGCATTCTTACTCCGTAGATAGAAAAATCTCATTTGCATATTATTTGAAGGATTGTTGTTGTTGTTAAATACCGTAGAGTCCGTGCAGATCTGTATACATTCTCCAAGGAGCAACTGGTGAATTTGAACTGCTGACCTTGCAGTTCAAACTGACTTTGCAGTCCAGTGCATTAACCTGCAGCGTCACAGCAAGAGTTCTTTAAGGATGGTGGTGGTTATGTGCCGTGGAGTCGGTTCTGACTCATAGCGACCCTGTACAGAGTTTCCGAGGCTGTAAATCTTTACAGGAGCAGAACGCCTCCTCTTTCTCCCGTGGAATAGCTGGTAGTTTCAAACTGCTGACCTTGCAATTCGCAGCCCGATTCGTAAGCACTACGCTACCAGAGCTCCTTTCTTTTAAGGATGTTGTTATTGTTAAGTACCGTGGAGTGGGTTCCGTCTCACAGAGACCCTGTACAAGGTTTCCGAGGGTGTAAATCTTTACGGAGCAGAACCCCTCCTCTTTCTCCAGCGGAGCAGCTGGTAGTTTCGAACTGCTGACCTTGCAGTTCGCAGCCCGATTCGTAACCACTACGCTACCAGAGCTACAAGTAAATAAAAGAGATTTACCAACTTAAACTGCTTGGAATGCTCCAGTACCTCTCTGATGATGTAGTTGGGACTACTCTGGAATATACCACTCTATAGGACGTTGTTGTTGTTAAGTGCTTTCGAGTCAATTCCGACCCATAACAACCCTGTATATGGTTTCCGAGGAGCAGCTGGTGAGCTTGAACCACTGCCCTTGCAGTTCTAACAGCTTTACGTTCTGGCGCATTAACCCACAGCGCCACACCAGGACTCCACTCTTTAGGATAGGCCAGGCTGTATTCACATCTGATGTCACTCCTGAATGATTTTTGTGGGTTGGTAGTTTTCAAGTACCATAACACTCACCTCAGAAAACTGCAGAAAGAGTAGAAAACTAAGAGTCAAATCTAAAACATTGCATTAATATTAATAGAATCAGGATCTGGACAGTCTTTTGAAAACAGTCTTACTACATAGCTAAACTGCAAGGTTAGTTCGCATGGATTTGCTTTCAAACTCAACTCAGCATTGTGAAACCAAGACAAGGAGAAAATTTAAACTACCTAAGTTATAATACCCTTACAACAGAAGCTTAAAAAATAACTAAAAGTAGGTGCTTACATTTTAAAGCTACACCTTAGCTATGAAACTTAGTTTATTTGACTTTTGTTTATTCAGGTTTTTATGACCTAAATGAGTACTTGCTATGTCATTGGTACTGTTCTATATGTTTTATGTCTTAATTAATTTAATTTTCACAAGCAATGTATGAAGTAGTTGCTCTTTATTTTGCTCAAAAATAAACTGAAGTACTTGAACATTAGTAATTAGATGGCAATAGAGCCAGAATTGAAACAGGCCTTTTGGGACAACAGAAGTTGTAATTCTAGTTACTGTAACATATTACTCTCATCCAATGTTGAAGTCCTGGTGTGGTGCTATGGGGTAGTGCACTGGACCGCAAAGTCGGTTTGAACTGCAAGTCAGTTCAAACTCACCAGCTGCTCCTTGGAAATCCTATACAGGGTTGTTATAAGTCAGAACTGACGTGATGACACGAAACAACAACAACCTAACTAGTTAGTGATGGATCCAGGAATAGAACTTGTTTTCTAGGCTGCTGATTTTTGTATTACAGTATGTTTCTTCCCATCAAACATATTTTTCAAGTAATCACTTGTTCCTTGGGAAATGTAACACATTCAATTCAAAATTATAAAAATGTATATCGCTGGATGTTGTTGTTGTTAAACAAGTCCTATTCCTGAATCCATCACTAACTAGTTAGTTTGAACCATGGATCTTGCAGTTTGCAGTCCAGTGCTTATCCAGTAGCACCACACCAGGACTCTAGGATCCTAGTTAGGTGTCATTGTTGTTGTTTTTAAGTGTGGTCGAGTTGGTTCCCACCCATAGCAACACTGTATAGGGTTTCCTAGGAGTGGTTAATGAGCCTGAATTGCCAACCTTGTGCTTCAAACTGATGTTGTAATCCAGTGCATTAACCCACAGTGCTACCCCAGGACTCCAGTATCATAGGGGAAATCAGTTATTCCCTCTCTAGTCCTCAAGTTTCTCACATAAAAGTTTGATACTGACTTAACAGAAACAGTTGAGCTTTCATATTAATATAAAACAAACCTATTGCCTTCATGTCAATTTCAAGCATGTGACCCATGTGTTTAAGTAGGACTTTGCTACAAAGAAGTTCTAATGGGATATTTTAGAATTCGATTGCCAGGAGCTTCTTCATGGTGCATCTGGATGAACCCAAACCTCAGCCTTTCAGTAATTGAGTGTTTAATCATTTGTGCCATCCGGAGAATGCTTCTCTGATGTTAGAATTGCTCAAATATTCTTGGATTATGTGAGCAAAAATGTGCTGAGTACAGTACATTATGAGCAGTCCTCCACAGGGTCTTTACATAGGACTGTCTCTGGAATGATTTTTTTTTTTTTAATTCTAAAAATACAGAAAGTTTGCCAAGTCTTTTTCCGTACTATGATGATAATAAAATCTTAGGAAAGTTTGTATCATTTGTGTGTGTGTGTGTGTGTGTGTGTGTGCCCATAGAAATTGCTCATTCTTTCATAGATCTAAATTTTTATCTGGAATAAAAGAGCATTCTCTAGTGTTGGATTGCCTTTCCTTGTTTTGTTTTCCAAATTCTAAATCACTTTATAAATAATGAATAACAGACTCCATAAACAATAGTAATAAGGCATATCATTTTGACTCTACTACTGTGTTAAAATCTATTAAATTCTACATGTTTTTAAGTTAGGAACATATAGTATTTTCTACTTAAGACACACTGAAAATATAATAGTGGGACTTTTGCCATTTACAAATTCAACAAATTGGCCATTAGATGCCCTTATGGCCATGTTGTGTGCATGGGTATATTTGAGTTTAAATAGTGCACATGTGTTAATGTTGGTTTTGATTTTAGTATGCATGTGTGAATAGGGAATTATCTATTTTAATATGGGTTATTTAAAATAAGACTGCAGAGGGTAACCCAGGTTCCTTTCGTGTTTCTGAAGACTTGACTAAAAGAGGCATCGTGTCTTGTTTTACCTTCTGCCTACATTAGCTAAAGCTCCAATCTGATACCCAAAGGAATTATCTGGCATGCTTTATCAATGATGTTTCAAAATTCAAATTTTCCCCAAGGGAAGAGATGTAGGGGGATAGCCCCTAAAGACACCTTTCCTCTTTCAATGCAAACAAATGTTGGCTTTAGTTTTACCACTAGGTTTACTTGCACAAAAAATTTCCAATAAAATCCAGCTGGTTTAAATTTTGTCTGCAGACCTGAAACCCAGAAAATTTGGCTTGGCTTCTTATTTTGCAGAAAATGCTTCACACGACTGTAATCTGAAAGTATTGAAGTGTATGAACCCTCAACAGAAACAACAGAACAGCTGTCTCCTACCCTCACTTTCTCCCAACACTACCCTTAAAGGCTTAGGTGCTGTTAAGGGAGGGAAAGAAGTCTGCCACTGAGCATGAAAGGTTATATGAATCATCCATGACTACCTTTGTTGTTTGCTGTGAGCCAAAAAGGCAAGATTAAAGAGTTGCCATTGATGGGTGAGACAACTCACATTCTGGCATCGCTAGAGAAGAAAGGAGCATTTAAGATCATGGAAGGAAATAACGCAACAAAACAATATTGTTAAAATTTGAACAATAACAGGCTTTAGCATGTGAAAGCATGGTGTTATCTTTCCCATTTTCCACCCTTATGCTTTCATTGGCTTCATGGAATCCCCTTGTTGCCTATAATTGAGAATAGAGCTAGTGCCAAAGCTGCATAAAATAAACAGTCTTTCCTTTATACTTTCTGTACATCATGATTGTGTATGTGAAGTCATAAAAATAATTTATTATGAGCATGTGTATTCCTGGTTTATAGAGCCAAGTATTCTTGTGACAACAATATAATAGAATCAGATGTATTCCCATAAAAACCATATGTGGGCACTTAATAGTTACTGCCCTGGCACCTACATGCTGGATGTCATTTTAAAGGCAGAATTTTGTTGTTGTTGTTGTTTAAAAAAAACCAAGTTTGATTGTTAGACTATCATTTAGATAAGATAGGTGAGCAATGGGTATGACTTTGTTAAGAATCCATTGATAATGGCAAGAATTCATCATCCACAAGTATCATATTTTCTCAAACATCTACAAAGTCTTATCATGGGTTCAAGAAAATCCTTTGCAGCTTGCAAACATCAGCAAAATGCTGTTGCTCTCAAAGTTGCAAGAATGCTCCAACATCACATTGATGCTTCGTGAACTATGAAGTTGGGCACAGCATAATTTGTATTTACCGTGCCACTGTTCTTTGGAAAACGTTTATTTGAGGCTTTGTGGCAAAAAATCACAGTCTACAAATTATTTTTCAAATTGATGAAAAATAATGTGGAATGGATAAAAGCTACTTTATAGCACAACTTGAGTGCCTGCTGTTATTTTGAATGAGTGTTTTTGTGAGAGAGCCTATTCCTCATTTTCTCATTTTTTTATTGTTGTTTTTGTGTGTGCCAGTTTTGGTTTAGGATAGAATGACTAACATTGGTTACCACTGAAGCTGGAGACTGTGCTTTCCCAACTTGGTTTGCGATCACTCTGAAACTGATGTTTTACTATTATGTAAGCACTGAGTAAGGTAGCCAGACACTCAATCTAGGCATATGATAGGATCTTTTAAACAGCTCACTTCGTTGTAAATGGAAACGAAATCCCACTGCTTCCTCATTGCATATCTTCTTTTGATGGAGTAGAATAATCTTAAAGGAGGGAGGTCACATAAATCAGATTGCAGACTTTGGCAAAGAGCATCTTATCTTAGGGATACATCACTCTGTGTGTCGCTGAGATTGGAGCAAGAAGATGCCGCTATTGACCGTCTGTGTCTATGCCAACCATGATTCAGTACCTGCATCTCTAGACACTCATTCTTTTTAGTGTAAGAGATATTCTAAAACTTACAATGACATTCTGTTTAAAGTACATGTGGTAGTTATTACTTGAAAATGTACACTAAGCATATGTCCACAGCCCTTACTGGCACTTACCAACACTTCTGCATGGATGCTTTGACCCAATTTCTCTCACTATTCTTTGACCCAGATTTCTATTCCAGAATTCCTCCCCCACAATAGAAATATTGTTGCCTTTTTAGTTGTTGCTCTTTTATTATTGCCAGGTAGTTGAAAGGTTATGTTTCAGCTGGCAATAGTTCATACTGGTACAAATAAAGTTTTTCAATAGATAAATCTAGTTTAGAAGTTATCAGTCTCAATAGCTGATTGCTGTTGTTGTTAGGTACCATTAAGTTTGTTCTGATTCATAAAGACCTATGCATAACAGAATGAAACAATGCTCTATCTTGCTGTATCCTCACAACGGTTAAGTTTAATCACATTGTTGCAGCCACTCTGTCATTCCATTTCTTTGAGGGTCTTCCTCTTATTCGAGCTAGGTCGGCAGTTCAAACTCACCAGGGGTTCCTTGGAAACCTTACACAGTGTCACTGTGAGTTAGAACTGACTCAACAGCACTTAACAACAACAATTATTTTACCAAGCATGATGTCTTTCTCTGGAGACTGGTCCCTCCAAGAAACATGTCCAAAGGACAAGAGATGAAATCTCACTACCTTTGCTTCTTAGGAGCATTCTAACCACATTTCTTCCAAAATAGACTTATTCATTATTCTGGCAGTCAATTGTATATTCAAAATTCTTCAACAATGCCATAATTCAAATGCATTGATCCTTCTCTAGTTTTCCTTTTGGTCTATGCACAGATTTCACATGAACATAATTAAATGTTCTACAATCCCCATTTTCCCAATATTATCTATAGTTTGTAATTTCCCACACTGTCTAATGCCTTTGTTCAGTCAATAAAGCAAAAATGAACATCTTTCTGATATCCTCTGCTTTCAACCAAGATCTATCTCACATCAGCAATGATGTTCCTGATTCATTCAATGTCATCCTTCTGAATTGGTCTTGAATTTATGGCGGCTCTCTGTCAATGTATCCCTACAATCATTTTATAATTATCATCTTCACAATTTTACTTGAATGACATTAATGATTTTGTTTAATAATTTCCACATATCATTGGGTCATATATTGAATCTCTCCCAATCCATTGGCCAGGTAGCTCTCTTTCAAATTTTGTGGCATAGATGAGTGAGGATCTCCAGCACTGTGCCAAATATTTGCTGAAACATTTCAGTTGTTATCCTGTCAATAGCTGAGCTTTGGTTTTCATCAGTTCTCTCAGTTCAGTTTCAAGTTCTTCCTTCGAAACCATTGGTTCTTGATCACATGCCCTTGAAATAGCTGAATATGGATCAATTCTTTTTGGCAAAATTACTTTGTGAATTCTTCCCATCTTTCAGTATTTTCTAATATGAATAGCAATATTTGATTACTCTCCACTAATTGCTATTTTTTAAGCCCTTTACCAAATAATTATTTTTCTCCAATTCTCTGTCTCTCTTTCCTCATTAAGAACTACTACTTCATTAGCTTTGGTGGCACAAGAATTAAGCATTTGGCTACGGAAATGATTGCTAAATAGTTGGCGATTTGAACCCACCCAAAGGCTCTGTGGGTTAATGTGCCAGACTGTAAAGCCACTTGAACTACAAGGTTGGTGATTCAAGCTCACCAGTTGCTCCTCGGAAACCCTATAGGATCACTATGGGTTAGAACTCACTCAACAGCAGTTCATAACAACAACAACAAAGGCTCTGTACAAGACAGAGGTGGCAATCTGCTTTTGTAAACATTACAGTCAATCCTAACCAGTCACGGATCTGTCCAGACTGTTCCAAAAATATACATGGAACGTCCTTCCCGCTTACAAGTCTCTGCCACCTATGCATCCACATGTAATAGTGCTTGTCTTTGAATGATTGTTTTTCCACAGGTGATCCTTTTCCTTCTTTTTGAAAAAATGTTTTCCAATTTCTTCTTAGGTAAGTATATATTACTTGTGCAAAGTATGAAACAGAACACTTCATTTTAAACAAAATATTTGTTTTAAGATTACAGCCAAGAAGACCATATGGGGCATTTTTAGTTTGTCACATGGGGTCACTATGAATCAGAATCAACTTGATGATACCCAATAAAAATACTCCTCTTGCCTAATATACAGTAGAGTACACCCTAATTCTTGTCTTTTACCCAAAAATTTAATCCCCCCCACTCTTTACCAATAGTTTATACCCTGAATGTACACTTAGTGTCTAGAGAACGTCTTCAAAATATGAATGTCCAATAATCTATTTTTGCTGGTTAAATAAAAACTTTCATTTTAAGTACTTTATAAGTAATTAATACTCATGTACAAGTACAACTGAAACATTTTTCTAATCAATACATATTTTATTTAATAAATATACATTACTACATCTCATTT
>NW_006408537.1:6814216-6815199 GCF_000296735.1 Chrysochloris asiatica
ATAGCAACCCCATATGTATGGGGTTTCTAAGGAGCTGCTGGTGAGCTTGAACCTCCTACCTTGCAATTAAAACAGCTTTGCAGTCTGGTATACACACACACACACACACACACACACACACACACATATATATATATATATGAGAGAGGGAGAGTAATCCTAGTCTAGTGAATATTGTCTGGGGTTTTAAAAGCTATCCTAGAAGAATCTATAATCTCACCAAAGATTTAAGGAAGCAATTAGTCCAGAGCAAGAATGCTCCACTTGAGCCACAGCTCTCTCTAACATGAGACCAGAACTACCATCCCTGTTGATCAGAACAATAATAGAAAGTTAGAATGAGTAAACATATAGAATAAATTAAAAAACAGAAGATCAGATTTACTAGTCTGAAAGTGATTGAAAGAAGCAACAAGGCTGTTGTCTTAAGATAACCATGTATCTTGAAACTCAAGACACTCCAGTAGGCCACTCCTCAGCCAATTACGAGACAGGCCTGTAAAATAAACAATGAGGTGAGGAACAGATGCAAAGAGGCCAGGGCTTCAAAATAAACAATAACACCTGTGAAGAATGTACTCCTTGGAACATTCAGCTCCATGAAAACAACAGGACAACATTTGCCCCAAACCAAAGAAGAGAGGGCAGAGAGGAAAAAAGAAATAAGATGAAAGGAAATGCGGAAGCCAGGGATAAAATAGAGAAAGTGCTGAAACATTGCAGGGATTGCAACAAATGAGGTGGAACAATTTGTGCATGAATTATTGGTTGAAAAGCTAATTTGCTATGTAAACTTTCACCTAAAGCACAATAAAAAGTTCACACACAGAAAAATACAACATTCAATAGATTCTAAATTTAATTTATTAAGGGTGACAAATAGCGCTAACATTTACACATGCAGGGAAGTCATTCTTGAATTTTCATTCTCAATAAGATTATTGTTGTTGTTGTTGTTAGGTGCCATCGAGTTAGTACTGACT
>NW_006408537.1:6815379-6821309 GCF_000296735.1 Chrysochloris asiatica
TACATCTCATTTAATAGAGTAGGAAACTGACACACAAAAAAAACTTTTAAAAAATGATAGCTCAGGTCACATTACTTTAGTAAATTTTAGCACACAAACTTGAATCCATGGCTTGAAGACATATGTCTAGCCTCTTTCCATTATGTTGTACTACTCTTCACTATGCTTTCCTATCTACACTAACAGATAGTCTGTTTTTTACTTCCAATGATCAATTATGTCTCTGTGAATATATATAATGTGGAGAAAACACTAGAACATTTGACATCTATAGTTAGCATTTTCTCCTTTGATGCAATGTTTCAAATGCTAATGGATAAAAACAATGTGACCATAATGGATTGGGATATAATTTAAATCCCAGTAAAGATACACAATGATGTTGTATCTCTGACTTATTTTTTGAGAATGTGGTGAGTTTGAACTTGGCACTGGTGCATGACAGAGACAGCAATAGAAGCATATCCCATTATCCAATGTTTAACCAAAACAATACAAAAAAAAAAAAAAAAGCTGAAAAAAAAAAAAAAAAGCTGAGGGGAACTATGGCTCTGCTCAAGACAAGCTATTCCTCCATGCTTTGTTTATCTTTCTTTAAATCCTTTATTCTCTTCTTTGACAATTATTTACGTTATTTCACTTTTTTTTATTTCCACCTAAAATCCTCTTGATAGATATATGAAAAGACGGAAAAAGAAAGAACTAAAAATTATCAAGCACTTACCATCTCTATGGAATTTTAGTCTGTGTTATATAATGGGTTATATAATGAGTCGAAACTGACTGACTCGATGACACTTAACAACAATGATATTAGCCAATTTTGATTAGTCAATTTAGCTAGGTTATACAGTAACATATAATCTCTAAATTTCAGTGGTTTATAACAGGCCATCAAATACTCACATGCAAGTTCAGGCTAAAGCTGAAGAAAATAAAAACAAGTTCACAAAGGCCAAAATATGACCTTGAAAACAACACACCTTAATTTAGAGATCATCTCAAGAACATATTTAATAAATTAGTCACTAATGACTGGAGACCAGAAGAGTTTGTATGATGACATCAAGAACATCATACAGGTAGAAAGCAAAAAGTCATTAAGAAGACAAGAAAGAAAGAAAAGATCAAAATGGATGTCAGAAGAGACACTGAAACTTGCTCTCCAGTGTAGAGATGCTAAAGCAAATGGAAGAAATGAGGAGGTAAAGAGCTGAACAGAAAATTTCAAAGGGCAACTTACGAAGATAAAGTCAAATATTATAATGAAATGTACAATGACCTGAAGTTATAAAACTAACAGACAAGAATACTCTTAGTATTTCTCAAGCTGAGAGAATTGAAGAAAAATCTCAAGCCTCAACTGGTAATATTGAAGGATTCTATGGGCAAAATATTGAATGATGCACAAAGCATCAAAAGAAGATGAAATAAGTAAACAGTCACTATGACAAAAAGAAATAGCCAATGTTCAACCATTTCAAGAGGTAGCATATGATCAAGAGTCAATGATACTGAAGGAAGAAGTCCCAGGTGCACTGAAGGCATTGGCAAGGAGCAAGGTTCCAGAAATTTATGAAATCCAAGTTGAAATATTTCAACACACTGATGAAGCACTCATTCATCTATGCCAAGAAACTTGGAAGACAGCTACCTGACCAACATTTTTTGACATAATCGCCTTGCCTGCTGATACACTTCACCCGTCTGTCAATAAGCTTTTATATTCCTTTATTTAAAGTGTTTTAGGCTGAAATTTGAACCATGAATGCACCACTGTCTTCACTATTTCATCAAAGGTAAATCTTCGTCCTTATAGGGCTGCTTTTAGGGGAACAAACATATGAAAGTCTATGGAGCAAGATCAGGACTATAGGGAGGATGCTTTAACACCTCAAAATGAAGTTGTTGCAGAGTGTCAGGAGTATGGGCAGAGGTGTGGGGATGTGTGTTGTGTAAAATCACAAAAAGCCATTGGATAGCAGACTTTTACATTTAATTGAAGTTTAGACTTCAGCTCTTCAGTGAGCATCTCACTGTGATGAACAGTCTTGATTGTTGAACCTTTTCCTGATAGTGTTCCAAAACTATCAGGCCCTTGAGAATCCCAGAAAATCGTAAGCATCAATTTTCTGGCTTATGGTTGACTTTCGAACTTTTCCTTGGTCAGTGAAAAGAGGATGTTTCCCTTCCATACACTGCTGTTTATTCTCAGGCTCCATGTCTTGTCACCAGTAACGATTTTTTAAAAGAAACATTTACTTTCCTTCAAGTATCGGTCCAAATTTTGTTTGCAGATGTCCAAAAGCTTCTGCTTCTGCTTGTCCTTGGTTGTTTCGGTACCCATATTGTACAAACTTTTTTTTTTTTTTTTTAGTTTTTTATTGTGAATTATGTGATAGTTTACATGGGAGAACATTATCTTTGCATTCATCCTATCATTGCAATGATTACAATCCCCTGCAGGCATCACCAAACAACCAAAGTGTCCACCCTGTACACAGGTCCCATGGCAATCAGCACACAGCCCCCCTCCATCTCTGAATCTAGAGTCCCCAGCTGCTCCTTCTATCCACGTCATCATCTCTGCCTCCATCTCTGGTGTCACTGCTTCTCAGGGTAGGGTCCCACAGTTGGCTTTTCTCCGTTGATTGTTCTGGGACCTCAGCTCCTGGATTGCAAAATCAACCACTCTCCTCCTTTTGTTACAAAACATTTACATTTACCTTTCTAACACTCACAGTCAGTCCTGATAGTAATCATTCCCTATTGAACCTCAAGAATATTATCCCCAACACCTTTTATCAGCCCCATCCAAACAGGTTGGAAACCACTCAGTGGAGATTCTACCTTTCCCCACACACTCTGGATGTGCTTGTAAGCCAGTCATTTCTTGCCTTTTTAGATTTCCCATTTTGGGTAGCCAATGTCTAAGTTGCCCTTCCTTGTTGACCCTGTGTACCAAGGGGGTGCGAATGATCCACACTATAATGATTTGCTCCCTCCTTTGCCCTACTGCACATACAAGCATAGGTCAAGTTCATCAAATTGTTGTGGATTACTCTTTTTTCCCTTCTTTCTTCCTCTAGTTGAGTTGTGATCATCCAACCATGGAAGCCCCTTCTTTCTTCCTCTAGTCGAGTTGTGATCATCCAACCATGGAAGCCAGATCAAGTGGGTACTATCTGCAAGTGTGGGTGCATCTCCCCTCACTTTATATCAGCTGGATGCTTCACTCTCCACTCTAGTCCTTTATGGCCATGTCCCTGTCCCTGGGTCCAGGATTCCCAGGTCTCGCCATACTGCTGGCCAACCAGATCTCAAACCAGGTTGAGAGGAGTCTATTGAACATGTTCACAACTTCAATGCTGTTTTCTCCCCACTTTCCCTTACGGGTAGACCAAAGTGGTCACCAGCAATACCACATGTCTGCTCATGTATTCCACTAAAATCTCAGTCTTGGAAGGGGGTTTGCCCTGAGGGGACCCAACTGCTTGCCTTGATGACTCCCGGACAAACAACTTGCTTGTTCTTGTAGTAGTCAATCAGACTGCCGTTATTGTTTTTTATTTTTCCTGCTGGTCTTTCTTTCAAGAAGTATCTCCTCTTCTAGCCACTCCAGGCTGGTCTTGCACAAACTTTTTGAAACCCAAATCTATTGTGAATTATTTCATAGGCAGAGCCATGGTTGATTTGCAAATGATTTACCACAAAATCCACTGTCACTTGTTTATTCGACAGATTAATTTCACATGCATGCTCAATGTTGTCATCAGTTTAGGACATGAACAGGAATTTTAATATAACCACATTGCAGATAATTTTTGACTCACCCTTGTAATTTCAGCCAAGAAAAATCATAGCATGACAGTATTTCTAGTTCTTTGCTCTAACACTCTTTGATCTTTCAATCTGAAACTTTTCTAAAACTTCCTGTCATCTCAAAAACTTAAGAGTCACCTTTGAGTTATACTCTCCATGTTCCATACCAAACAAAATTTAAGTTAAGTAATTTGCAACAATGACATAATCTATTGAACACATTTTTTTGTGTCAAGCACATTTACGTGCTCTCTTCATATATTCTCTATCTGGTTTTTAACAATAAATCTTGTGGGAGGTATAGTTTCCATTTTTAAAATGAGGAACTAAATTCTCAGAGTGCTAAATAACTTGCTCAAAATAACAGGGATACTTATGAATTAATATCTGATCTCAAGGTAGTGCTTCTTTACTCTGTTCTATTCCACTTTCTCATGTAAATGTCTTAGTTTTAAATATATATATGTATATACACACACACACACTCTTCAATAGCTCAGCTAGTAGAGAAGAGGACTGCAGACAAGAACAACCACCACCACTACCAAATTATTTAGTAGTTATGTGTCATCTAATCTGTTCCAAACCATAGCAACCTTGTATAGGATTTCCAAGGAGTGGCTCGTGAACTTGAACCAGTGACCTTGTGGTTCAAGCCAACATTGCAGTCCAGCGCTTTGCTTTAACCCACAGCACCACACCAGGTCTCCTATACACACACACACACACACACACACACACACACACACACTCCTGGTGTAGCATTATAACCTAAGCACTGGACAGTGAACCACAACCACAAAGTTGGCAGTTCAAACCCATCAACTGCTCCTCAGAAATCTTGTATAGGATTGCTATGAGTAGGAATAAAGTTAATGGGACTTAACAACAGCAACTATGTATGTGTATATATACATATACGATTCTCTCTTATCCATTCTGGTTTCCACCACATATTTTAGTTTTCATCTTCTTATGACTAAATTGTTATTGCAGATGCTCTATGTCTAGATTTTCATCCTATACACCATAACTAGACACATTTTCAAACCCTGCCTTGGTCATGCTATTTCTGTGTGCGTAGACATACAGTGTTCATCCAGTTCCCTGCTTTCATCTTGTCCACATCTAAATCACTCTGTGTGCCTTCCCAGGATGCCTGCACACAAATCAGTCTTATTCCCCACCATTCTTCAAGGGTGTACCTGCCTAAGTTTTACCTGTAGATCCCCATTTTATCTCATTCACATTAGTCTCCATAGCAGAACTAGATTGAGAGCTTTGTAAAAGCTAAGCTATATTTTACCTTACCGATGTATCCCCATGTTGACTATCATGGTGCTTATTTTGAAGCAGGAAGTAATTATTTAACTGGATAAATTTTACTTTGGTTCAAATATGATGGTCCCTGCCTCATGGTCTTGTGGACATTAATAGGTAATCGGGAATGAATGATCCATGGACTCCTTCTGTTTCTGCTGAAATGGGTCTCTTACTGGACGTCGGTTTCCAAATACTTTACATCCATGTGGACATGCTGAGAAATTGAAGAATGGAAGATGAACTAGCAATTTAAAATTGGGGTTAATGTTGCATAACACTAACCTCTCTCAGGAGTAATAGAGGCAGCATTTGAGAGGCCAGGCATCTCCCAAAACAGAATGAAAAATTTGCTTCACTCACAAGGAAAGAAAACAGATGAAATTGTAGAGTCAGGTGCTTGTACATATGTGTGCTTAACAGAAGCAAGTATATAAAACCTTGCTTACATTCATGTACCCAAAATATTGTCAGTAGCGTATTCATTAGCTGCAAAATGTATGTATGTGTGTGTATGTGCATGGTTATATATTGTTGTTAACTGCTGTGGAATTGGTTCAGACTCATACAATTCTGTATAGGGATTCAAAGGTTGTACATCTTTATGAGACTAGAAAGACCTCGGAGTGGCTGATGGGCTCAAATTGCCAATACTGTAGTTATCTGTCTCTCTCTCCATATATATATATATAGATATAGATATCTGTACAGGGTTTCTGCCACAACTCATCTGTCAGTTTGTCATACTGTGGTTGCTTGTGAGTTGCTGTGATTCTGAAAGCTATGCT
>NW_006408537.1:6825604-6838588 GCF_000296735.1 Chrysochloris asiatica
TTTGTCTGGAAGCTCATCTGAAACCTGTCCACCATGGGTGACCCTGCTGGTTATTTAAAATACCGGTGGCATAGCCCTCAGAATCACAGCAACTCAAGCCACCACAGCATGACAGACAGACGAGTGGTGGCCGTTTGGTTTTATGTCGAAACTGTCACTTTAAATTTTGATATCAATACTGATACAATCCTGATACAATCAAGATACAACCAAGATGCTTTCTCCTGATACTACCAATCCTGATACAGTCAAGATGTTCTCTCCCAACATGGCGGCTCAGAGAACAGCTGAGTGTCTTGAACCAGAAAACAATGGATTTCTGTATTCTCCTGCAAATTCTCCAGCTGCAAACCCTCTGATCCTCCAAACATACCTTTATATTTGTTTCAGAGTTCCAACACCATCCCCTGAGCCCTCTTGGCCCGGTATTCTGTGTTGTTGTTGATGGAGCTCCTCACTGTTGTTGTTAGGTGCCCTCAAATTGGTACCAACTCATACACAACAGAATGAAACATTGTCCGATAATATGCCATTCTCACAATTGTTGTAATATTTAAGTCTATTCTTGCTGTCACTATGTCAATTCATATTGCTGGGGATCTTCCTCTTTTTCATTGGCCCTCCACTTTTCCAAGTATCATGTCCTTCTATAGGGACTGTCCCTCCTGATATTAGGTCCAAAGTACAAACCACAAAGTCTCATCCTCCTCACTACTAAGGAGCTTCTGACTACTTTTTCCAAGACAGATGTTTGTTCTGGCAATCCATGGTGCTTTCACCTATTCTGCTATGATTTTTCTCATTCATTGTCCAATTTTCACATGCATATGAGGCTATCAAAAATATCATGGCTTGGGTCAGGTCAACTTAGTCCTCAAACTGGTATCTTTGTTCTCCAACATTTTAAAGAGGTCTTTTGTAGGAGATTTGCTTAATGTAATATGCCCTTTAATTTCTTGACTGCTGCATTGATTCTGAAACCAATTGAAGTTTTTGAAAATTCAATCTTTTCTCCATTTATCATGATGTTATTTATTGTTCCAGTTGTGAGAATTTTTGTATTCTTTACATTGGGGTGCAACCCATACTGAAGGCTGTGGTCTTTGATCTTCATCAGTAAGTTATTTTAAGTCCTCTTTGCTTTCTGCAAGCCAGATTGTATCATCTGCATATCAAAGATTGTTAATGAGTCTTCCTCCAATCCTGATGCCACATTATTCTTCATATAATTCAGTTTCCCAATTAACTTGCTCAACATACAGACTGAATAAGTATGGTGAAGGATACATCCCTGCAACACACCTTTCCTGATTTTAAACCATTATACATCCCTTTGTTATGTTACAAAGACTTAATTTTGATCTACAAACAGGCTCATCAAGAATACAATGAACTATTCTGGAATACCCATTCATCTCAATGTTATCCATAATTTGTTATTATCTAGAATAGAATACCTTTGCATAGTCTATAAAGCATAAGTAAACATCTTTCTGGGATTCTCTGCTATCAGTCAAGATCCATCTGACAACAGCAATGATATCCCTCTTTCCACATCCTCTTCTGAAACTAGCTTGAATTTCACACAGCTCCTTGTCATTGTATTGCTGCAAACATTTTTAAATTGTCGTCAGCAACATTTTACTTGCTTCTGGCATTAATGATATTGTTCAATGATTTCTGCATTTCATTTAGTCACCGTTTTTTCAAATGGGCACAAATATGGATCTCTTCCTATTGGTTGGCCAGATAGTTATCTTAAAAAATTTTAGACATACACAGGTGAGTGGCTGAGGTCTCTAGAGTCATGGGAAGAGAGGGACTAAGAGCTGGTGATCAGGAGGCAGACTTGCAAAATGTGCCCTTGATAAACAATTCAGGGCTGGCTCTGGTCATTTTGCACTACTGTTAGGTTTTAAGTGGAAACTGTCATTTTAAATTTTGAGGAGACCTGTGTGCATGCGTAGTAGAATCCTCCAGGGGTAGGGGTGGGGTATTCAATAGCTCAGGCACCCCGTCTAGTCACTAGAATGTAGGTGTGCACATAGGGAGAAACAAATGAATAGATACAAAAAAGAAAGTATGAAAGTATGTCCACACCTTTTCTCCGAGGTTCTGTCAGGGTGCCCATGGCTGTTCTGGAGGCAGACACAGAGGCAGAGATGGGGTCAGAATATTGTCACATCCTTGTTTTTATCTGATGGAAGAAAATAAAATTTTAACTATGTCATCTGTTGAATTAACATTTTAAAAAACAGTTACCAAAAATGTTTTAAATGGCTCATGCTCTATGAAAGTTTACTTTATCCAGTGTTTTTCCCCAGGAAGAATTTAAGCTATATTTTAATAAAAATAAAATAAAATGAATGTTTGCAAAAGTGCAGTGTGTGGCATGTTTTTCTCAGGAAATATAACATTGATTTAATACTGTTATTCAATGTATGATCTATATCTGATTTCCACCAATTACCCAATATTATTTTTTTATCTTTTTATTGTGAATTGGATGAAGGTTTATAGAGCATATCAGTTTTCCATTAAAAAATTCATACACATTTTGTTACAGCTCATTGATTTCAATGTAACTAATATCACATATCCCACTACTTCCTTGTGTTTCCTGTTTCCATTCCTTCTTCATTCCAAACCCTTCTAAACTGTGTCCTTTGGTAAAGGCTATCCTTTGGTTCTCAAATGGTTGGTTATTCTAAGGCATCTGCATCTCCATGGAGCTATTGTTCCTCTCATAGAACTCTCTATTTTGCTGAACATTAAGCAATGGGTATAACAACCAATATACAGGGTCGCTATGGGTTGGAATCGACTCGACGGCGCTTGACAACAACAATAATAACAACCAATATTGTATTCAGCATTACTTTTTTATTAATACAGGATCCAGTCCAAAATTATATAGTGCCTCAAGTTTTTGGAGACTTTTTCAACAGTCATTTTCCCTAAATTGTACTTATTTTGTTATTTTCGTTGTTGAAAATGTGCACAGCAAAACATGCACCAATTTAATTTTTTCATGCACAGTTTAGTGACACTGATTACATTGTTTGAGTTGTGAAACTTTCTTACCCTCCTTTTAAACATTATTTTCTCTGTCATTAATTTAAACTCACTATTTCTAGGGTTCCTAGCAAATCCTACAAGATGATGTTGGTTATTTGATCCTATGTAGATGGTTCTTAAAAGAGCATAATGCTTAAAGTAACACCCGTTTTCAGTAGTTCAGCTAAATTATTGCTCAGTTTTAGTATGATTTAAAGGGATATTTTTGGCTTAAGGTTTGAAGATTATCTCAGGACAATAGTTTTAAGGGTTCATCTACTCTTTGTGGCTCCCAAAAGTCAAAGTCCATGAGAATTTAGTTTCTGTTCTTCATTTTCTCACTTTAGATCAGGATGCTTCTGTGGAACGTTTGATCAAAATGTTTAGTAATGGTAGCTGGGCAACATCAAGTCCTGGTCTCAGTGCAAAGGAGGTAGTTGTTCATGGAGGTTATTAGCCACACATTCCATATCCTCCTCCAATTCCTGCCTCTTCTTCCTCTTCTGTTGCTCCGGATGAATAGAAAACAAATGTTTGCCTTGGGTGACCCCTTGAAATTCTTAAGACTCCAGGCACTATGCAATGAACTAGGAAGAACAGAATCACTCAACATGTTATTAGGCCAATTAACTGGGATGTTCCTTGAAACCATGTACCTAAATCTCCAAACCAAGGAACCAAATCTCATGAGATGTTTGATTGTACATAAGCAGCCTCAGAAGCTACTCTCTTTGTTGTTGTTGTTATCAAAATATCTAACACACAGTTGTGCCACTCTAACTATTCATAGGTATACAACTTATTGACAGCAATTACAACAATTGGTCGGACAACTCTCCCCTTAATATAATTTTTCATCACCATTAGAAACCATCGCCCCACTTCCCTCCAGCCTTTGCTAACCACTAATACACTATGGTTTCCATACATTTAGCCTTGTGTTTTTATATAAATGACGTGCCCACATATTTATCAATTTCTTTATCATTACTCTTTTTAATTATCTTTTAAAGTGTAAAACAAATCTCCAGGGACTTCCCACCTGACTTGCTGTTGTTGTTAAGGACCATGCATTCAGTTCTGAATCATAATGACCTTCTATAGGGTCCAAGGAGTAGCTAATGGATTTAAACCATTGACCTTGTAGCCAGCAGGTTAGCAGACCAATGATTATCCTACAGTACCAAACCAGGACTCCGAGCACCATTTAAGAGGTTGTATGTATAACATTTTGCAGTAAGTTGATATCAACTTAACTTTAGTATCATACAAGAAACTCTATATACCATTCCTCTATCCCCCTTTTGTTGTTATTACTAGTTACCTGATATTTCATATCTCCCTTAAGATCATTTTATCCTTGCCTTATATATTTGCTATTCAAAAACATACAACGAACAAAACATTTAGAATGATCAAGCATGAATATCTTATTCCTCATCTTCGTATTTACCCATGCATTTTCCTTTATTAAGGATATTTATTTTTATTTTTAAACTATTTTCTAGTTTATTTTCTCTTCTATCTACACTGAGATGCAACACCTGGTGGTTCAAACTTACCAGCCAACCCTTGGAAAACCTATACAGGGTCGCTGTGAGTCAGAACAAGCACTTAACAAAAATATTTTCCCTGTCCCTTTCTCTTTCTCTTATCTCCTTCTGGAATTCGTTCATGCATATGTAAGGTCTCTTGTTGTTGTCCCATAATTCCATTAAACTGTATTCAACCTTCTGAACCTCCATTCTTGTTGCTTTTTGGTGTCTGTAAATTTTAATTATTTTATCTTTTAATTTGCTGATTCTTTCTTCTGCCTGATTAAAACTCTTACCTTCAATTGAGTTTCTCATTCAGTTATCGCCCCTTTCTTTTGTTTAGATCCTTATTTTGTTCTTGCATGATTTTCTTTATTTCTCTTAGGTCTTTGTGTTTTCCTTAGCTCTTTAATTATGCTTAATGTTGCTGTATTATATTTTTCTATATTTTTCTCATGATTTGGTCATCTCTAGATGAACTTTTATTTCTTTGGATGGGCCATTATTTCTATATTCTTTGTCCTTAAATTGTTTTTTAGGGCATTGGGATTTTCAAGGATGCAAACTTTCTCAGTTTTCTCCAGTATGTGGTGTTTTTGCCTGCACTACTTTGTATAAGGAGCTCATAGGTGGGCAGAGCCTTCAGTTTTTACTTACTGTTTTCTTTCCCTCATGGAATAGCTCCTTTTCCATCCTTGGTTTAATTGGGATTAGAAAGTTCCATATCTCATTTTCCAACTTTTAATATCTCCCAAACACATCAGAGAACATACTGTGCTCAGTCTGTCCATCACTGGGCTCATCCACTCAGGCAAGACATTTTGTATAAATCAATATTTCCATGAGGGACACAGAGCCATTTCTCTGGCTACTAATCCCTTTTCTTTCCTGTTTCTGTAGTCATGTTTTTAGTTAGAAAACCCATATCCACTTTGGGGCTGGGTATTTCCCTCCAGTTTGCTTGAGATTTCCTACCCTGTTCCATGGTAGTTTATATGTGTGTTGGCATTCAGGGGAAGCACAGGCAGACCTTCCTCTGCTTCAGGAGAAGAGGAGACTGTCATTCCCTTTTAGGACCTCAACATGAAATCTTTCTTGTTGTTTTCAGAGACTCAGAGGCTCTGCAATGGTTGAAGGAACCATTTCCACTTAAGTGACCCACTACCTGATTCCACTGTAAGGACCTTCTGAAGACATTCATATCAGTCCAGCAGCTGACAATTATCAGTTACAGTAGGGACAGTCACATTCCGAATGGGCCCCAGAAAGGTGTGTCTTGTTTCTATCAAAGTTTTCACCACATAATATTTTGGTTGTCGTGAGTATGGTGGTGGTGGCTGTGTGCCTTGGAGTTGGTTCTGACTCATAGTGACACTGTTGTACAGGGTTTCCAAGGCTGTAAATCTTTATGGGAGCAGAAAACCTCATCTTTCTCCAGTGGAACAGCTGGTAGTTTTGAACTGCTGACCTTGTGGTTCGCAGCCTGATTCGTAACCACTACGCTACCAGAGATCCTGGTCTCCTTCAAGATGACTCTTTCCTAGCACAAATCAGTTTCAGTCTGCAGACCTCAGAAATAAGTGTAAGGGGGAGCAGACAGACCCAAACGGATCCCTGGGGAGATAGGTCCTGTTGGTGTCAGAGACCTGACTTATAGCATACACAGGGAGGCAGGCAGAATGCTAACTTGGGAACATGGTGTACCATGGTGCCTTCTATAACAATCAGGGGAAACAACAATTACCATGTAGGGAAAGGGTGTCATATTTTGGTCAGATTCTTATGGAGGTCTTTCTTGTTGCTATCTGAGTCCTTCTGGTAAATTGTTGGATATAAGTCCAGCCTCCACTATGGACTCTTCCTTCCTAACACCCAGCAGCCTCAGTGTCAAATGGAAGTACTGTCAGACTAACTCTAAATGACTCCAAGGGAGGTTTGTTCTGTTGGTTTCCAAGGATAGAGCTATGCAATATAAAGGGAGACAGGTAGAGTGCTGGCCATGAGAGCCCTTCTGAAGTAACTCACAGCAGGCTTTCAAGTGATAGTGTCCAGATGGAGGAGGGGCTGGCTGGCTCCAAACAGACCTGCTGAGAGATCTGTCTTGTTGTTATCAGAGCCCTCCTTATAGTATGGTAGCTTTAGGGAATCACCTCTAAATATGCTTACTTCTTAGTATAGAGCAGCCTCAGCTAGTAGTCTTCAACACTGACCAAAAGGTGGAGCAGGCAAACCAGAACTGATTCCACAGGACGTCTTTCCTGTTAGTTTCAGAAGCCTGAGCTATGGGTTATGCAGGAAAGCCAATAGAGTGTTTGCTATGGGAGCAGACTCCATTGCACAGACATTTTGTAACAATTCACAGTAGACTTGCTGGGTAGGGGAGATACTGAGATAATCTAATCACCCTTATTATCATAGGACCACT
Organism: Chrysochloris asiatica; assembly: GCF_000296735.1. Lineage (NCBI taxonomy): Eukaryota > Metazoa > Chordata > Mammalia > Afrosoricida > Chrysochloridae > Chrysochloris > Chrysochloris asiatica. The sequence goes on from NW_006408537.1 coordinate 6,832,622, forward strand.
ATGTTGGGAGGTGAGAGGAGTGATTGTCCTACTGTATGCAACTTATTGTTAATTTGTTGATTCTTGACTATCTGCAGTTCCCCACTGCTTTCCTCTGTTCTTAAATGCAAAGTCCTTCAAAACCAACCACTGTCTTTTTGTATATCCTGTAGCATTTGTGGGGGATGGTTCAAACTATGGTTTGTTTATGCCACAATTTTTCCAGAAATCCTAGAATCAATCATTCTGACATTTATTTTTTAAATCACTGATTTGCATCTTATCAACTTCACTTTTTAAAATGCATTTACCATTTCGTACAAATGGAAGGTTTAAGCTTCTATCAGTTCCAAGTCACAGTTGCACAAGGATTTCATAGAAAAATAAAAATAGATATGATCCCATCTCAGCAGTTCACTGGGGGAGAATACTACTTAAACTTGTTCCTATGCAAGGTTGAAATTAATCTTGATTTCCTGTCAAATGTACAGGGATTTTACAATATAGTTCATAATCGCATTTAATTCCTCTAGGGTATGAGTTAAGAAAAACAAGTCACTGACAGTGTTTATCTATAAATATAGCAGATGGTGTGGGACTGAGGTTAGTTATCAACTCTGCCGACTTTAATTTCATGGATATAAAACACTGTAAAATTCACTGTTTATAAAAGGTAGGGAAGAATCTCCAATGGGCTTCAGTAGCCAAGGAATTCTTACTAACATTAATCTCTCTAACTAATATTCAGTATCCTCTTAGGGTGTAATATTTAAGATTGTAGAGTGATTGTTAGAAACATTAAAATTTTCACTGGGATCATTAGCTAGCATTTCTGTCATTGATCTATTATAACTTTGTTAATGAGTTCCATGTGAGTAAAATTTAGTGAATAAGGCAATTCTTTCTAAACTGAGCTAGGTGAATGTTTAACATTTACACTGCCGTTGTTGTTAAATGCTTTTGAGTCAATTCCTCATAGCAATGATGTACAGTGTTTCCAAGGAGCAGCTGGTGGGTTTGAACCACCAACCCTTTGGTTTGCAGTCTAGTGCTTACCCTACAGCGTCACATCAGAAGTTAGGTAGTTATATTTCTAAAAAAATAGTCTGGTTTGTCAAAATAATATATGTTTTCTTATGCAAAGAGGAATAGTGATGACTAACTAGACAAATGTACTCAGGGTAGACTTTCATAAAGGAAAAATATAACATCATTCAAACAATCTGTCTTGTATACTCTGTAAATTTAAATCTAGATAATGAGTCTATCTAGAACTTTATAAAACACCATAGAAGTTAAAAGAGGCAAAAAAAAGTTATCTTGAATATTCTGAATGTATTAAAACATACCAACTCCTCACTTTCTGACTATCTCATTTGACATTTCACATTTACATTAGTAAGAAATCTACTATGCAACTATTTTGTGCATTAACCTGGGTTTCCTGTCTGTGGCCAGCTTCCGGTCCACAGGACTACTCATGTCTGTCAGTCTCAGAGGTGGATTAGTCAGCTCTCCAGAAGGCCTTTGTTGGTCCTATCCCTACATCCAGAGGCACCATGACAGTATTTTTTACAAAGAGGTTACTGAGAAAGATTTTGTGGGAACCCTTTTGGGAGGTACCAGTAAGTGGTTGAGAATGCCCAGGATGAGGTGGTGGTGGGAGAGGTTTTGGCTGCTACTCATCTCTACTCAAGCTCCTGAAGGAACCAAGTTCTATCAAGAAACAAGAGGAATAATGGGGGTAATTCATGACCTGGAGCCTGCAGCAAAACTAGCCACCCTTCTTCCTTCATGGATAGGGTATTGAGCTCCTCTTCTAAGTTAGTATCCAAGCTCATAGCTTCAGATTCCAAGTCCTCTAAGTAAAGTAGTATGTCACTTATTTCCATGGGGTTCCTAGTCTTGCAAGGTGGCAGGAGGTAGTTGGGGTTGCAAAGGGAGCAATTTCATGGTGCATGGACAGTAACCCCCACCAACCATCTTGATCCCCAGTCCTGCCAGTTGCCTGGGCCCCACAGTCACAAACTGTGCCTCTATCGCAGCCACTAGGCCCAGGTCTGTTTGAGTACCATCCCTGATAGCAGGGTCTCAGTGTCTAGAGCACAGTGGTACCAAGGGACTCAGCAGTTTGAAGAGTATCTCTTTGTATAACACTATTGTCCATAACAATCTGGTCTTTGAAACTGAGTCATATCAGTAAGGGAGGAGTGGGTATATACATTTTTATTATAACTTAACTAACCAAAAATTCAGTATTCTCAATTTGATTTAAATGAAATTTTTCCAAAATAGAGGAAGGACTACTATTATGAAAGAGTATTATTTAAAACATTCCAAGTCTTCCAATTCAAAAATATAATGAGTAAAAAATGTATCTTATAAGCACATAAGTAGCAAAAGTTTACAAGTTCTACATCTTTTATTTTTACATTTAGAAAGGCTTGAATTCATTGTTCTGTGAATTAGTTATTACGGAGTAAATGGGAACATTTACTCACTTTTCCATCTTACTCCATCTCAGTCAGTTTCTACTGCTGTTACCTACTTTATCTCCCTTAAATCCCTTAAATCCTTTAAGGGTAAGACTAAAGAGTATTTAAACAAAAATGCTTTGACTCTGTTAAGACTCCTTAGGAAAAGGGAAGCATTTAAATGTCTGCTTTTTTCCCTTTGTTTTTTTTTGGGGGGGTGGAGGCATCTTATCTCACATCCTGTTATACAATGTGTCTCCTGACCACTGCCATTGAGTTGATTCCGACTCATAGATAGGAGGAGCTAAATTTAACAATGAAGATAATTGTGACAATGTGACAATGATGTCTCAGTCATAGAATGGCTATTCCTAACAACATTCTCAGTCACTTTTCTAGCTGTTGTCTCAGGCTGTTCTCTCTGACACACCAAAAGAATTTTATTATTGATCTGAAACTTCAGCCTGTTTTATGTGCTACCTACTGATTATTCTAAACATAGAGTTCAAATCTTGGCTTCTAAGCAGCCAACTTCTGAGAAGCAACAGAACTCAGTGGAGAGTTGGTTGGCCAGAGCAATAGTAATATGTCTTCTCATCTTCCCTCCTGCTCAGAGGTGACTGTTGTTGTCAGTGGATATATCCCATTACTTGGTACACTTACTTCTGCAAACAACTTTTTGCAAACATACTTAGACTTAAGGATCTCAAAATGCACAAAATATCTACCACAGATGACAGAAAAGTTTGTCTAAAGTGGAAGCTTTACCTTATTCTTTCTTTTCTTCTTTAAAACCTCAAAATAACCTGAATGACTATAACTGATTGTTGTCATTGTTGTAGTTGTTATTTGCCATGGAGTCAGTTCCAACTCATAGCAACCTTCTACAGGATATCCGAGGTTGCAAATCTTTACAGGAGCAGAAAGCCTCGTCTTTCTCCCATGTAACAGCTGGTCGTTTTGAACTGCTGACCATGAGATTAGCAGCCCAATTCTTAACCACTATGCTATCAGAGCTTTGGAATATCTAAAATGGGTTCTAGCACTTACGCAGTGAAATAGGCTTCTTGCAGAGCCTTTGCAGTTTATAGGACCTTAGGTGGAATCCTGAGCCCCATCCAGAACTTTCTGAGGTGGGACTTTCCCCCAAGAAAGGACAAGCAGACCAGCCTGGAACAGCTGGAACAACAGAAGATACATCTTTAAAGAAAGATCGGCAGGAAAATTCCAAAAAATAAATTTAAAAATGGCAACATGATTGGCTATTACAAGAACAAGTAAGTTGTACTCTGGGGAACCATCAAGGTGAGCAATCAAGTACCTTCAGGGCAAACCCCCCTCCAAGACTGATACTCAAAGGGAACACATGAGCAGGCATGTAAGCTTGCTGACAACCATATTGGTCTACTGGTGAGTAGAAAGGCAGCAATGAAGAAAATAGGCTGAGTTCAACCACATTCCATAGACTCCCATTGACCTGGAGATGAGAGAAAAGAGGAAAAGCTAGTTGATCCAAAGTATGGTGAGACCTCTGAGTGCATGGACAAGGACATAGCCATGGAGGGCTAGAGCTGAGAATGAAGTGTCCAGCTGATACGAAGTGAGGGGAGATGCACAAGAATCCCCAAACTTGCAGATAGTACCCATTTGACCTAGCCCAGATGGCTTGTTAATCAGAACTCAACTAGAAGATTTAAAAAAAAAAAAAAAATTTTTTTTTTTGAGAAAGGAAACTAGTGTAAATTGCTACAATTTGATGAACTTGACCTATACTTATGGATGTAGTAGCTCAAAATACCAACTGAGAGGGAAGGAGTCTTTACATCAAGTATCAATCCTATCCCCTCTGTATACAGAATAAATAAGGACAGGCAACTTAGACATTGGCTAAGTAAAATGAGGAGGCAATAAAGGTACAAGTTTTCAAGAGGGATTTTAGTTTAAGAGTGTGAGAGGGAAGGTAGAGTGCCCACTGAATGGTTTACATCTTGTCTTGATGGGTCTGGTGAAAAGAGATGGGGATAAGATACTAATGATTCAATTGTGAGTAATTGTTATCGTGAATAATTGCAACTGTCACAACTGTAAAGGTAGAAGATTTGTAACAAAAATGGGGGAATAGTTAATTTTACAGTCCAGAAACAGACCCCAAGGACCATCAAGGGAGAAGAGCATAAGCAGACTGTGGGATCCTAACCAGAGAAACAACTACATGGAGATAGAGGCAGAGATAAGGACATGGAGAGAAGGAGCAGCTGAGGACTCTGGACTCATGAAAAGAGAGGGACTGACCACTGGCAGCCAGGAGACAGGATTGCAGAATGTGCCCTTTGGTTGTTTAAATATGTAAATTATTATATATTCCTGAGTGTTTTGTGTATACTCCCCTTACCTCCCCCACCAAAAAAGGCAGAGGGAATGGAAGTAAATAATTTTGAATGATGATGTATAGAAGATATTGCAATAATTGCAATAAAACAATGATGTAAAGTTGATGTTCTCCCATGTAAACTATCACTAGGTTCACAAAAAAAACTTAAAAAGAAGAAAGTGACCTGAATTGTTAGTAGTAAGAAAATTGATTATTAGGTTACTGGCATGTTTGACATTCATATTGGTGCTAATTTTATCAAAACTAGGGTGATCTCACTTTAAAGCTATTACTAAAAACACTTACATAGGTCTAATAACTCATTTTTAATCGCTGCATCTTTTTTTTCTGTAAAACAGAAGTGTCATAGAAAAGACCATATCCCCACAGGAAATGATTTCTTTTTAAAACCCTGGCCAGTATGAAGCAGGTGTTCTAGAATTTTATGTGTACTAGAATGGATGGAAATGTGTTTAGCAGGGCATTATCTTGAAGACTATGGGTACAGAACTGCCAGGAGTTAGCCCTTTCACAAAGACAAAAATAGCTAGCACCAGGAGAAACTGATGATCTAGAGGTGGAGAAAGATGGCAAAGTGAGTGGATGCTTTGACTTAGTCCCCCAGCAATTAACCTACAGTATGATGAATAAGAAAGAAAACACAGACTGAGATCTCAGGACAGCTGAGTCAAAATCCAGAGGAGAGGAGGGACAGGCACAGCACAGAAGCTAGGAGAACCTATTCACTAATATTTTGAGTATTTGCTTATTATAGTCATTTATGGATGGAACTGGACAATATCCCAATGAAAGCACATGAAAAGTGAGCTAATCTGAGAACATTCCTGTCCAAATGTTTAATATTGTACAGATTGGCCCTGGGAATTCATGGACCACTTAACTGGGAAGCGGGGGTTTCTAATGGAGATTGTCACTTTCCAAGAGAGTGCTGTTGAATGTCATTGGGGCCTGAGTATGATGAGCATTAGGACCAGAAAGAACTGCAAGGGCAGAAGGTGAGTGAAATATTTCTGACAAACAGCAACATAGAGCGAAATGTCAAGTTCCCTTTCTACAGCAGTCACATGGAGCCTGTGAAGGGTCACCCATGAGGGAAAGACATAGAGTCTTCCACCTTCACTT